>NC_013491.2:5977133-6201002 GCF_000004555.2 Caenorhabditis briggsae | reverse complement strand
TCATACGTTCTATCTTTTGCCCGTCAAAAATGCGATTCTTCAAGAGCCCTCTCAATATACTTGATCTAGGCGCCACGCTCTCTTTCTACGCTGACGCCATCATGGTTCGATTTGTCGAGGACGAGCCGAAGGATGTTGTCGAGTTCTTATCAATGATTCGTATTTTCCGGCTTTTTAAATTAACGCAACATCATCAAGGATTACAAATTCTGATTCATACCTTCCGTGCAAGTGCAAAAGAATTGATACTTTTGGTGTTTTTTCTTATACTGGGCATCGTCATATTTGCTGCACTGGTGTACTATGCCGAGAAGATGGAAGCTAACCCCAACAATCAGTTCCAGTCAATCCCGTTAGGTTTATGGTGGGCTATATGTACAATGACTACAGTAGGATATGGTGATATGACACCTCACACATCATTTGGAAGGCTGGTAGGATCGCTTTGTGCCGTTATGGGAGTCCTCACAATTGCTCTCCCAGTTCCAGTGAGCTATTTTGGGCAGAAAATATATCAAAGTAGTTAAAAACATCAAATGTTCAGGTGATCGTCTCTAACTTCGCCATGTTTTACTCCCACAATCAAGCACGTGACAAACTACCAAAACGGAGGCGACGAGTACTTCCCGTTGAACAGGTGACTCTTTACTTTTGCAGGGTTTTTGTAAAGGTCAGTTTTGTTTTCAGATTCGATTACAAGCTCGTCGTCATGCAGCGGTTTTAGAGCCATCCGGGTCGCAAGGAGGACTAGGAGGATCGGCGATTCGAAGGAAGAATATGCCAATACTTATAAGTGAGAGACACGAGAAATTTTTATAGAAAAAAAATAAAATTCTTTTCAGACCAAAACTGTTGCGGTGACGAGGAGAATCATAATCATAAGCATCGAGAGAAATCGGAAAATTCGGGTAAATGAGCGTAAAATTAGAAAATTACACTTTCAGCTTAACTATCTCGATTCCTACAAAAGATATCAATATTTTGTCAACTGATAAAAGGATTGTCACAACGTCTTAAATGTTTTATTAATTGGCAAATTTTCAATATCTCTCATTTAAATCAAAATTATTGAGCTCAAAGTGCAAGACTATATATCCAAAGCCTCCGATAGAACAAGATCTTATACCACTTTGAGCTCATGTATCTCGATTTCTAAACAAGCTATCAAAACTTTGCATACTGTTAAGATGTTTTTCATCTTATTAACAACATCTAATCAATTGACGTATTTTCCTTATCTTGCAAAAGAGCCGATATAAATTAGCTCAACATTGTCAGAGTTTGTTTCATTACAGCTTTCATATCAGTTGACAAAATTTAGATTTCTCTAATAACAATTAAGATAATTGAGCTCAAAGTACAAGGTGGCATTCTATCTGAGAATTTTTTTGTAAATTGAATGAATTGAAAATTTGACCTCAGTTTTTTTTTTCCGACTTCCAATGGCTCAGAATTTTAGATGAAGGCACAAACAGCTCCAGTACGGCTGGCGTGGACACGGTCGTAAAATTGGGGCCAAGTGAAACGGCTATTACAACGACTGTTTTAAATTGATTTTCATTTTATATGTAGCCCCGTCTCCTACCGTAACCCAGGTCATCCTTTAAATATTTCATATTTTTAACTTGCTCCTAAATTCTTTTTTCCTATCACCTTCATTGTAATCCCGCGCTTTTCCTTCATTTTTTGAAATGCAAAAAAAACTTATCTGAACAAACTGAAATTTTCTTTCTTTATCTACTTCTATTACTACACTTGACATTATCCTCTAAACTACAGAAGTCAATTCGGAATCTCACCTGTTTTTAAATTTTTTGAGTCGCCCCAAGTCTTCTTGAAATTTTTTCATAATTGTTCTATTGTAAATTTCCCAATAATTTTGATTTTATTTATGATTTGAATTTAAAAAAATAAATAGAAAAATAAATAGAAACACAGTCTTTTAGGAGAAGATTGAAAAATCACAACGGGGGTCATTATGTTTTTGGAGATTTCATGGTCATTTTTACAGGAGTGGCACTTTTACAGTCTGGGAGAAATGGGGCAAGAAAATGAGGGAGAGAGATGAAGAGAGTCAATTAATGTCCGATTGGATTTTTACGACGGCACTTCATTAGAGCATCAATGACATAGACGAGAAGGGTAAAGGTGGTAGAAATCTGAAAATGATCTCGTGTACTTTTAAGAAGAGGTAGCATACCAATGGAATGGTGAATGCTTTAGCATACGGGCTGTTTTCATAATCCACCACCAGTGTAATATAGGCTACCGAGTACAAGAATGTCTGGAGATAGACCAAGTAGCGCTCCTGTAACTCGATTATTTTAAAGTAAAAAAGGTTTCGAAAATCTCCCACTAAAAGGTATGGATTGGTCTTGTAGAATGCGTCATAGGCGCCGGCGACGTTTGCGATAATCAGAGAAATAGTGAGAAACATGCAGAATCCATTGAAAACAGCCAATTGGAACACTTGGGAAGAAGTGAAGTATCTGAAACAGAAAACAAGATTAGTATGAATAATTTTGAATTTGTTTACCTCTCTCCGCAGTAGAGAAAATGTGGGTTTGGATAGCACCAGTAGTTGGTGAGGAATGTGATGAAACCAAATACCTGAGAGAGGAGAAGTGAATATTTACACTTGGAAATTCATTCTGTGAGGTATTTTTTATGGAACTTGTTTTTGGATGTTAAAGGAGGAGGAACCGGAGAATTCAGAAGTTGCTTTTTTGTGTGTTTTTTGATTTTCGGAAATTTCTCAACATTCTTTAAATGATTTCAGAGAACGCCACCTAAAATATTAGCCTTGAGCTAATTTATCTCGTTTCCTGAAAGAGATATCGAAAATTTGTCAACCAGAAAAATGTTTGTAATAATGTCGTCAACGTTTCATCTGTAAACATATTTTCAATACTTTGTGCAGAAACTGAGGCAATTGAGCTTGAAGGGCGCATATGGGGTGGGTTTTTATAACATCATTTTTAAGCGTCTACATATTGAAGCGTTTACGGCAAACGTCCAAAAACATTGCCAATTTAAAGACACACATTTACATTAAATTTGTTCAACACATAAATTTTAGAAATTGTTAATTCGTTAATGGTAATTGGTTTTTTTTAAATGTTATAGAATTTTAATAATCATTTTCAAAATTTAGTTCATGCAGAAATTGTAAATGAGGGTCCAAAACGTAGTCCTAGTATTAGTCTGTTCCAAAATACGTTATTTGTCTTATAAGAAGCCCATTTGTGCATTCATTACCTCGAGCTCCTTCAAATGATTAAAACATATCAAATGATGAATTATTTATCATAATATTACCAATATTTCATCAGCGAAAAAAGTTTTGATATCTCTAATGGGAAATGAGATAATTGAGCTCAAATTTGACAAAGCTCCCCTCTCAGCTGCGACTGTCGTCTTTTGGGCGAAATTAGGGGCATCGCCGTCTTTTGGGCAAACATGGGTGCCTTTTGGGCGCAGTTAGCGCCGCCACCTTTTGAGCAAGCTTCGGCGCCTTCTGGGCGAAAAAATAATTTTTAGGCGAACCCAAGACGAAGGAAGAACCTGTTAGGCGAACCCAAGGCGAAGCCAGCCAGCTTTGGCTTTTGCTTTTGCCACCTTTTGAACGCTGATTGGGCACCTTCTGGGAAACTCCCTAGCGGAATCTGGCCAACCAGCGCCCAAAAGAAGACAGTCGCAGCCGAGTTATTACAGGTTTTACATTAAATTGAATTTTAAAGCCTTGACAAAGGAAGTACCCCAAGTGTCACTTCACGTTTTCTTAGATATCGGTGGCAAAAAATGTCCCTTTTTTAGACTGGCAAAAAACGGATAAGGTGTCCATAGGCAGGTTGTGAAAAAAATATTTTAAAGTCAATTCAATTGCTCACTTATAACATGTGAATTTTTTTTTCGAAAATTTTGGCTTCTTGATCACGATTTGACAATTTTCTGCCAAAAAAAAAACAAGAAAAAACTGATTCTTCGATTCTCAGAGCTTTTATGTTGTATATGGAAAAATGAGTTTGAAACATAGCTGCCCCTTTAAAGCTATTTATGATTTTTTGAATGGACTTGATACACTTTTTCTGAAAAATCATAAACATTTTTGTCATTCTGCTGTACCTGCGGATGGTCCGCTTATATTATTTAGTTTGTTTTAGTCCAAAGAAGACACATTTTTTGCTACCAATATCTAAGAAAAAGCGAGGGGACACTTCGGGTACTTCCATTGTGGGTTTTGAATTGATGACTAGTTGATGATAACTTTAGCTTTTCAAGAAAATATCAATTTTTAAATAATATCACGAATTCAGGTTTTGAGGACAGTGTTTCATAAATAGTGGTCGAAAACGTGGTCACAAAAATACTTTCACCTAAAAAATCAAACTTGTGACAAACCCCTCATTTCTCAAAAATCCACCTCTCTCATAAAAACCTAAAACTCACCAACTGCAAAATCTTCAACCAGTTCTCCTTTCTCTCGAAGAACGCTCGATTGAACATTAATGGTGGTCCATCGGTCATTTTCGTAACGTTCCTTTTCTTGTTTTTGTTCCCAACGACTCTTTATTCTTTCTTCTTCTCAAAAAGGTTGTAATGACGAAATTGGGTTGGGGGAGAGGTTGTGCCTGAGAGTACACCAATGAAGAAAAACAAGCGATGAAAAGAAGGAAGAGTGAGCTTCAGAAAAACAAGTAGCAAAAGAGAGAAAACGAAAACGGACAGGAGGATGTGTGATGGGTGGCAGCCGGAAAAGGAGGCGCTTCTTTTCTCGTTGAAAGGAAGGATGAAATGAAAATTTTAATTGAGAGTGAGTGTTGAAATTGGATAAACTAACTGGCCATCTTGTGCATCGCTGAGTTGAGAGTGTTTTGGCTCAAAAAGAAATCTTCTAGAAGAGAGAGTGAAGACGATAGAATGAGGAGTGTCTGATTTTAATGGGGGAGGGAGCGGACACTAGAGCGCAATTATAGTGAGAAGAGCAAGCCAATGCATTTGGAATGAGTAGGAAATGCAAGATCCATATTCAATTTTAGGAACCAATAAGGAACGGAAAAGGGAGCGTGAGCGGGGGGGAGGGGACATGCAATCCAATGCAAATCAAACTAATTTAAAACGAATTCAAAAATAAGATGAGAAGATTTTCTTGTACTGGATTTTATACGATGAGCATGGAATCAAGAGAAAAGATGCAACTCATCAAATATTCTCCACTCTCTGTGAGAAAATAGGAAAAATAGCGTGTATCTTATACTTTTTATGTTTTTGAAAATAGAAAATGTGCATAGAAAAATGTTAAGGGTCGGAAAAGAAGCTAGAAAATAAGCTCATTCGGAAAATTCAAAATTTCCCGGTTCATTAAATATGTTCTTGGAAAAAAAGACACGATTTAGTCGAAAACATGAGAGAATGCATTACACGAAGAAATTATAGGAAAAAGAAAGCGAACTGAAGTTCAAAACCATTTTTGATGCTCAAAAAAACAGGAAACTGATAGATATCAGCTATCGAAATATTTGTGGTTCTTCAAACTTCTCTGAAGCCATATTCATGGACCATTTTCTCTACGAAAATCAATGAAATTTTTTCCAAAAGGGAGGGAATATTGAAAATTCACTGAAAAATCACTTAAAGTTCCTAGTTCTATACATTCCTGTCAGTTGCATAAAAAAACAAAGTTTTTGAGTTAAACAAGATCAAGTCTTGAATTCTAATTAGATGATTATAAACTTGTTATACTATTCTTTTAATTTTTTTTTGGAAATAAGGAAATTGCTAAAATTTAGTGTTAACATAAAACAAAATTAACATGCCTTTTCCATGTAAATAGAAGAATTTTCGGAAAAAAACACGGTTTATTTTTCAAGTTTCACGATTTTCCAGTCAACATTTTCATAAAAACGGGCTCAGGAAAAAATATTGAGATGGATTTCGAAAATTCTTGTGTGCAAAAGGGTTTCTTGCACTTGTAGTTTTTCCATAAATTTTATATTATTTGCTTGCCACCTATCCAGGGGAGACAAAAAATTACTGAATTGCTCAAAAAATGCGCATGTAATTATCTATTCAACACATGTTTAAACAAAAAATGACGTACTGAAGGGGTATAAAAGTGCAAGGTGCTGACGGTAGGAGACAACAACAAACATGCTCCGTTTGACAATCATTTCTCTTGCTCTTCTAGTCTGTGCTGCCAATGCCAACCTTTTTGGTGGTCTTCTTGATTCCGAACAGAAAGTTGCGGTTGTTGAGGAAAAGGTATTTTTTCAAAATTCCAATTTTTAACAAAAATACAATTCTCAGACTCAAATTAACAATAATGAGGCCCAACTGGAAGAAACTGGCATTGCCGTCATTGACAATGACACCCCGATTGCCGCTGCCATGGATGATATTGGGTCCGAAGGACAATCCAATGGAGTTGTGGTCCGTGCTAAGCGCTACTACGGTTGCGGTTGCTGTGGATGCGGTGTTACTTGTGCTACAATGGCTCCAGGCGCCACGATGGCCCCATGCGGATGCGGATGCTGTGGATGCGGATATGGGTAACTTGCTAAGTGGCTTATTTAATTTTGAATAAATTATGTTTTGTTTACCTCCACATACTTAAAAACTTGTACTACAATTCCGTGAGCTTGAAAAGAAGAATTTTTGATAACAATATTATAGTTGCAACGGGCCCGGCCGGCCGGAAGACGAATTATCTCGGCAGGCCCGCCTCCCACTGTCGAAAATTTCTAATTAAAAATTGGGATTTTTTTTTAAAGAAAAAAAGTGCCATTATTTAACAAAATTAACAAAGTAGAACGGAGTAGAAAAATAGGTTTTTTTTAGCTCTTCAAGAAAATATCAATTTTGAAATAATATCACGAATTTAGGTTTTGAGGACAGTGTTTCAAAAAATTTTTCAAAAATTTTTCAAAAATTTAAAAAAAAGTTCAAAAAAATCAGCATCTGCACAAATGGCAAGCCAGTCCGTGATTTTGCACTTATGGAAAATATTTTCCTTATAATAAAAAAAATGAAGTTGCAATTTTTCATTTCTCAATTACTCTTTCCTCACATTTTTGAATAGCTTGGAAATTAAAAATAAATAGACGTGACTTTTCAAGAAATACAGAGGAGCCAAGCTAACGAACAAGTAAAAACTAGATTAATTCACGCCAAATGCGCACCATTCAGTTGTTGGGGAGAACACGAAAACTTTTAAACTGAAATTGAAAATTTTTCTGAAAAAAAAGCAGTATGAGTGGGGGAGGCTACTTCTGTGATGACTCACTAGACAGTTTGCGGCCAAAAATGGAGGCGCCAGGAAAAAAAGAAGAAGAATCACTCTGTTTGCTTTTCAGGACACTAAAGGAAGACCTCTCTCCACAGAAAAAAACACATATCATAAGTATATTTCTATACACCGGATGACTAACATTCAGACCACCATGTGCACTTTTCGAAGTAAACCGAGGAAATAATATTTCTCAAGACTAATTAGAAACATGAAGGGGTGTGTAAGATGACAGAGAGCACATGTTTAGTGCCAAAAATTCATTAGCCCGTGCATATGATGCTAGGGGTGAATAAGTAGAAGAAGAAGAAAATGTAGAAAACGAAGAAAGGAGAGGGTAAGAGCTCATACAGCAGCTCATTTCTTTTTATATATGCATGTAGATATGTACGAAAAAGAGATCTTGAGAAAAATGAGGTAGGATTACCGGATAGAAACATGTAAAAAAGTAGTAAGTGATAATAACAAGTTGTTGATAAGGAGAGATTTTCAGAATCTCGAGGGAAAAAAGAAGTAAGTGTGATATTGAGGAAAATATAGAGAACAGAAGAAAAAGAGAAAGGGAGAAAAAAGGGAGGTTGGATTTCGGTTTTCTAATGAGCCTCAAAACATTCTTGGGTACTTGAAAATTTATACACATTTTGAGGCTTGAGAAGACGTTTTCTACTACACATGATGTTTATAAAATTTAAAAAATTTATAAAATTTAAAAATGAAGAAAAAATAGCAAAAGACTTTGTAAATCCAGATTTTTAGAAAAATTTTAGGATGGACTAGAATTAGCCTACCGTATTTCCTCTATTACGAGCCAATGGGCTTCTATTTTTAAACAATTTATTTTCAAAAAAAAATGTTTGTTCAAAAATTCACAAAATTGACAATTCGGAAAAAAAGACTTTTGAAATCCAGCCTTCTGGAGAATTTGAAATTTTTATTCTGCAATTCTGAATTTCAAAATTTGGAATTTATGAAATTCTGAAATTTTAGGATTTCGAAATTGGTGGGCTTCTATTATAGGAAATACGGTATGCAGACAATTCTGAAGTTTTTAGAATTTGCTCGCCAGTTTCAGCTGAGTTATATCAGTTTCAGTACAAAAACAAAACCCGCATTTTTTGTGCACAAATAGAAATTCTCAAAAAACGAATCCCTCCACTTTGAGGATGGTTCAAATCATGAAATGTATTATATGCTCCTTAAATTAAATGAAAGTTCATTTTTTAGACATTTTCTCGAATAAATTTTCAATTTTAGAAAAAAAAATGAGAAAATTTCCGAAATATGAACTTTCATTTAATTCTAGGTTTTTAATACTGAAACTGTTATAACTCACCTGACACTGGCGAGAGGATTTCAAAATTTGGGGAGCAAATTTTTTAGGACCCGGGTTTTCCATCATTTTCCAATATTTTCCGATGTGCTGAGGTGCAAATTTAGAGACACTCTGTTTTAGGCGAGTCTTTCATTAGCCTTGAAAGCACTGGAAAAGCCCGGTTCGGTCTAACCCGGCCCGGCAAGTTGCAATCATAAAAAATCAGATTCAAGTGTATACGTATACCAGCCATCTGTTTGCCGCGCCACCGGCGCTTCAGTATATAAGAAAGATAGAATTCCGTCGCAAACGTGCTAGAACCAGGAAGAACAACACACACACACACACAATTTTATGGGAAATGAGTTGGTAAGCAATAAGAGAAAGAGCATGGAGCAATGCAAGGTAACAACAGGCGAGAGAAGGGGAGAATAAACACACTAGGATACACATTTTTGATAACACACACACACACTTTGAATGTTGTTCAATGAGAGTGTGAGGTTAGAAACATAGGAAATGAGTCAATTGGTGTAGGAAATGAATGAAAAAAAAGTCAATCCTGAGAGATATCTTTCGACGGCAAATTTGTCTTGCTCAAAATGCACTTGATGGATTTCCGATGACAAAATGCATGTCATAATATAGTCGGAAAAGGAGGAAGTTGTGAGAAAAAAGAAAATTAAAATTTCAGCTCCTTACTGAAAAATTTAAGAAAAGGGAGGAAAATAAAAAAGGGAGGAAAAAGAAAAAAAGAAACAATGCTGACGTTGGAAAACTCGCCGACAAAAAACAAAAACAAAAAGTTATGAAATCGGGTTAATTCGAATTCTCCAATGGGTAAATTTTGCTGCAAAATTTTAGAAATAAAGAAATGAAGTTTTCTTGTTTGTGTTGAGTTTTCGGCATTCTCATGTTCATAGACAGAGACACAGAACATTTCGAAGCGTATCAGAAACTTGAGAGGGTATGCATACATATACATAGCTTCATAGTGATTTTGTTGGCGCAACACTATTTGCATATGATGAAAATGAGAGGAGTAATGGAGAAGAGACCTTGTAAACCGAGATCTCGGTCAAAATAGATTGATAATACCATTTCTACACATTTTCAGCCGAGTTATATCAGTTTTAGTACCAAAAATCGCGTTTTCACTGCAAAAACAACTAATTTCAAAATCGATTCTCTCAAATTCTAGTAGATCTCAGAACAATGAAAGTGTTGTGTTTTACTAAGAATTTGATGAAACTACATCTTACAGAAAAGTTCAGCGCTTCAGCTCTATTCCGAAGAAGGTTACAGTCAAAAAACCTGTCGACGCGTTCTTTTTGTCCAGCACTGTATGTGTTGTCACCAGGCTTCCAATTGTTTCTAAATTTTTTTGGAAATGAGTGTTTTAAAATTTCCCCATTTTCCGATTAATGATATCCGAAAACAGGGTTCAATGAAAACAAAATGTCAATAAACATTTTTGGGACCATTCTCTCGAAAAAACCCATTTTCCTAATGTTAGGTTGGCAGGAAAGTAACTGTCCCTTGTTTTAATTGTGAATAATACAAAAACCAGGTTAAGCCAAATTAGCAGTATGCACCGTCGTGGTCTTTTATCTTTCTCGTTTAAGAGTTATTCCATTATAGAAGATAATAATTCTTTATGAGCAGAAACCTATTTATACCGTTTTTACCAACCTTTAGGCGATTGAGAAGATCTTCATCTGTCTCGTCCTTATTGATAAAATCGAAATAAGTTCCATAGTCATCCTTAAATATTAGTGTTGCTATGATAATTAAAGCTTGTTCGCTAACCGTATGCTTGGGCGATTTACATTGTTTTCCAATTCCTTGCCACATGCATCGCAAAGTAGCGCAGTTATTATTATCCTTGAGTACATGTTGCCACGGAACTCGTTCCCACGGAACTTGAAGAGATGAAAAGGAAGTGAAATAGTCAGAAGCAGCAACAACAATGGACCTACCACCATCACACACTGGCCTTTGTATTATGAACATCTAGATTTATCTACATAAGATAGTAGGTTGTTGTGGGTGATCCTTTCTGTAAATGGAAAAGTGAATATTGTTGTTCGATCAAAGAGAACACTGTTATAAGCCACATCTACGTATATACAGTGCGCGTCATAATGATAGGACCCCCCCCCCCTCCAAAATGAGTGTTCTGAAAAAACCAACAAAAATCTAAATACTGTGAACGCAGTTGGATTCAACGTGTGGTGGAAAAACCGGCTCTAGTATGAAATTCTGGTCCTTAAAAAAATTCTGTTCCTTAGAAAAAATCCTGGTCCTTAAAAAAAATTCTGGTCCTTAAAAAAAATTCTGGTCCTTAAAAAATTCTGGTCCTTAGAAAAAAATTCTGGTCCTTAAAATGCGTTAATGTAAATGTATATTTTTCATCTGAAAATTTCGTAAAATCCATGAATTTTGTTGTTTTAGTTTGTGTTTAAGAAGTTTTCATGATAGACATTAAAATGTTGTTATTAGAAAGATAGTAAATGTTGCAAGTATCAAAATAAAGTGCACATATGGTCTATTTTCTAAAGGAACATCAGAAAAATTGAAAATATACATATTTCGAGTTTCACCAAACTTGAAAAATGCTAGTTGGTAAGAAATAAACACTGAAAGGACCATCTCTACCAGATTCCGCAGGTCGAGTAACGTTCCAAGTTAAGTGTGTGTATTTTGATCCTCCTTTACAGATATAAAATTTTTTATTGGATCTAATCTGTTAACCATAGTTTCAAAACATATTTTTTCGGAAAGGCTGTCCTGATGGCTTTACATAAAAGAGAAAAAAATATATCGGAATCCGAAACTTCAAAATGTACATTTTGCGTACAAACTTGTGGTGCAATAGTCATTATCAATTTAAAAGTAATAATTCTTACGGGATGTATGGTATAGAATGGGGGTACTTCTGTTCATAGGCCGTAGGAATCATATAGAAAAACGAAAATATGAATATGAGATTTCACACTAATTCAAGAAGCTTCAGGAGTTTACATGTTTTTGAGTAAAAAAACTAAACTATTCAATCCAGACTATGTGAATGTTTTTTTCTCTTTTATGTAAAGCCATCAGGACAGCCTTCCCGAAAAATGTGTTTTGAAACCATGGTTAACAGATTAGATTCAATAAAAAAATTTTATATCTGTAAAGGAGGATCAAAATACAAAAAATTAGGCAAAATACAAGTAAACACTTAATACTTGGAACGTTAGTCGACCTGCGGAATCTGGTAGAGATGGTCCTCTCAGTGTTTATTTCTTACCAACTAGCATTTTTCAAATTTGGTGGAACTGGAAATATGTATATTTTAAATTTTTCTGATGTTCCTTTAGAAAATGGACCATGGGTGCACTTTACTTTGATACTTCCAACATTCACTATCTTTCTAATAACAAAATTTTAATATCTACCATGAAAACTTCTTGAACACAAACAAAAACAACAAAATTCATTTTAAAGGAGGCCAGACATCAAAAAAAAAGTTTTCCTGATATTTTGCATAGAGAACCCCCATGCGGGGTTGAACTCATGACAGGCAGCTCAGGGGTACAGCGCCGCTACCGGCTGAGCTACGGAGGCGCGAAGGCGCCTGACGACCGATGGTCTACATAAGCGCGGCGCGATTTCGTCCCCCGAACTGTCCCCCGAAATTTTTGCTGTCTCGCCTCCTTTAAGGACCAGAATTTTTTTCTAAGGACCAGAATTTTTATTTAAGGACCAGAATTTTTTTTAAGGACCAGAATTTTTTTTAAGGACCAGAATTTTTTTTAAGGACCAGATTTTTTTTTTAAGGACCAGAATTTTTTAAGGACCAGAATTTTTTTTAAGGACCAGAATTTTTTTTAAGGACCAGATTTTTTTTTTAAGGACCAGAATTTTTTCCTAAGGACCAGAATTTTTATTTAAGGACCAGATTTTTTTTTAAGGACCAGAATTTTTTTTAAGGACCAGATTTTTTTTTAAGGACCAGAATTTTTTTTAAGGACCAGATTTTTTTTTAAGGACCAGAATTTTTTAAGGACCAGAATTTTTTTTAAGGACCAGAATTTTTTTTAAGGACCAGATTTTTTTTTTAAGGACCAGAATTTTTTCCTAAGGACCGAATTTTTATTTAAGGACCAGAATTTTTATTTAAGGACCAGAATTTTTTTAAGGACCAGAATTTTTTTTAAGGACCAGAATTTTTTTTAAGGACCAGATTTTTTTTTTAAGGACCAGAATTTTTTAAGGACCAGAATTTTTTTTAAGGACCAGAATTTTTTTTAAGGACCAGATTTTTTTTTTAAGGACCAGAATTTTTTCCTAAGGACCAGAATTTTTATTTAAGGACCAGATTTTTTTTTTAAGGACCAGAATTTTTTTTAAGGACCAGATTTTTTTTTAAGGACCAGAATTTTTTTTAAGGACCAGATTTTTTTTTAAGGACCAGAATTTTTTCTAAGGACCAGAATTTTTTCTAAGGACCAGAATTTTTTTTAAGGACCAGAATTTCATACTAGAGCCGAAAAACCTATGATTACAAAAAACAAAATTTCGGACCAATTTAGCCATTTTCAAGCGCAGAAGACGCGAAAATCACTCTCGAAAATCACTCAGGCCGCGTCATAATGATAGGACTCCCCCCCCCCCTTGGAAAATGAAAAATCTCAAGTTGTTTTTTTTGGGAAAAAAGTTTAATTTTTTGTTAAAAATTGTCAGAATAGCTTCAAAGCAGAATTTATATCATAATACACACAATTATTGTTTTCTCTACTCATGTTTCAGAAAAAATATTTTACAGACTTTTTCGTCTTTTTCAGGTTTTCTGAAATAAATCTTCAATAACTCAGCTCCTGGGTTTTTTTTTTGTCTTAGGTCCTTTTTGAAAAAGCCACATATCTTGATATATTTATTCGATGAAAAATACAATAGGCTGTGAAAGAATTTTTTCACCATGATACATCATAATTTAAATGAGATAGAAAAATTAATTAAGAAAAAATTAACTCAAAAAAGAGAGAAATAGAATTGAAACCGAAATTTTGAAAATTTCGAATGATGATTCAAATTTTTATAAAGGAAGAAAAGCAATTCAACACTAAGAACGTGTAGCTCGGGGGAATCTTTGATATTTTGTATACACTTTGGGAATTTTATTCAGGATGCCTCAAGCCGACGTGGGTCAAAATAATGGCATTGTTTTCTATCTATACTTTTTGAATTGACATCTCGATACTATTTATCACAATTTGGAAATAATGCAGAAAAAAGTTCTTTAAAATAAGCAAGAAAAAAAAAGAAAAAATACACTGGTGACAGGAAATATAGTATGCATCAAGGAGATCATGAAAAGGGAGTCTGCATGTCAAGATCACATTAATCAACAGTGCGAACTTTTCTAGCACGAGGACAATTAATTGGTTCTTGTTGGATTTGTCAGAGTATAGATAGAAAACAATGTCATTATTTTGACCCACATCGACCGGTTGGCTTGTGGCATCCTATATAAAATTCCCAGAGTGTATACAAAATATCAAAGATTCCCCCGAGCTACACGTTCTTACAATTAGAGTTGAATCGCTTTTCATCATTTAGAAAAATTTGAATCATCATTCGAAAGTTTCAAAATTCTTGTTTGAATTCTATTGCTTTCTTTTTGAGTTAACTTAATGAGTTTTTCCTTCTCATTTAAATTTTGATGTATCATGGCAAAGACATTCTCTCACAGCCCATGGTATTTTTCATCAAATGAATCTATCAAGATACGTGTCTTTTTTCAGAATCTTTCGCCTTCCATCCAATTCCCATACTCTATCTTTCTTTTTTTTTTTAATTTTTGAAACATTCACATTGTCTTTTTTGTATGGTTCCCATCTTTTATCTATTCTGCATGTATGACACATTTTCCCAACGATTAACATATCAGATCGTTTAAAACCACGAATGCATACAGTTTTTGACATGATTCTCTAGAAATTCGTGACTTTTTTGAACAACGTTTCCGCGATATGTTATTGTTGTTTTATGAGAACTGCAGGGCTATAGTGATATTTTTTATTCGCCGTTAAAGCGCTTGTATAAAAGCAACTCTCCCCCGATTACTCGCCATTTTATTCCGTATAACAGTATAGCTGATGCTTTTTACTATATAAATTCGAAACTTTCAGATCATCAGCAGTTTTTTGCCGCTGAAATGAACAAATTGTTTTATGTTGACATTTAACTTCTAAATGCAGCAGATATTTATTTAGCAAGGTGACGATGAATGAGAAAAAAAAACCATTGAGGGACAGGAAATATAGTATGCTTAAAGCAAAAAATAAGTCTGCATGTCAAGACGACATTAATCAACAATGTGGACATCTCTAGCACAGAAACAATGAATTGGTTCTTGTTGGGTATGAGAGGGCATAGATAGAGGACAATGCCATTATTTTGACCCACTTCAACTCGCTGGCTCGGTGTTTTTTGCCATTGACTCTGAAAGTGCCGAAGTATCCTGAAAAAAATTTTCGGTGTTTATAAAAGCTCCTTGAAAAGTTGAATTTGGGTGTGAGATATCAGAAATTCCCCCGAGCTATACGTTCTTAAAGTTGGATCGCTTTTCATCCGTTAGAAAGAGTTTCGTTACAACCACCCGAAAATTTTATGAGCCCTTTTATTGCGGTATCTTCTGGGTTTTTTTCTCTGTGTGATTTTTGTATAAAAGCAATTCTCCCCCGATTACTCGCCATTTTATTCCGTATAACAGTATAGCTGATGCTTTTTACTATATAAATTCGAAACTTTCAGATCATCACCCAGTTTTTCGCCGCTGAAATGAAATGAACAAATTGTTTTACAATCCCGTCGAAACCCTCAGCTCCGAAAACAGCAAAAAGTTGGTAGAAGTCACTATCAAACGTCTACCACCGAACGCCGTGCTCTATTACCCGCGCGGCGGACAATTTATTCAGTGGCCTGCTTTCGGAGGGTAAATGTTCACTTCTGATTCATTTGTAAGTTCACTTTTAAGCCACGTCACCGACGAGTGGCTCTCGAAAAACCGCTGCCCTGGAGAGCAAGCTCTTCTTCGTGGAACACCGTTGGTAGTTTCCGCGGATGTGAAAATCCCAAACTCGTTCCCCGCCACGGAACTCCTCATTGTGACCCGAGTGGAAGGAGGGTCCCTCCGAAACGTAAGACTACTGAATGATCTTAATAGCATTTTCATATTTTAGGAGGGTAAAATCGGAAGTCAAAAACCTAGCGAGGTGCCGGATCAAAGAGCTGAAAATGCGCAAATCGGAGGTCATCAACCTAGCGAGGTGCTGGACCAAACAGCTGAAATTGCGCTTCTGAAAAATGAAATCGCGCTTCTCAAAAGAAAAGTAATATATTGATGAAACGGATAATAATAAAACACTGCTGTTTTTAGATTGGGGATCTGGAAGTGAATTATTATAACCTCAAGAGGTCTCATGAGGACGGAATGAGAGGGATTTAGAGCTACCCTTATAATTTTAAAGAATGAGGAAATGAAAGGATTTTGTATTTTATTTTTCAAATTTGTTTGTTTTTATACACTGTTCCCACAAAAAAGTTCCTTGAGGAGTTTCGCTTTTCTTTGAGAAGATAAAGATTTCCCAACTTTTCCATGATACTCCACCGATCGCTATCTTCAAAAAGAAACTGACGAACGATAATTAATCTTTTCCATGCTCCCAACCGGGTCGATCGGGATAAAAACGACTAAGTCGTGGATCTTTATCAAGAGACCAACTGACGAGAACTCTCAACATTTTGGATACACCAAAGTAGAAAAAATGAGCACAGTTGTTTTTTTAGTACTTCTCCCCACAATGAGAAATAAGATAAAAATATAACAACAATGAATTCGAAAATTTTGAAAATCAAATCGAAGCTGTTGCTCAATTTTTTACACCAGAAAATATTATTTTAACACCCGGAATTTCGAAATACTCAAAAATAAACTTTTTCATTGTTTTTTGGCTAATTACTCGTTTTGTCTATATGTGTCGTGGAATACACAAGTAAACCTTATAAGTTTGTTTTCAGATGACCTTGTTCCAGTTCCTCCGATGGTTTTGTCAGCTCATCCATCTTGGCTCGTATTATAAGTTTTTAATATTAATGATGTACACGCTCTTTGGAGCTTGGATGTTCAAGACCCTCGAGACGACACCACTCACTGAAGGAATTGGAAAAACCCCCGCCCTGATCATAAAAGAGCCCCAGGTAATTATTTTAAAAATGAGTTCAAATTTTAAGAATGAAAATTTCAGGATGCCTTTATCTTTTTGAAGAAGTTCCAAGAGACCGCCGCAAAGATGCCCGATGAATTGCTTTTGCAATTTGTTAAGAACCAAAGCGACATCCTGTTCGCCGCATACAAAGCTCAGGAAGAGATCGACTGGACGTGGTGCCTGGGTATCCTCTACTCAGTGGAAACGTACACCACGATTGGTAAGTTTTTCTTATGATCACTCTGTATCTTAAATTCCAATTTTCAGGTTACGGTTACCCCGTCGTAAGGACATGGCAAGCAAGGTTGGCCACAATCATCTACGCAATGATTGGTGTCCCATTCTTCTTGGTATACCTCGCGGTAATTAATTCGATTTTCAATATCAGGGCTTTAAATAATGGTACTTGTAACAGTTCAAACATCTAAAACGTTCAATTGAGTATTTCATTGAGATATCTTTAAACCGAGCTTTAATTAGAACGTTTTTCTTTTTATAATCAATTTGCTATGTTTCAAGCTGTCTGGTAATTTTTTGTCGAACATTTGTTACATTACACTCTATGAGATAGGTGAGCAAGATAAATGAGAAGCACAAAGATCTATTGAGAGATATCAGAAATAATCAAAAAAGCAATGGTTCCCTTTTTAGTCGGTCGGAAAGACCATGAGCAAAACCATGGCAAGGATCGACAAGAGAATGCGTCGAACTAATTTTGGAAAACTCCTCCTCTACTCTCGAGTCCCGGTAAGTTAATAAGGCAATTAATTTAGAGGGTACAACAGATTTGGGGTTATTTGGGTACAAAGCAATTTATGGGTATAAAATCTTCAAGTTAGGGGTGAAAAATCCTTGCGAAAATCCATGTTGTGTACCCACGAATGAAGGCTTTTGTATCCCTAAATCACTTTGTACTTCCCTTGTACCCCCGAATTGTTGTATCCTCCGAATTTTGTGCCAGTTAGAAATTGGTCTGAATTGAGAGTTTTGCACATTTCAAGATGGCCAACTCCGAAGCTTCAGAGGACCCTTTCTCGATCAGAATCGCTGTAATGATGCTGATTATTTGGATCTGTTTCACATCGGCATTCTTTTCTGTTTTGGAAGGTTGGACTTATGCAACTTCTGCATATTTTTTCATCGTCACCATTTCGTTAGTTTCCAAAGTTTTTTTGCTTCTAATTTAATTGCCTTTTTCAGAACAATAGGATATGGTGATTTGATTTTCCAAAACCAAAACATGATTCCATTCAATTTGTCGCTTATTCTGAATGGAATGTGCCTTATTTCCATGTGCTTCGAATTGACTATTAAAAGGATCGCCAAATGGAAACAAAATCAGTTCGAAAAACATATGAAAAAGATTCAAAAAATGGCATTACTGGTGTACGAGAAGGATCTATTAGTTGAGGACGCCTCACATCTTGATATTTGCATAAATCGTGAGTCTAAATCTATCGAAATTATTTTAAAATCACTTCTCCAGCTAACCTAATGGAATACGCTGCAACTCATACAGGCGAAGAGACAATTGGTTTCTTTGGAGAAATGAAAGAATGGGCTTATGGTATTTTAGTAGATCATGTGATCCAGTCCAAATTGGAAACGAATCCAAACTATGCTGATGAAGAGTTAGACGAAGAGGAAGGACAAGAAATGGTAAATATGGTTGTTGGCTCAAACGAAAGAGGAACAAGAAAAAATACCGGAATTCGTAAGTAAATTTTTAAAACTGTAAGGTATTCTTTTTTACAGTGTCTTCTTATTCTTGCACCTCAAAACGTATGATTCGCCAAACATATCACACACTCATTGATCGCATCAAGGCGCTGGAGCAAGCCAAGCCAAGGAAAAATGACATGGACTCAATAATGTTTATCCAATTTTTGGAGAACAAAAAAGTCGTCAAACTTGTGGAACTATTCAAGCATCCAAATCAGACTACAACTTCATGTCAAACCGATATTAGTGGACCAGTAGATCAGAAGACAAATCAAACGATGAATGAGAAAATCGGTAAATTTCATTTTGATATCAGGGATGCAGTCATAGCCTCCTCACTCCAGGCTCATGTTTCCTTCAACCTACCGCGTCTCCGATTTCAATCAGATCAAGCAAAGATGGTGAAATCGAGGTTTCTCTTTGGTCAATTGCATTCAAGGATCTGAAGTTTGGTGGTATAACTGAGTATTTCTTTTATGAGGGTCTTATCGGACAATCTACGGACTCAATTCTTTATGTGAGTTTTTTAAATGAATTTCAATTTTAAAACAATAACAATTTTCAGTTAGATGAAGATTATGTCAAAATTCCAGTCCATATGTTACGTCGAAGAACTTTGCAACCTCCAATGAGTCCTCTATCAAACCAGGCTTCATCACTCAAAGCGTTGGTGGTACAAGAACAACACGAAAAGGACAATTCAGAGAATCAATCAAAGCAAAGAAGGCGGACATCGTGTTAACGGGCATTTCGGGAGTTTTTCGGAATTTATGATTAGGTGTGAAACTTTAAATTTTAGAGTTTTTTTTTCATTTTCGGTTTCAAGTTGTTCGGGTTAAAACCTTAGATTCAAAAATTAGATTTGGAAAACAAAAGTGAAATGAATTCAGTCAAATTGTGACTTTTTTCAACATAATTTAGTCGAAAAATGGGATTAAATTTCAAGATATTGATTTGCAGAACTAAGAAACAATGGTTGATTTGATGACAATCTTCAAAATTTTCGATTTCTCGTTTGACCTACTTTTCCTTCAACTTTCCTTTAACATATTATTAACAATCTCAAATCAATTTTCAGTCTTTCTTTTATGTTTTTCTCCCACTTTGACTGATTTTCAGTATATTTTTTCAATACAATACCATTTTATTGAGCTGATTTGTATATGAAAATTTTCCTGTTTTTAGTTTTTTTTACTCTTTTTTTCCACTGGAAAAGCTAAAGCAAATTAGAGATCAAAAATGCTCGGTTTTATCTCCTGGTGAAGGAAGAGAAACAGACACGCACAAAAGACTTGGACCAGAAAAAAGATGAGAACATGTGTGGTTGAATATACAACCTCCAACAAACCTTTGGATGAGTGAGAAAGCAGCAGTTTTGAAAGGAATAAAAAAGTTGAAGTTCAATTAGATTGTCAGAATGGTTAGCTCCCCAGCGGATTAATTAATAATTTTTCAGGAAGTTATACTGCGAAATATTCTCAAAAATTGCAGAAATGACATTCAGTTATTTTCTAGTTATTTTATTTATGTTTTGGAATATTGTTTTTTTGAAAATTCAAAAAAGTATCATGTATAAAAAACCTGAGTTAACTTGTGTCAATGAAGCACCAATTTTTCCAATTTCTTCGTAGAACCTATGCTTGTCATTTTTAACATTGCTTCCGCATTAGAAAACCAGAGATTTTGAACATTCCGGATAAAAATGTTTTTTTGAAAAATTTTGAGTAGGCGTATTATTAACTGGAATAGTGTTTCAACAAATTTATTATAAATTCACAAAAATTAAAATCAATCCACAACAAAATTATTACTCAAATGCCAGTCTTTTGATGTCGCTTTCGTTGTGCCTCTGGTTCTGGCTTTATATAAAAAGGATCCGGCTGCTCTGGTTGACCTTCTATTTCTTCGATTTCTTGTTTTATTTCTTCGATTGGTTTCCGCTGGTTATCAACAGTTGGTGGTGTTATGTTGGCTTGAAATCTGATGCCGCATTCATGAACATTTACTTTTAGGTAAATAGAACGTGTAAATGATTTACCAAAAGGAAAATAGAGTGATTGGTATTCATGAAAAATTGGTAAAAGAAAGCATTTTCCTTCAGATTTACAGTGATTTTTCATTTTTCACGTCACTGATATTTTCTTTTTCTTTTTGATTTTTCAGTGATCATTTTTGTAAATATTTACACCTGTAAATCGATTTACCAAAAAATGGATTTACCGTATTCACAAAAGGATTTACTCGAAGTAAATATTTACCCTTGTAATCTATATTGAAATATTGTTTTTCACAGTAATTTATAAAAATATGGCAGAGTTGACAAAAGCTATTACGTAACTTTATGTTAAAAATAGATATCTAAATATTTGGCAAAGCTAGACCTTCATTTGACAATTAACTTTTTTTTGCTTATTAGCATCTGTTCTCTTTGGGAGCAATAATAAATAGTTACATTGACTCAAGGCCAGTCATAGGTCACCTCTAGAAATGGTCCAAAAAATGAAAAATTGAGATTATTTAGTTTTTGCCAAACATAAAAATAAAAAGCGGAAACGGTCTAGAAATTGTAGAAAAATGCTATTTTTGTCATTTCATTAACTTTTGAAGTGATTTTTTGGGGATGTGCAACTTTTTTGATTTTTTTTTTCATTTTTTTTTTATCTAGAAATGTTGTGTGCTTTTATAATATTCTCAGTTTCATCATAATTGAAAGTTTCAGTTTCAATATTTAAACTTTATTTTAATGAGTTTCATCCAAACAGTGAGGAAACTCTTATTTTCCTACCCCCAACTTTGGTAAATAAAATCAAGTGAGTAAATCATTTATCATTAGGAAAATAATTTTCATGAATACCAATCACGTTATTTTCCAATGTGTAAATCGATTTTCCTATTAAAATTTTTAAAAAGTTAACGTTATATTTTTCTTTCGTAAATATTTTCCTTGGTAAATGCATTTACCTAGGTAAATGTTCGTGAATACGGCCTCTGGAAAGGATAAATGAAGACAACTAGTTATTGTATAAACTGAAACTTACTGTCTATGAGCGGAATTACGATCATTGTCCAATACTCCCGAATCGAAGAATTTTCCAAGAGCCCGATGATTCTGAAAAAGGTGTCATACAAGGAATTCGTGAACTAAAAATATTTTTACAATATATGAAGGATGGGGAATTTTGTCTCCCAACTTGATAAACTTCAGTTTTCTATCTTCCGAAAGATGTGTGCTCCGGCCTGGGATGTTGTTGATTCTGAAAAGCATTTTTGTTGGAAAGCTAGACACCACAGAACGTACTTATTCTCTAAAAATTCAGGAACTTCCGTTTTTGTCATTTTTTCATGAATTTGGTAGTGTATTTTTTTATTTTTTTTATTCATGACTTTTCCTGTTTATCGTTGTTCTTCGTATTCTCTAGTTGTTCCATCTTCCTCTTTGAGAAATCAATAAAAATTTTACTTGTTCAAAAATTGGAGTTAGCCATTGTTTATGAATTTCTTTTTCTTCCTTTTTTTTTGTTTATTTCTGTCCCTTTTTCTTCCCTAAAACCATTTGAAAATATGTCATAAAATCAGTTTTCACGTGAAGTAATTTCCAAAATTATTTTCTTAAAAATCTTCACAAGATAATTAATTTTTTTCTTTCAGAAAATGGCTGATGATCATGATCTTTTAGGTTACACTGTTCAACTTGTCGAAGAAATAATGAATGACCAAAAATAACTGCAACTGGACTATATACGTATGATGGATGTATACTATATACGTATGAACAATGAAAAACAAATCGAATTGAACGACAAAACAATCGAAAACCAAGATTGGATGATTAAATTTCTCCTTCTCGAATTGAAGGACACCATCATCACAAAGAACAAGAAGATCGCGGCTTGGAGATCAACCGCATTGAAATGTGCGCCACCAACAAGCGGACTTCACAGTGAGTTCAACATATTTTTGAACTAATTTTAAATTCGCTTGAAAACTAAAAACCTAGATTGAGCTCCTTTTTTTTCAGAATTCGCCGACGAAAAAGACGTTCCCGACGTCGACGAAGAGTTTCTTGCAATTATCAATGATATTCTGAAAAAGCAGAAAACTGTGCCCGGAGCTACGCAATTTCCAGAATACGCCGACAGCAGCAAAGGTTTATTGACCAACGAAGGCAAAGCTGCGTTTAATGATTTTCTGAAAAAAAGCACAAAACTGTGACCAAACCTGGAGCTGAACCAGCAGTCGAGAAGAATACGACAAACTGGAAGAATAATTTTCAAAATCCCACAAGTTGGACTCTTGGGACTTATTTTGTCATCTCACTATTGATTTGGTTTCTTTTTTGAATTAATAAAAATATGTTGTTAATCAATGTGCTTAAGTTTCTGTAAAGCTTTTCAGATGAAAAATGCAACAAGAAGATTTGAAAAAGCATTTTGCGCATTTTTTCTAGAACATGATTTCAAACGTTCTCAGCTCACTCATTTGCTCTAAAACGCTAAAAAAAGTTTTCAGTGAAGCCACCGGCATTGTTCCTTTCTGTTTTTGGAACATTTTATTGTTTAAAACTTTGATCGAGCCCTTCCGAGTGCAAATTTCCTATATTTTATTTACACAAACTTGCTTCTTATTTCTTAATTTGAGCTTCTACCATTTAACATCATCCATTGTACGAATAATGGATTAGTTGCAATCAGTGTAGAATTACAGTGTATGATTACATGTTCTTCAACGATTCTCAATGAATATGGAAAAATTATGTCTTTAGGCTTAAATTTCAGCTCTCAAAATACCCGAAATCATCTGGGCAAAACAATCCGCTCTGTGTGGCCGATGGAGCACAATTTCTTATTCCCATCTAGGAGCTTAGAAAACCATCGCCACGGCCTCTTGATTACAAATATGAATACCGTTATTTCCGCACGTTCTCACTTGTTTTTGCATACAAGAGTGTCCTGAGACTTTTATCTGAAAACAGAAAAATTTATATTCCTTATTTTAGATCTGATTCATGCATACGACTTCGTGTTTTCCCATTCTAGAATTTTTTGTCATTTACCTCAATCTAACTTTCCACACTTTCTCTTTCTTCTCAGATCAAAGTCCAAATCGTGTCTAGACATTGCTAACTACTTAGCACAAAATGGACAGATGATGTTGTTGGCACCGTATGTTTTGGAATCAGCAGACACGTGCAAATATGGATGATGAAATTTTTGTGAGAGTTGGAGAGAGCGCATATGCATAGAGCCATGTGAGTCGTTCGAAGATGGGCGCGAAACGCAGAAAATTTGTGTTTATTAGTGTTGATTAATTTCTACTTTAAACAACCTTAAAATTTATTGAAATCAATGAAAAATAATATATCTCGGACTCAGAGACATTTCTCGCCGTATAAGCCCTGTATGGGGAGAAGTAATTTCAGAACATGGCTGCTGCCAAACCTGTAGTCACTGGCGACATCGATTTCGAACTTTTTAAAACTATGATGAAGCAGATCGATTCTGATATTGACGACATCATCAAGGAGAACGAGGAGATCGAAGAATTGAAATTGATCGCATTTAAATATGCGGCCGCATATGCGCGAGATCCCAATGAGTGATTTTGAAATTCGTATTCTATTTGTTTTCTCATGTTTTCAGAATCCGCCGACGAAAACGAAGGTTCAAGAATCTCTGCCAAAGCTGCGTTTAATGCTTTTGTGACAAAGCAGGGAGCTGTGAGCGGAGCTGAAGCAGAAGCAAAAGTCGAGGAAAAAGACGATAAACTTGAAGGATAATCTTCAGGATTCCACTAGTTGAACTGCTGGTACTCGTCTCATGATTTTATTGTTGAAATTTTTATGAACGATTATTACTATGGTTTTTATTTGCCGAGGAAAACGAATGACACCGAAAAGAGTCATGAGATTCGAGAGAAATTTGGAGAAGATCGGAAAATAGCCCCAATACAAAGTCGATGAGATGTTTGAAACACGAAATGAGATGAACACAAAGTTTTGAGGGGAAAATTGGAAAAATATGTGTGACGGGGAAAAATATGTCGGAATCGGGAGACTCGTAGCCGGGGGAAAGAACGGGAATGTGAATGGGAGCTAGATATCGGCGACATCCGAAGCCAACACGATTGTATTATTGGAGAGAGTTTCGAGCAGCTTTGCTTGTTCGGCGACTTTTTCAGCAAGCTTCATGTGGGACAGCATAACTGAAAATTAAAGAGGCTGATGAGAGAATTTGGAAAATTTCACAAATTTGAAAAAACAATTCGAAAACAGCTGAATTTCGAGTTCATTTTAGAAGTAGCCAGCCAATGAAATGGAAACACTTCAATCATACTTGTTGACGGGCCGGCTGATAACTCGCTTCACGCTCAGAAAGCTTTACTACCTCCCTTGAAAACGGAATGTATTAAAGTCCTGGCTGACGATTTTTCTTCGGTAAGATTCATTAAATGTCGAACAACACTTGATTAATTGATTTCAATGATGGTCGAGGCTTATTGGAGGTTGTGGAGCTCGCCGAGCTCTATCATCTGGCATGTTATTTTTCCCACGATACCAAGCATGAAACGAGTTATCAGCCCACCGACATCACTTTTACAGTTTTCGTACAATTTTAACAAAAATTGAAAAATTCAGGAAAATTGTTGAGAAGTTGAGAATAAATTCAGCTTTTGGATGAATTGTGGTCACGTTTTAGTACAAAACTTGATCAAAAACGGCTTTACATACTGGACCATAAACCTATTTTGATCAAAGCAATAGAAATCATAAGTTTGCCAAATTTCAGTCGACCGTAACAGCTTGTCCCGGAATCTGACCAACCTCCGGCCAGAAGCCGACGACACCAGATATACTTGCTGAAAGGATTGGACCGCCCGTTCGAATGTGATTACTCTTTTTTATTTGAAATATTTTCTTGAACTTGCTGAAAAACTCACTTGTAACCATGCTCGTGTCGTTTGGCGGCCCATATTTGTTGATAATCTCTTCCAGCGCAGCAATCTTTTTTTCCTGTGCCTCAGCCTCCAACTTGTATCGGTTGATTATCTTCTCGTTGATGTCGAGCATATCGTCTTTATTCTTCATGAGTTGATCCCAGTTCTTCAAGCGTTCCTCCTGTCCTTGATACATCTTCTCCAGATTCTCGAACTTCTGATCTTTTATCTCCATTATCTCCGTGAGACTTTTGATGTGTTCCTTCCTGATTTCGTTCAGCTGTTGAAGATCTTCGATTGTTTTTTTCTTACTGTTGGGCATGATCTGAAAGAAAAAAGATATAAAATGACAAGTACTGAAAAAGAAAACGGGAATTCAATTACTGGAAACACGAACAAGAAAAAACGCCTAGGGCACATAGAATCCAAACGCAACGCACGTCTGGCAGCGACGCGGTCACAGAAAAAACATATGCATAGGTTGCTGGAGAGAGTGCAAGACACAAGCAGAAGCGTTTGTAACGAGAGACGCTTGATTATAGATGATTATAATAGAGGGCAGCTAGAGAAGAAGAGCGAGCAGCAGGAAGGGTAAAAGAAGAAGAAGAAGAAGGGGAAAGCGACAGGTTTGTGTTAGAAAGTTTCGTTCTTCTTCTCCTACTTGTATATGTTCTCAGAATTTACTTTCTAATAGGAACTCTGTAACCCCAAAAAACCAATGAAGCATTTTAGAAGGAAAGTCAGAACATGAAATTTTATTAAAACTGAAAAAGTTTGTAACGAGAGACGCTTGATTATAGATAATTATAATAGAGGGCAGCTAGAGAAGAAGAACGAGCAGCAGGAGAAGTAAAAGAAGAAGAAGAAGAGGGGGAAAGCGACAGGTGTGTGTTAGAAAGTTTCGTTCTTCTTTTCCTACTTGTATATGGTCTCAGAATGTACTTTCTAATAGGAACTCTGTAACCCCAAAAAACTAACGAAGCATTTTAGAAGGAAAGTCAGAACATGAAATTTTATTAAAACTGAAAAAAGACATCGGAATTTTGCTCAATGTTGTACCCAAAATTGGAGAAATGTTTGGATTTTTCATAATAATTGAGATGTGTTTGTTGCTATTTGGGCATCAGTTCAGAATACGTCGGAAACTACATCAACCATTTCCTCATCAGCACCCTCGACGTTAGCACTAGAAGTTCCGACGTCAGAATTGGAGCCTTCGACGTTGGCACTGCAGCTCTCGACAGGTGCATTGGAAGGTCCGGCTTCAGAAGTGCCGGCAAGAGCATCAGAATTCCTTACATCAGAAAGTTTGACGTTAGCACTGGAGCTTCTTGCGATTTCTTTAGAACCCCCACCATTAGAGCATTCTAAGTTAGAATTTGAAGTTACAACTACTTCATTGAAATTCCCGGCATCAAAACATCCAGCATCGGAAGTTCCAGGTGCTTCGGCATCAACAATGGTTGGTTTCTGCATAGCATCCTCTCTCCATGGCATTTCTTCAATGGATTTTTTCACCAAGTCTTGCAAATCAGACTGCCAAGGCTCTGAAACAAATTTTTCTTACAACGAAACATCATTACCTTGTAAACCCAGATTTTGATGGGAATCTCAGCAAAAATACCTTGAAATTTGTGGAAAAAGTTGGATATGAACAATCGTTTTTTTTGAGAAAATGTGTGGAATATAGAATTTTTCCAATTTCAGGTATAGCACAATAAATATCATGTTCACCTTTTAAAAATTTAGAAAATCGTCTTAAAAGATACTGAAACTAATATGACTCAGCTGAATCTGGCAAGAGTTCATTTATTCTGAAATTTTTATCAAAAAAATGGGTTTACGAGGTATTGAGGTTTTGTTTTTTTTTTAGAAAGAAAACTTGCCTATTTTATAATGGCACGCCGTTCTCGGCAAGCTTTTATTTTGCCAAAAAATAATTGGGCTTTGAAATTTTTGAAATAGTCAGGCATTGCCTGTCGCAAACATGGTTATACAATCGTAAAATGGTTAAACAATTACCTTGTGGAGCGCCATGTTTGAAGAAAGTGTTGTTTGTCACATGTTCACGAAGCTTCTCAATGCTGAATACTGCTCTGAGTGGATCGTAGTTGCTAATTGCGTCCATTTCAGCGAGAACCACGGCATTAGTTGTTTTCAATTCCTCCAAGCTCTTCTTTTTGGCGATGTACTCCTTACTGTCTACCATTGGATCATTGGCTAGTTCTTGGGACATTTGGTCAATGCGCTTTCTGTTCGCAAAGAAAATTGCCGATTTATCAAAGAAGGCTTTAGCATCCATGACACCAACATCTTTGGCATCAATATCCATGGCTCCAGTGCCCATGGGACAAACATCCATAGACCCAGAAGTCATGGTACCAGGATCCATTGGACCAGAACCCATTAAAGCAGCACTGATGGGGCCAACATCCATAGGATCAGCATCCATGGTACCTAAAAATTCTTTATTATAATTTTTAAAGTAATTTTGAATAGGGGTACCGTAAAACCTGTATTGGAAGGGTCCACACACTGTCAATTTCAAACTCAGACATCTCAATTCCCATGCAAAATATCAGAAATGTGTCAACTAATAAAATGTTTGTGGTGTTATGATAAAAATTTTATCAATTGACAACTTTTTTCCTATATCTCTGACAGGAACCGAGAAAAATTGATTCAAAGCTAAAAGTTGAAGGGCCTTTTTATTACAGGTCATAGGGTAAGTATGAAGGAATTTAAAAAAGAGAATGTCTGAGAAGAAATGAAAATACGACATGATAACAAAGAGAAAATTGAAGAAAAATAAGAGAAAAACGGAAACAAGAGAGATGAGATTTCCCGAGAGCGAAAAGAGGTGAGACGTCCACTAAAAGAAAAAGAGAGACAAAATATAAATGCATATACATATGAAATCACACAGCTACGTTTCTTCCGCGACGCGCAGTCTCACGCGGAGCGGTTTTTCCAGCCAGCGCTGCGACGTTTCTAGGGAGAGTGAAAAGAAAGAAAAGTGAGAGAGAGAGAGAGAGAGAGAGAATGCGAAATGAAAAAAAAACACTCTCGCTGGAAAGTCGACGTGTCTACGTCTCTCTTGATTTACAAATGACAAACAAAGTGTGCCGAATAGCGGAGTACGGGGGAAAGAAGTGTTCTTTGGTGTTGATGGACTCCAATTATGCGGAGGGAGATGTTTTGAGCTAGCTTTTGTTCAGAATTACTGGAAAAAGGCTTAAAGGAGAGTTTCCTCAATCTGTGTCGGGTTTTTTTCTGAAACTTTAGAAATTTCTAAAATTACCAAGCCGTGCCAAATTTTACCAGACCGGGATTCATGAGGAGTAAAGTGTAAACAAATGCGGCAAAGGACCTGAAAGCGAGTACTTCTAAGATGGCGAGTTACTAGTGTGGTGTGTAATATAGGGAAAAGGGTTATTAGTATCGCACCTATTGTGCAACGGATAAATGCCCTCAAATATGGCAGGTGGTGCAAAAGAAAAAGTGTCACAGGAAGAAGTACTCATCTGTGTTTTGGTAAGCTATGACTAGTTAGGTGGATTCAGAAACATATTTTTAGAGAGAACGGAAATGAAGTTTGGAGGTACTAAGGGAGTATTGACCGCCAATTATTTGAAACTGAACCAAACTATAAGAAGTGGGTTTTGGTAGAGCCACACATGGCTTGTTTATAATTTAAACCTACATAGTGAAATGATGAGCAGTTACCAGGATGGAAAAAATTGAAGTTGAGAAAAACTTTGTTGCAAGTACAAGAAAATGAAATCCCCTTCCCCGATGGTATCTCGAATGATAATGTCACGAAAAATTAATAGGGAGATTTGTGATACAAAAAAAAATCTCATATCACATTTTCTTGAACATCAAAATAGTTTCCCGTTCGAAGATATTTGTTGCAGTTGGTAAACTGTGCAACAGATGAAGACGAGGCTCACGAGAAGCAACATGAAGTTATGACGACTGCGCAGAGTTGTACGAGAGAGTGCAGAGAAAAAATATGGATCGCATTTAGAAGAAAAAATAGTGTGTGGAAGTATGATACTATTTGTCATCATGATTTGAAAGCGGCGGTGAGCACCAAAATATATTAATTGGCGATGACTTGTGTTCGGTGCCTTTTCGGCTACGTTGAAACATCAAACACTTGGGACTCAACAAAACTACTGTGGGCATGGAGAAAGGGAAATCGAATTGATAATCAAGGAAGCTGATTGATTGGACGGCGGTACAACGTCCTCAGTTCGGAGGTTCAAATTACCTGAAAATTTTGAAATTTCGTAGCCCCGACGTGTGATTTTGTACCCCTAAATCACTTTGTACCACCTTGTACTCTCCGAATTATGTGCCTCTTCTGCCACCGTGCTACAGTTGGTAGTAACACAAAATTTAGAACTGTGGTTTCACAAATCCAATTTCTCAAGAAGCCCATGTGAATACAATTTCGAGAAAACTTTTTTCATGTCCTTCTAAAGCACAATGATCAGAGTCGAGTTTGCACAACTTCTTGGTTATACTGTCCTTAATTCATGAAATTGGGGTCATTGTTGAAAGCATATTTGAAGCTGCTTTTTCCCAACGTGTGGTTGAGAATTTTTAAATTTTCAAGAAAATATCCTTTTCATGTTGTTGGTGTATTGTTCGGTTCTCCGGTAATTGGATTGCTGAGTCGTTTCTACGAATGCGTTGAGAAGTTACCGGTCGCTTCAGAATGTCTAAGAACAAAAAAGAGCTGTCATTCCACTTGACAAATAAAGATAATATCTCAACTGCCAATCTTGAGTAACAAACAGTTTTCCGGTGGCCTGTTCTTCGATATGTTGATCTTCGTGTTGAATGGAAATGAGACGTCACTGATATTACTTGGCAGATTGCCTCAACGCTGGAGAAAAACAAAATATCGGTGGTCACTTGAAATGAATGATGAAGATCAAGGCATAGTCTACTCTGGTAGACACCGCAAGGAAAAATGATTATTAAAGCTACGAACCCTAATTAGAGAATATGAAAATATCTGATAGTTCTTATAGCGCCGCAGAGGTATGTCCCTACCTCAAGATGTTCCATAAGGAAAAGTTCCTATCATTATAGAATGGTCAGATCTTAAAAGTTTTATAGTTTTTGAATTATTATTATTATAAAAAAATTCGTGTTTTGCGCAAAAATATTGGCAGAGAGAAAACGAAAATGTTTTAAATTCATGCGTGCCTCCAATGCCCATAATTACGTGGTACGGTACCAATGAAATATGTATTTACTGTAATAGCTGTTGTTGCCTTTGCTGCTAGTCCAGTTATACGCTCGTCGAGAGATTTAATTTAATTTAATTTGTTTATTGATCAGGTGTAATAAAACATTAGAGGGCAAGACATGAAAGACTCAGAAAAAAAATGCCCCTCACGAGTCCGATCTGAGTAGGGGAGGGGAAACGGGATAATTTATATATTTGACACAGGAAAGATGTAACCGGTAGAAAAAGAAAAATAGGGAGCAAATATATCAATAACGGGTAATACTGGAAGAAATTAAGGATTCAAACTCGGAAGGTAGGAGAAATCGGGTAACTTGGGAAGGGAGGTAACTTGGGAAGTGAAGTAACTTGGGAAGTGAGGTAACTTGGGAAGTGAGGTAACTTGGGAAGTGAGGTAACTTGGGAAGTGAGGTAACTTGGGAAAATTTACAAACAATGGTCTCGAAACCTGTTATAGAATAGCCGACACACTTCCAAGATTAAGTTGGTTTTTCTTGTCTCCCATGCAGGTTTTCAAAAACGTGTAGTCTGATGAAATGTTTGTGATATTATTATAACAATTTATCGGTTGCCAGCTTTTAAATGTACTTGTCCAGAATCGAGACATATTGGCTCAAACTTAAAAGGGTTCTTTTATTAGAAGTTTTACAGTAATATCATTATACCACATTCCTTGAAATCTCTATCGAAAATTTCCATACTCGTCCTTCTTCTCACAAGGTGTCTTAAAAGTGACTCTTGTACTCTCTTGAACGTCACAAATCAGAGAATAGAAAAAGGTAATTTTATGGCAGAACTGAAGATCTTATCTTAAAGGACAGTTCCGAAAACGCAACAAGTGTCATCTCGATAATTATTAAAAACGCATTCTTCAGATCTTTATGGCAGAAAATTTGAATTCATGTGATCAGATTGAGTTGGGATTCAACACTTTAATACTGCTTAGTTGTGAATGATGATTTTTAAAACTAAAACTTAACGAGCCAATTTTCAGTAGAAAACTTTTTTAGAAAATGTTTTTCCAGCGAAACATCGTTTTTCAGGCATTCGAGGTATTCAAAAAAAATTATCTCTGCCCGTATGGAAGACATCAAAATTTTGACAACTGATAAAATATTTGAAATAGTATGATAAACAATTCACCAGAAGACAACTTTTTTATATTTTCGACAGGAACCGAGATGAGTTGTCTTGAAGCTAAAGGTCTCGGCCTTTATATTACAGGTTTTACCCTAAGTAAAAACGAGTGATAACCCTCCTAATCTCAACTCTCGTGATAAGCAATCAGTATGCTCGAAAAATCTCAAAACATATGGGTACACGACATCATCGAAACCCTTGACCTAAATAAATTTTGCACTGTTGTTTACAGATTTCTCAACCGACCCAAGGCCTACCGTATTCTCTATCTTCAATTCAGCCATGGATCAAAAAACGCCGTCTTTTTGATAACAAGTAATTTTGGTTCCTAATGTTGTTGTGGTGAAGGCCAAGAACTCAATAGAGACTTGTTTACAATCAAAATGTATCGAAACGTAGAAAACAACGATAAAGTGTTGAGAGTTTATTGGAAAACTGTATTTACAAATACTGAAATCAGGAAAAGGAAATTTTAGAAGTTAAGAAAACTTGTGAGAAGAACGGAAAATAAGTAAAAATGAAGATCTGGTGGAAATAAATAAATTCTGAATTTCAAATTTCAAGAAAAGATGAGTTTAGAAAGTGTACAAAGTTTGTGATATTCTAGGAATTGCTTGAGGAGGTGCCTGGCGATGTACTTGCTGAGGTGGTTGCGGAGGTCCAAAGAATTCCACTGAGTTTTTGTTATTTTCGTTCATTGCTTTTTGAGCTGAAATAATAATTTTTTGTAATAATCCCGGAGCCCCTTGATCTTACGAAATTCTAAAACGGTTGGATTGGCATCTAATTGCTGCAACAATTTTTTCTCAGCCTCAATTTCTCTTGACTTTACCACCTCGTTTCCTAAAATAGAAGATATGAGAGATGGGGGAAAGACGAGTGAAGGTGAAAAGAGGTTTTCAACCTTGCACTTTTGAAGAAAACATACAGTACCGGTCAACAAAATATTCAAAAACGTCTTTGTCAGTTTTTTCAGGTATTTGCAGGAGTCTGATGCTCGCCTGTCAAGTTTCTGAACCTTCAGAAAAATTTGATAAGTGTAAAACAGACCTAAATTGATAATTTTGCGTTCACAGAATTTATTGAAAATTCCTAGCTTTTCAGCTATTTGACGATTTCTTAAAAACAGGAGAGTTTCACGTTTTCAGAACCAAACGTACCAAAAAAGTGGGCTTTCAGATATCGGGAAATATCTGAAAAACTAGAAATTTTTGCAGTATTCTGTAAATGCGAAGTTTTCAATCTAGGTTTGTTCTACACCCTACAACATTTCAAGCTGATCAAAGGCATGCCAGACAAGCTCCAGACTCCTAAAAATTGTCAAAATTGGCAAAATTAAACTGAAAAATGCGTTTTTGTATGTTTGATTGACCAATGTTCCACTTTTGTGTCAAAACTCCAGCTCACCTATTGCTTCTTTTTCTTGTTGTTCTTTGATAAACTTCTGAAGTGCGACATCAAAATTATTCGCGGAGAAACACGGCATGAACTGAAAACAAATTATTCTGAAAGTCTTTAAATTCCAGATTTCCCAGGTTTCCGATGCATCTTGAAACCTAATTGGCTCATTCATAGAAAAACGAAATTTCATTTGAAAAGGAAAACCTTTTTAAGCGAATTCGTCTCACATAACATTGCGGAAAGCCGTGACGTCTTAAAAGGATGTGCAATTCAATAAAGTTCCCTTTTTTCTGGTTCTCTTTTTTTGCAGATTTCCCTCTTTTTCTTTTTTTTTCTCAGAGTTTTTCAGTTTTGGTGTATCTCTTTTTTCTCCGCTTCTACCTGAATTATCTCATTACACCCGCTGCAAACCCTCTGCCGACTCGTTGTACTGGTTTGTTCGTCGCAATGTGTCCATTCACTCCACTCGGACGTTACCGACCCGATGCCGTGTTGGCTATCTGCGCGAGGTGATCTTGTTTTTCGCAATTTATCTCTGCGAGTAAAACTTACCTGCCGTAACCGGTTTGTTGTCGAAGGGATAGGGTGGGCTGTGTGGTCGACCTCCTGAAAGCAAGCAAAACCTCAAGAATGATGGATGAACGTGCATTCTAGATAATCGCAACCGACAAGTTGTAGTAGGTAGTAGTAAGAGGAACTAAATTCTAAATGAGATAAATAGAATGGGTGTAACTAAATTCCGATATCTTGCGATAAATCGTAGAATATGATGACGGAATTGGTAGTAAAGATCAAGAACATTGGATACGGTATTTTTTCAATGGCTTGGTAATTGGGGACAAAAAAACACCATTAATACAGTAATCAGATGATCTACTTCCGCTGATGATGATAAGAGAAAAAGCTCAAGAATCACAGAAATCCATAGTTGCGATTATTGTAGCAAAACTGAACCGTTCTATTCATCACGTTCACTGTATTTTCCCTAATAGAAGATCACCCTCTATGTGCACTTTGATCTTAATTATTTCGTTTCTTTTGAGAGGTGTCAAAAATAGTCAACTGATGAAATGTTGGCGATAATCTGATAAATAATTTATCAGTTGACAATTTTTCGTATTTTTACAGGAATCGATATAATAGAGCTCAAAGTTGACGTGTTGGGTAGGCTTCTATTACAGAAAATGCGGTATTTTGTTTTTTGCATACTTGCAACGGGCCGGGCCGGGCTGAATTGTAAATTTTGAATGCTGGATTGTAAATATTGAATTTTCAATGGTTAAACAAAATTTTTAAAAATAATTTTTTCCGGAGGTGGGATCGGACTGAAAATTGCATTATTGAAGCAAAATAACATTTTCCTCTCAAAAACTAGTTTTTTTTTGAAAACTTTCAAAAATTTAACAAAAAAAATTTTTGCCGGGCCGGGCCGGGCCGGGCCTTCAACGATTTTTGCAAATATGATTTTTTGTTAGATTTTATCGAAAAGCTTTAATCAACAAAAAATTGGTGACGATAAGAAAATTTTTTATCAGTTTACCATCTTTTGCCATTTTTTACAAAAGCCGAAAAAAACTTGGATAAGTTTGATGGAAACTTTTATTACAGAGTTAACGGTATCAGGAATCAGGAATTTTTGAAATGAACTTTTCGTAATTTTCCGGACCATTGAAGGCTCTAAATTTCGAAGTGTTTTTTTTATTTCAGAATGTTCCTGTTTCGAAATTTTCAGAATTTGGGAATATTCCAATTTCGAAAAAATTGCAATTCTAATTTTCGAGTAGAAACCCCACTATCATATCAGACAATCGGTGAAAAATTTTGCGAACATTGTTCTCTTTTAACATACCGTAGTCCAAAAATGTCCAATTCCAAAATAAAAAATTTTGGAATTATTCCAGGCTTTACTTTCAAAAATTTTCGGAATTTTCGGAATTTTTGGAATTCCGATTTTTGTTCCAAAAGTTTTTATTGTTTCAACATATCTTTTATTACAAGATATACGGTAGCAGGAAAATAACATAACGTTTTTTTAGAACTTCAAAAGATCCCTACCCTATGAGCAATCCCTCCAAAAAGTAATTTTACGCGAAAGTCAAAAATAATGCTCTCCACAAATACTCCAACAATGTAGTTTTCGTGTGACCTTAATCCCTTGAGAAATTTCTCACGCCGGGCTTCACACTTTCTCAATCCTAATCTCTACCCTATAATTGGCGCATTCGTATATTTTTCATACTTCATTATTAGCTTTTAGTATTTTGTTTTTGACTATTTTCGACATTTGAACTGATATGATTTCATATTTTATAGGCACACTTTGAGTGTTTTCTGTCATTAGCGCTCGCTCTTTTTTCTACCTCTACCTACCTAAAGCCGAACTAGTGACACATGATCCGAGCTCAACATAATCCACTTTATAAGCCAGTTCTGGTGTGAAATATTGATTTTTCGTGTGCCGCGTATGCACGTTCAGGATGCAGTTGAGTGATGCAAAGTCCGGATAATGGAGAACAGAATGGCACGCGACGGACCGCATGGTCTGAAAAGGTTACTGTATATAATTAACTGCAGGCGAAACCATATGTTTCGCTTTCTTCTTTTAACAAATTCTCGAAAAAAACGGTTTTCTCTCAAATGCCGCTGATTGCTATCTAAAACGTTTACCTTCGCTTTAATGCATTCCAAAACGCATTCGTTTTCACTTGCCACCGATATAACTTCAGATGCGTGGCCTAAAATTCTTTTTTTTTCAATTATTTTTTCCTGATAATCTCAATACCTAAAAGTATGTGTTGTGGGATTCTTCGGAAAACGTCATCACAGGACATGGGTAGTACGGTATCTGAAACATTTAATTTTCGTTCTCTTTCACTTTGTTCCGCTCATTATTTTCACGGTAATTTACTACTTGTTGCTTTTTATTACTTTTCGTTCTGATAAGATAAGCCCCAAATTTATCACCTGTCGTTTTTGAAATTTACGACCCCAGGGGAGAAAAAAAAAAAGTTAAAACAGAGAGGGAGAGAGAAAGTGAAAGCACAGCGGCGGAATGAGAAGTTTTTTTTGAACTTCTCTTATTTTCTACTTTCTCTTTTCTTTTCAAGTATTTCCAACTCACCGGGAATACAAATTTTCTCAATATAGATCACATTTTGATTCGGCTTGTACTCAAGATATCCATTCGGGTTTATAGCATCGGAGTACACCGAACATTGCCTAGTTTGACGATTGAAATGAGCTGAACGACAGAGAAGCGGCAATCGAGAAGAATCGGCATACTGTAATTGAGAAATTACTTCCCGGTTTCCGAACTTTGTTCTTTCAAAAATGCAACGGTTTTTGCCTTCCACGATTTACCGTATTCATCTAATCGGCGCGTATCTTCTTTTTCTTTTTTTCGTTGCCCAACAAAATAAGTTTCATCCGTGTCATAGATCAAAAGAAGATGGTAATTGACGTAACGCATTTAGAAAAGAGGCCTCTGCTAAGAATCTACAGTAACCCGAAAGAAAGAAATCATCTGTGGGCATCTGTGGGAAGCTAAGTATGTTATAAATATGACTCGAGCTAAGTAATAGGGTTAATTTTACGAACTTGTTTAAAAAAAGTTACTTCTCAAGGTTACAACAAAATAAAAGTGAAACGCTCAGAAAAAAGTAATTTTGGAACTTGCAACAGGCTTTTTTCAAGATTTTAAAAGTCCAGCCCGAGTTTGAAAAAATATTTGGCTTGCTAAAATTTTTTGATATCATGAAAAGTTTTAACAACATTTTCCAAAAAAAAATTGTTTCTGAAATTTAAAATTGTTTTCCAAATGACTTTGACAATATTGAATCTTTGTTATTAGACTTTAAAATCATAGACTGCACAAATTCCAGCCGAATTTGATTTTGCATAAATGCGCAAATTGAAAGCTACCATATCCCATAGAACCTGTAATAGAAAAGAACTTAACTTTTAACTTCGAGCAAATTAATCTCGGTTCCTGTGAAAGATATAAAAAAGGTTTCAACTGATGAATTGTTTACCGATACATAAAAAAAAATTATTATTTAGAAAAAATTCTTATTTAGCAAATTTTTATACCTTGCACATGAGCCAAGATAAATGATCTCAAACTTGGCAGAATCTGTTTTTTAAAAGTATTACGGCATCTGTACTTTAAGCTCAAATATCTCAGTTTTGATACGTGAAATCAAAAATCTGTCAACTAAGAAGATGTTGGTGATTTTACGAAGATGTTGGTGATTTTAATATATGACATTTCCTCAGATAGATGTCGTTAACGTTGAGCTCAATTATCTCCATTCTTGCGTAAAACATCCAAAAATGTCAACTGATGAGTTATTCATCATAATATGAGCAATATTTTATCAGTGGACAATATTTTGATATCTTTTATGGGAACCGAGATAAATGAGCTCAACGTGCACGAATAGTTACACCTGCTCTAAATTTATTTAGTGGCCAGATATTGAGTGAAAACAATATGTGTCTTAAACCCTCATTAGGAGAATACGGTACTGTACAAAATTCAAGACATGACCCAATTAGTCTCTGTTCTCTCTATGTGATCCTTCTTCCACTTACTGTGCTGACCCGGCACGCCTGCACACACTGTTCAAGAATCGCCACCGGAAACGTGATCGTTGCTTCTCGTGATACCTGAAAAACACCGCCCACTACTATGAAATCTGATTAGTTACTAGAAATGACCTCGACGCCTTCAATTACTTGTATCCGAGAGTGTTCTCCAATTGGGCAGTCGGGAACGATGGGCAGGACCTAAACCGTTTTACGTTTCAACTCCGCCCCCGAAAAGCCTGTATAAAAACCAACCTCGACGGCAAAGTTTCGTAGTGTGTTATCAAACTGGTGATTACTACTAATACTATCAACTGCTGCATCGGCGGCCATCCCGGCTGCCATCTTTGGTGCTTTCCAATCTCCCTCGGCGACACCAATCGCATTGCTCACTATCTCAAACTGGTCTCCTCCCAGTTTTTTGATCTTTATATTCTGAAAAAGTTTTGTATGTTTCCAAAGAGACGAGTTTCAGGAAGTCATGGCTCCACCAAACTGTGAACAATCTAATGTTTCAAAGATTGCTTCTGAAGAGGCAAAAGATCAAGTTGCGGCCGAGGAGATGGCCAATCTCGACCTGGCTCGAGCAGCCTTTGGAGAAGTTCGTCGAGGAAATGACCGTTATCTCCATGCTATTCTTGAAGATGATGAGACTCGAATTCCAGAAGGAAGACCAAGAGCTGGTAATTTTTTAAACTACTATTCAGTGGAACATTTTGAGGTTAAGCTACCATTGCCACCGTCTCAAGAGATGCTCCAGCTAGCGGAGATCAATCCAATGGATTGGAAGACTCAGGAGTCGATGCTCCTCTCATTGGCCACCGTCCTCGCTCGTATTCGGTCCGCGAGAGACCATCTTGGCTGAGTAAGGATCTTCGTACAAGTACCGTATACCAGTATCTTAATTTTTGATCTTCACATACTGGTTTAAACCGCGCATCGCATCTCATGCCACTTAAATCTAGGTCAACCGTTTTCGCAACAGGTAGTCTTATCAAATCGCTTCTGTGCATCGAGTGAAAAGTTAGAAGAAGACACCTTACGTGCCTTATCAATCGAAACTAACTGATACGTTTTGATTGATAAGATATCTGCAAAAACGAACTGAGTGGGTGGCCGAAGGTTGGTCGTTCAGCGGGCCGATCATGATTTTGCTGCCTAACGAGACTAGAGTGTTTTGCGCGCAGAAGTTCAAGAATCAAATGAATTAGTGGCACGAGATGATGTGTAGAAAGATTAAAGTTGAGGATGTGATACTTTAGAATAGTTTTCAAAAACAAATAGAGAGTTAGTTCATTTAGAAATATACTATCTTTTCAGAGAAAAAACCCAGACCATCCAACACATCTACGGAAAATGCCAATGAACCACAAAAACGCGAGCCTGCCCCATCAACATCTTGCTGCGCTGGTACTCATGATTTTGGTTTGTGAAATTTTTTTTGAGAATTTATTATTTGCTATAGGATCAATAGTCGCGCATCCAATAATGGCAGCGGTCCTCTCAAACACAGTAAATTTGGACTGCTTCCGACGTCATTTGGATAATCCAGAAGGTCGAGAGAAACTTCAAAAAATGGCTGAAAAAGCGTTCCCATCATGCAGTCACTCTCACTCATGGCTGCCAGAACTTCCAAATGGATTATCCGACGTTCTGCCAGAAGTTGAGCAGTCAGCAGCTCGCCGAGAATTGCCAGTATTAAGCCCAGCTGAACAACTGGCCCTCGCTGCTAGCGACCAAAGAGCTTTGTTCTACATAGAGACAGGTCTCAGGGCAATTCTCGAGTCATCAACATTGCAAAACCCAACCTCAGGTAAGTATGAAGCAGTTTGAAAACTTACTGGTTTAGGCGTTTGAGGGGTAGCAAGTGCTGTAGGTAATTGTCCTGTGAATGTAGGTGACTGTACGGGTTGGAGGTCCACAAGTTGAGAGGTGTTTGGTGGAATTCGAATATTAACCAACTCTGATAGGCAATCCCATTGAGGGATGAGATGGGTGGTTCCGATAGTTGGGAGTAGCGAAGCTATCGCGCATTCGGTATTTCTAGAAATTCGAAAGTTTTGAAGAGGGTCCCGTAAAACCTGTAATAGAAGGGTCCCCTAACTTTTTGAATTAGAGCCAGTTTATCTCAATTCCCTTTGAAGAACTGGTGAACTGTTTATCATGATTTCACAAACATTTTAACAGTTGACATATTTCAAATATATTTTACAGGAATCAAGATAACTGAGCTCAAGTTTCATAGTGCCGTTCTATTACAGGTTTTACTGTGAGCAGGTTGAGGAAGGTTGTACAGATGGATATGATTCATAGTGCCTACAGTAACCCAAACAAAAAACTCACCCCAATGCAATTTCTCTTTTCTTCAAAGCCTCTGAAGCTGAAAGAAAAATCAAATTTCACCCATTTCCAATACTTCTCAAACTTACTCGTATCATTCATTTTCAATGGTGAAGGCACACTAAAAATCTCACAAACATTACGATAGTAGTCATACTGAACGGTTTGGCATTGAGTGTTGTAACGTATACACGCCGATTCGCATGCGTCTAGTGTAATTGAAGTTCTAGAACGAATTTATCAATATGATACGCCTATTTATCACTTACAATGTCTCAATAGATTTTCCGCAAGATATTCGAATGTTTTTGTGGCTCATAAAACATTTCTTTTTCTGAGCAATCGCTAGTACAAATAGTAGAAAAATTGGCAACAAGTTCATGATTATTAACCAGAAGGGGGAACAGTGTTACCGACTGGTCAGTCTGCGGCTAGCCACCGTCCACAAGCGGGTCGGTGCATTTTAAGAGGATTACACTACGGATTACGGTCACTGGTTATACATAGAATACCCGGCTAGGTAGGCTTGTTCAGCGGATATAGCAAAAACTAGATCATGATACCCTTCAAAATTTATTTGGAACTTATACTTTTCAAAAAAAATTGTCAAGAGGGTTTTTACAGGATCTGGAACTCAATTGGTAAGACCTGCGGCATACAGAATGGAAGGATTCTCATCATCTATGCAATACTGGGGATACGTGTGCCCGATGGATGAATTTTGTTACCGAAAAGTCCCAATTCAGCCAGCTATTGAAGCGCCAAAAAATGAGAAGGATCGACAAAAATAAATTTTCCTGAAATGTTCATTTCTTGATCTTCTTCTTTTCAATTTTCTCGTTCTACCATTTTCTTTAAGTTCTGTATTTTATCTCTTTTTTAATTTATCATCTTTTCTTCTGTAATATATTTGTGTGTCCGAGTTGCTTACATTTAGATCATTTTGTACGATGTAGAAAAATGTATAATCCTTTATTTAATAGTAATAATAATAAATGAAATAAAATATCAGTTGTTTTTCTGTGGATCAAAAAGTGGAATCACAAACTACTATGCACTGCATAAAATACTGTAACCATTCTTATAGAATGTTTTCCAAACCGTCAGCTTTGAGCCCATATATCACATTTCCTGTGGAATATATAAAAAATGTGGTTAACTTATCAATTATTAAGTATACAATCAATAATATGTCAGTTGAGAATTTTTTAAATATCTTCGGGAAGAAACAAGAAAACATAGCTCAGAATGAAAGGTTAGGAGACTCTTCTGCTACAGATATTACGGTATCTCGCATAGTTGGAATGTACAAAGCATGTTTGATTGAAAAGCAGAATCTGTAATTTTGTTTAGTACACTATAAAATTACCTCAACGGTGAACAAGTTATTACCTGAAAAAGTGAGTGGTCCGATAAAGCTGAAACGCGACATATCCCATTGGAAAAGTTAAATTTTTTTATGGCCGGTACTGTACACGTGTTCCTCACGTGTTACCAAATCGCATACATTCATGTTCTTCAAAATTACATTCAATAGTGGAACAGGATAACCTATGTATGCCGGAACATCACTACTTCATAATTTTCAATTCGAGAAAAATTAAAGTAGATAAAGAAACATTGAATGCTGTCAAAATCGCTTTCCCTGCCCTAATAGAATTTTTCAATGCAGAATGCAACCCTGAATCTGCGTCTTTTATGCATATCAACAGAAATGGAAATCCCCCAAGAAACTATTTTCACGAAAATATTCATAATCCCCGCAGGTCCCATTATCCTCCTCCTTCCTAATAGCTAATATTGTTTTTGCTGCTCCAATAATTCTTCCCCCTGCCTCTTTTTTTCTCACAATATATTTTTGCGCGTGCTAAACAAGAAAAAATTAATCCCCGTATTGGGATTATCCGATAATTTGTCTCCTATTCATCTTCGTGGAAGAGATTTATTGCATGCACTTCTTTTGTCCTATAGAATTGTGCTCAAGGCAAAAAAGAGCAAAAGGTACACATCATTATATAGAGATGGATATCTATTTTTCTATGTTTTCGCGTGAAAAAAAAACGCACTTTTGAAATTCTCCAATCTCGACGTATATAAGAAGAGAGGGTGGTGACGTGAGAAAACTCATTTTTGAGAAGCGACCTTTTCATTTTATTCTTATCGGGGCGCGACTTTGCTTGAGCCCCTCTTAGTGAACCACTTTCAATTTTCTTGAGAGTTATCCCAAAAAGTTATTTTTGAAAGTGCTAGGGGAATATTTAGAAGAAGTGAACTCTGTTTCTCAATATTTGGAATCTTTTGAGTCACGTTCTAGAACATTCGAACAAATTTTTTTGAAATGAAAAATAAGCACTTTTATTTTTGAATTTGTTTTGAACCTGTTGAGTCACATTTTAAATCATTTTAGCTAGTTTTATTTTTATATCTCATCTACAGGAAATACAAAATGATGAAATCCAAAATCCACCATTTAAGATGTTCACATTTTCCTTCATAACATACGAGTGTAATGAATAAATATGACGAAATCTGGAATTATCCTAGAAAAACTTTCAGACGGTTGATCTCAAGATTATCCGAACGCTTTGGAAAAAGGATTTTCTTTCTATCATCATATCATGAGAATTCTGTAATAACCAACCAGAAGACTTTCATCAGAGGCTTTTCAATCAGACTGCTCTTTATTTTCTTGATATTCATCATCCAAGGATTATTCATCCCTGACATTTTTGTTGGCTCTTTCATATTTTCGTACAGCACATTAATATTTTTTTCGGTCTGTTAAATTTAACCCAAAAAATCACGCGCGGTTAAATGAGTTCTAGCAAAAAATCTAATCAGCACACCCTCAAATGGATATAAAAGTATAAAACATGAGCTCAACTAATCAAATTTGAATTTGGAAAAAAACGTATCTAGTACTTTTTCTGCGATTTCGTATAGCTCGTTAAAAACACAATTTTCTGGTCTAGGTTGTGATTCTGGAACGTGAGTTTTGCTGTTTGTATCATTCAATTTGTTAGTAGTTTCTGATTCAAACGGTTTTGAAAATACAAAAAATATTTAAAAAGGCAGTATTCGTCCCTATCATTGACGAAAGAAAACGTACTATTCACTACATTCCTACTGTTCTGACATTATAATCCGCTCAGGTCCCCGGCACCAAGACTTCGAAACTCCGCCCTTGCGCCAGTTACTACTGTATCCTCAGCTGGAGTGTATATAAACCCCTGAGAGTTCAATTCGAGCCATTTTTCTCTTGATTTGAGTTCTCCTTTTCTGTTGGCGCCAGTTCGTAGACTGGAAATTAGCGGGGGCACTGATAAGCGTGGGTTTCCGTTGTCCTTTCCCATTCCCAACTATTTTTCACGAAAAGTCACAAGTTTCGGAGAGAGTGGTGCCATGGCACCGTCGTATCTGGCTCTTTGAGACCGGAAGGAAACAAAAAAAGTTCTAGAGGCGGGGTCTGGTGGTGAAAGTTTTTATCAACCATTTCGAGCTCAGTAACAATTGGGGGTTGATCTTTTTTGATTCCTAGAAAATAGATCGGTCACGCTGTTGCCCCCTCACTACCTCGGATGCATGGTGCAGGTAGTAGGCAAGCTTCTCTAGAAATTGGGTTAAAGTGGAAATTATGGCTTTTCAAACTTCTGAATATTCAAGTTTTTAGAAATAAATTTTTTTCTAAACATCAATTTTTATAGAAGCCTAAAATGACTTACTGTGAACGCGCTAATAGAAACCCATCCTATGCGTGCATTTTGAGCTCAATTATCTCGATTCCTGTGAAAGATATCAGAACAATGTCAACAGAGAAAATGTTTATAAACACGCAAATTATATTTTTTCTATTGACTGCTTTTTGATATCATTCATAAGAAACGAGATATATTTATTTGAAGTTGACTGTTAGAAGTTATCGTTCTTTCTCTAATAGACGCTCACAAAACCGTCAACTTTGAGCTCAATTATCTTTCTGCCTGTGACAGATATCGAGACTTTGCTAGCAGGTTTGGTTATTTTTTTTTTTGATATCTCTTGTAGGAACCGAGATAATTGAGCTCAAAGTGCAAATTTATGATGGGCCATTTACTGTTTTTGGATCAGTGAAGATAATGTTACAATACGATTTATTCCAGATTCAGTCATCACCAACTTGTAGGAAAATCATTGTATAATACCTTGAAAGAAATTCATTTTTTGAGATATTTTCTTCAAACATCAATTCCGACAAAGGCCTAAAATGGCTTATCCAGTTTGAATTAGCTGAAATGTTTTCCTATGTTGAATTTTGTTGAATTTTGTTGAATTTTGATGTTGAATTTTGATGAAAAGATTCAAGTGCTACAGTATCTGAACTTAGTCTACATATTTCCCTCCCATTAGAAGCGCCTCAGAGATTTATATTTTAGACTCTCAACAACAGTAACCCCATCGTACTCCTTACTCATCAACTAAAAAATTCTGAGTGTTTCGAGATACGAAAGAAGATAGATAATCTATTCTGGTTGCTCGAAACATGTCATCTCGTACATCAGCCTTCTCCTTATCTCTCTTCATCTTATTCCTCCTGTGGAGACTAACCAAATGTGCTCTTTGCATCAAGACCACCCTTTTCGTCGCCTTTTCTTGTCCTTCTTTTTCTCTTTTCTTTCTAGAAGAAGCAAAAACTTGCCTGCGGGTGCCCGTCGAATCTCCGGAAACATTCTCAGTCAAACTTGACTTATTCACGAATCCTGCCCTTGGTTTCCGGCGCGACGAGGTTCACCTCTTCCGTTTTTTTTTTCGCTTGCTCAGGTTTCGCTTTTTTTTGTTGTGTTTTTTTGATCCGAAACCTTTTTTTCACACCCTAACAATCTGAGAAATTTAAAGAGTTTGGTTTCTCACAGAGATTAGAAATTCCAGATTATAAGATCCCTCTATTTCTATATTTCCCACTTTGCAAAAAAAGCGGAATCATGATTTCCGATTCTTGGAAAAACGCCTCGTCAATTTTTGTTGTTTTTTTCATTGATAAGGACTTTGCCATTTCTTCATCGTATCATTACATTTTTTCCCTTTTCTGAACTCATCAAAAATCAAGTGCAAACCACAAAACCAACATTACCTTCTCAATTTTGGCTACTCAGTGAACGGAAGGAAAGGGCAATGTCTGCAACAGCAGCCTACGGATTAGTTGATCCTGATGGAAACCATACTATACGAATACCTTTTTAGAATCTAGTGTATGGTGTGCTCGGATTAAAGTGCACTCTTTAAAGTTTCTTCCTAATCTCCTAGGGGATTTGAGGAGGATGATGATTTGTTGAACAATCAGCGGATAAGGAATTTGTGATAGATCAACTACAGAAAGAAAAAATTCGAGAAAGGTTATTATTAGAATAAGGGGAGGGGGTGATTTAGATATGGCTTCCTAATAGGCGGATTACTCTGAATTTTACCAAAGATTGTTGTGTATATAATTAACCACGTCTAATTATTATTTTCCTGAAGTCCTGTGCTTGCCATTCTCATCGATCTGTCTCTTGGTAAGTTTCCAGAAATCTCTAATTCTTGATTTTCAGAAAAACTTGACACAAATATATTTATATATAAATAACTTCATATCCGGATTCACCTGCTCCATTACCCTTCCAGATTAATTTCGAGATTTTGAGGTAAGTCTGATTTGTGGATTCTTGAGCAGATCTACAGAACCGGCCATTAAGATACGCAAAAAGCCTTTTTGAATTGATTTTTAGCCTATCGGGCCATTTTCAGGAGTCTAAAGTTTGGTTGTAAAGTTTCTGATCGCTTTGAAATTAACGGTGCGTGTTAAACAGGCTTAGATTAAAAATTTTGCAAACACAGAACTATTTGGAAATTTCTAGTTTTCAATTTTTGCAGATTTCTATAAGATACTTGTTTTTTAACATTTTCAGTCCAAAATGGGTGGAAATGGTGACTTTCAGAAATCGGCAGATAGCGCGAAAAGTGGGACATTTCGAAAAGTTTTGTAAGAGCATAGTTACCAATCCAGGTCTGTTTCACACCCTCTACAATTTTCAAAAGAATAGGAAAATTGACAGCCGATCTCCAGACTTTTAAAAATGCTCAAAATGGCAGAAAATAATTTGAAACTACTTTTTTTCTATATCTTGTTGACCGATACTGTCAAGTAAACTAGAAAACTAACAGCTCAAAGCATTTTCAAACATCATTTTTTCCTTTTTTGCCTTCTTTTTCTCCTTCACCTTCTCCCCCTCATAAATAATGCACTTAGCGGTCCCGTACGAATGCTTCTATCAATTTTCCCGTAGAATAGATTTTTTTTTGTGGGCCCCATTTTTTCTTCTCTTCTCCTTTTTTTCCGACTAAGATCATAGTTCCTTATATTCTCGTTTTTTCGCACTTCACACTTCTCACAAAACTCGATTTGCATCAACATTTGAATGAGTGGCTGATCCCTTTCTCGTCACATCTCGAATGATGAAAAGAGCGAAGACTAGAATATTCAAATGCAGCATAAAAAGAAGTAGAGAGGGAAACGTTGCTCAGCTCGACGAGCTCTGGACCAAGAGAGTGCTCAATTCCTTTGAAACTTCCGGCAGGGGTTTTGCTCACGTATTTGTGTAAGGAAACAGGGGGCGTTTTTTTTTTGCTGTGAATGGAGATGGAGTAAAAGGTCCCAAAGATTTTTATTTCAAATTTTTTTGAAAGTTTGGTTTTGTGAGAGTCGTCTTTTCAGATCAACAGCGTAAACTGAAACCTCCGAAAGTTTGAAAACTTTTTGAAAAATACTTAAATTTGATCGGAAGGGGTTTCGACATTTCGGGATCTAAAGTACCGTATTTCCTGAACTTTAGCTCACCCAAACTGTATCTCAGAAAAACTTCGCAAACTACCTGTGACTCGAAAAACTAATTTGGCTTCAGTCAATTTTAACAATCTCCTATTTCACCTGTTCTTTGTGATTCACGCCAAATTTTTAGAATAGTTTGCATTTTAAATTTGTTTCATCAGACAGCTGAAAAAATTACCAAACACCTTGGTTTTTTAAAAGTTTATGAAAATGTATTTTTTAAAGAAACTATCAACTTTGAGAGACTCAAAACATCACAATACTCCGTATTTTTCTTTGAGCTAAATTATCACAAATCCTGTGAACTACGTATTGTAAAATTTGTATTAGAAGGGCCTCATTAATAGAAGGGCCCCTATAATAGAAGGGCCCCCGTAATAGAAGGGCTCTATGTGAAAAAGGACCCCCTTTAAAATGTGTTTTGAAATCAGTAAATTTCCGTACTTTTCAGTGTAAAATATTCCGGGAACTCCACAATTTAATAGAAATTTGTTAAAACTCTATTTTTCGATGAAAATCTTGCCAAATTTTGGTGAAATCGGCAGATTTTCATGAATTTCGAACAAAACTTCGTCGAATTTTTTGATGCGAAATTTCGGGAAAAAAACTGGCCGGAAAAATAGAAGGGCCCCTGTAATAAAAGGGCCCTCCAGACCTTGGAACAATAAAAGGGCCGGCCCTTCTAAAACAGGTTTTACGGTATATCAAAACTATGACCTTAAAGTTGAAGTTTTGAGTGAGCTTCTATTACAGAAAATACGGCATGCGTCCGTCGAGCCAAACAATTTCCAAACCCTGAACGCTCAAAAAGATTAATTGCAAATATTCAAGATTTCAGGTTTCCATAAAATCCTCCAATTTCACCTGTTCTTTGTGATTCACTCCCAATTTTAGAATGGTTCGAAATTTGAATTTGTTTCGTCAGAACAGGTGAAAATAATAAGCAAACATCTTGTTTTCTTGGTTAAAAATACCTTTAAAGTTAACTCTTAATTCTGAAAGGTTCAAAAGATCATACTATTGAACTACCGTAATTGATGTTTCAGAAGTTCATTCTTTAAATGCACTTCAAGCCTATTTATCTCGGTTCTTAAACGAAATATCAAAAAGAAGTAAATTGATGAAATATTGGTTACCGTATTTCCTCTAATAGAAGCCCATGGGCTTCTATTTTTCAACCTCTCTCTCAGGGTGGGTTTTAATGAGAGAGTGAGCTTCTATTTTTCAATGATTAATTTTCAAAAAATTTTTGTTCAAAAAATCAGGAATTTGTCAATTCGGAAGTTAAGAATTCTGAAACTCGGTGTTTTTTTAATTCGAATTTTTCATTCTGCAATTCTAAACCTCAAAGTTCCAAATTTATGAAATTCTGAGATTCTAGAATCTCAAATTCAAAATTCAGGAATTCTGTAGATCAGAAATCAGAAATTGGGAAATTTTCGAGTTCTAAAATCACAGCAGCTCTAAAAATTCTGGAATTTATAATTACCGTATTTTCTCTAATAGAAGCCCATGGGCTTCTATTAGAGAGGGGACTACAAATAGAGGTGGGCTTCTATTAGAGGAAATACGGTATTTTATGATGAAAATTTCATTGGTTGACTATAATTTGACATCTTTCGAAGCAACCGAGATAAATTGGCTCAAAGTTGAAAGTTGGCGTGAGCTTCTCTCAAAGAATAGTCCCAATGGAGACTTCAATAAAATTGGATAAAACGTTCTAGACTTCGATAGTAAGAACTTCTAGACAAATACAGAACGCAAATATTATAAACAGTGATTTTGTGCTTCCCTTTCTCCTCCAATCCCCTTAATAGCTCTTTAATGTATTCCGAGTCATCCATCCCTTCCCCAGTTTTTCTCTCTTTCCCTTCCTTCCTTGCTGATTTTTTCATCACACTTCCTGCAAACGGAAATTGAAGTCATTTCAGATGTGAATACATTTAGCAGATGTTCAGCATGGAAAATCGGCTTGTGTTTCTATGGTTTTGTTGAGAGAAAAAAAGACGAAGAAGAGAAGGAAGATGAAATAAACGGAGCATGAGTGAATGGGGCGGAAAATGCCGAAAAGATTCGTCCTTTTCGCTGAGAAGCAGCAGATGGAAAACGACTCGACGATGCCAGTTATTTTCGTTTCAAACTGATGTGACCGGCAGGCTTTTTCGATTCTTCTTGAGCGAAGTTCACTGAAAAGACCCATTATTCCAACCATCATTACTTTTCTGTTTATGACAACCATTCTGCCCATCATTTATTATTTTCTGCCATCTGGCACCATAGGACGAAGAGCATCTGCTTGGTTTTTTTTTTTTTTGGATTTTTTGTTGAACTTGGAATTTGTAGTCCACCCTGTCACCTGGCACTTCCCCATCTGTCAAACTTCATTCTCTTTTTTTCGTCTGGTTGTCGTCGTACACGACTTGCTCAGTGTTCACTACTCATTAGAATATCATTGTTGGTAAATTTGAATACCAAATAATTCCTGATCACTAAAAAATTTCGAGACAGTATTCGATCAGTTGAACTATTATCTACAGTAAGAGAAAGTTTGAGAAAGTTTTTGAAAATTTATCAAACTCAAAAATTAATAACTCAAAGAGCTAGTATAGGGTGGAGTTGTAGGAGAGCATTTCCGTAAGTAGACAAATATTGAATAAAAAAGTTTTCCCATTTTATAAAACACTAGTAAAAATCATGATTCATTTCCGATTACCCAAAATAGATGAACTTTTATTCAAACTCTAAGAACTGCCATCAGTTTTAAGTACATGTTAGCAAAAAGTAGTCAGCTATAATATGTTATTTCTAAAATAAAGAAGTATTTGGTCCGTTCACTACTTTTTGATAACTATAACAGGAACCGAGATGAATTGTCTTGAAGTTAACGGTCATTCTATTGGTGTTCATGGTATTTGCCTATCGAAATGAAACAAAAATGAAAAAATTAATCAAAGTTCTCTAATTTACAAACTACAGTAATCACTTGTGAATTGGGAAACTCACTAGATATCAGTCATACTCAGTTTTCCACCAACTGAGAATTTCCCATTCCCAGTGAATATCCTTGTTTTCGTATAATTTTTCTTTTTCCTTAATCTAAAATGACGTATATAGATTCCCCCTCTAATCCGGATAGTTTTGATTCCTGATGTAAATAACACTAATCAGAAAACACCGAAAAACAGATCATAAGCTGATTTCCATAGATCAAGGCTTCTTCTTGGAATCGGCTCTGTAGGCGAATGTGGACTTATATGTATATTCTAATCAACCCACAGGTGTGGCGAGTACAAACAGCAAAAAAATGGATTCAATTTTTATTTCTCTAGAATGTGATCTGATTTTGTATGAAGGGGAGAATGAGACTAATCAGATTTCGATGCCAATATATTTTCCCTATGAATTGTGATTCAAAATCGGCGGATTTGTGTACTATGGAGGAGGGATTTCACTTTTTTTTCGAAATTCATTCTGACTCACACGTAGATATGAAAATCACTGATCAAAGTTCTCAAACTTCTATTATATACCCACCGTGAGAAAAAAATAACTGAATATTATTATTTTGCGTCTCTTTTTGCTCTATTCTCACTTGTTATTCTCGAAAAAGCGCCACATCAGCGTTCTGTGGGTTTTTTGTCATCATTTTCTCTTACTTTTCACACCTCTAGAATTCCGATTTTTCAGCAGAAAAGTTTTTGTTCAATTCAAACATCATACTGTTCTTGAACTAGAACTGGTTACTAGTTAATGAAGTATTTCCAATTTTTTGCCCCAATTAGAGATTCTTGATCTTCAAAAACTACTACCTGGCGAAAAAAGTGATACATTTGCGAGCGAGACAAAAGTGTCTGTTTGATTTTGCACTGCCCTTGGGGAGCTTTTATCCTCCCACCGAAACACGTTTCGGATTGTTGAAATAAGGCCAGTAAAAAAAGAACGTTAGCAATGTTTGTCCAGCCAGTCAAACAAACACCATATTCATTTTTACGTTATTTTTTCTAACTTGTCCAGAAATGAGAAGTGGGGGGGGAGCACTTTTGAGAGCGCGAAAAGTTGATCTACCGATATTTTTGAGAAGAATAGGGGTACAGGAGATTTTGCGTTATTTTTGAAGTCAAGCTAGACGTGTTTGACATGTAACTCCAAAGCAAAATTCTGAAAAATTTCGAGAATAAAGTCTCTCAAATATCATTTTTGAGCTGTGCATTTTGAGCTCAATTATCTCGGTTCCTGTAAAAGATATCAAAAATTTGTCAACTGATTAAATATTACTCATAATATTACTAATATTTTAAAAGTTTGAAAATTATTGATATCTTCTATGGGAATTGAGATGATTGAGCTTGGAGAAAAAAATACTGTTTCATTAGAAAACTCACGGTAGTTTTTATGTGATAGGTGCCGTTTGTGATATGAAATTTTATGGCGAGGATTGGGGAATTCGTTAGTTATAAAATATCATAGAGTTTAAAGTTTGCTGAACTTATAAATTCATACTACCAATATTTTCTTATTTTGTAGAATTATGATGTCTCTTACAAAAATTTAAATAGCGTACCTCTCCAATAGAAGGCGTCAACTTTGAGCTCAATTATCTCGGCTCCTCCAGAAGATATCAAATATGAGTCAATTGATAAAATGTTTGCCATCGAATTCTCAAAATATTGTCAGTTGACACGTTTTTGATATCTCTCACATAAATTGAGATAATTGAGCTCAAAGTGTACAAATGCTCCTTTTAGAGAAAATACGGTAGTTAAGCTCATAGTGAACATGTAGGGATGAATATTTCAAATAGGAAATATTTGAAGAAAGTCCAACATCTAAAATTTTTTTGATGTTCAATTTGTCTGGGTGGCCATTCCGATAAAATTCCTTTCTCTCTCGTTTTGAACTTCCAACGCAACCCCTTGATCTTTCCATCCTACGGCACTTAGGAACACGATTCCGTCAAATTACTATTCCCTCCGAAAGTGAACGGAAATGTTTCCATACCAACGTTCTTAATTCTACACCAGGGTCGGCGCAACGGGTGGCTATTTGCGCATCCATCTCTCGGAGTGGCCCCTCCCCGATGGGTAGAGTGCCGCACAGGTTGCCGCGCACTCCGCACCTTGGTTTAGCCGACCACATCCATTTTTCCTTCTTCTTCTTCTTCTTGTTCTTCTTCACCCTCACGTCGACGTTTTTCCTTCAACTTTGTGTGGCCGGCCATTATTTGCGTCTCTTTCTTCATTTTTTCTTCTCGAAGGCTCTCTCTTCTCTTTCCGTCTATCTCTTTTCTCAATGCCAGAGTTGATGAGATGGAATGGAAAACGAGACGTGTGGAGGGGGTTGAAGAATCGAAAGAAAAACGACAGCCGGCGAGATACAACACAACAGACAGCCTCCTCCCTCCATCACTTTCTTCTGTTTTCCCCCCGGTCGGCGTTATCTCCCCTGCGCTCTCCAACTTCCTACAGTGTCTGTCGCAAGGTCTGCGTCTCTTCACCGCCACACTCACAGCACATTAGTCAGCACCCCTAGTCTCTCTTACTCTCTATGCGTAAGCCTCTCGTTTCTCGGCGTCTCGCTGTCTTTTTTGATGCCACTACTCTATTATGTGTTTGAGGTGGTGCGACTCTCTTCAGATCCAGCGCTATTTCGCCCCCCCCCCCCCCAGGCACTGGATGGATTCTCACTGTATCACACAGAAATGGACGTTTGTATGCCCTCTACAGTAGAGGTGGGAGGAAAAAGGAGGAAATGGAGGGAGAGAGAGAGAGAGAGAGAGAGAGATAGAGATAGAGAGAGAGAGAGAGAAAAGGAGGTCCTTTTCCAAATGATACAACAACGTTTTGGTGGTTGCGAAGAGGGAGGTGATCGCAAATGATGATGACTACTGGATGATCATGATTAGTTCTGTTTCCCCATATTTCGCATATTTAATTTTTAAGTGTGTGGAAACATCATACATCCCAACTCCTCGTGATGGATGGCAAGAAAAGAACGTGTGTGTTCGACGTCACATTTCATTCTCTTCTTTATCTTCTCTCTTCTTTTGAATATTTTTTTTCTGACCTTTCCTCTTTCAAACTTTTTTTCCCTTATAGCTCAATTTTTGAGCTTGTCTTTTTTATCTTCGTTCTTTACGAAAATCATTTCTCTTGTCGATCTTCAAAAGCCGTTTGAAATGCATCAACGACTGCATATACACATCGGGGAGGGATTATTGGGAAGGCCATGTCTTCGGATTAAGATCTTTTCCACCGTGTGTTTTGATCTTTGTCTAGGTTTCCCCTCTCCCTGGGGGTCATCTTGTCTGTCTCTATTTCGGTCTCATCTCCTTGGAATCTCTCCTAACGTTTTGTTTCGTAAACATTACAGTAGCAAACTTTTGTACTCAAAGAGCACGAGCTACTGATGATGACACGCGTGTATGTAGAAACAGATCGGGAGAAAAGAGACAGAAAGAGTTGACTTCCCCCCCCCCCCCCCCCTTGCCTCCCGTTTTCTCCCTTTTCTCAACACGCCCGTGTGCTCGACAAAAGTATTCCCAAACAGTGGACCGATTGAAAAGAAACTAAATAATCTTTCCTCTCTTCATCTTCTACCTCCTTCATTTACCTCCCCAACCTTTAACCTCTCTCTCTCTCTCGTTCTCTTCGGGAGATTTGAGCGCGTGTGTCAAATCAAAAAAGTTCACAAACGTCATAAGTTTGTGTTGATTTGATCTTCCACTCTGGCGGCGCGACAACGGAAACCACTTTTTTTCAGGAATCACTTTTCTTGTAAATTTTTCTATTTTCAAAATGATCCCTAAATTTAGCAGGCTGTCTATCAACTGATAAACTTGATAAACAGAGAGAAAGGAAAGAAGAAACTTAGAGAAATGAAGATGATAAAGATAACTCGAGTCATTTGGTAACGTAACGTCTATATGCCTGGAAAAAGGAAAATGCTCGGTGAAAGTGAAAGGGTCTTGTCCTTTTTTAGCAAAAAGGGCGCCACTAAGTCGTTGTTCACCCATTCGAGGCGCCATCACGTCCCTCATCTATCTTGTTGAATACCATAGCACTTGAAGAAGGCAAAAATTGCGAGGGAGAGAAAGAGAGAGTTCGAAAGTGTCGGTGTGGACTCCGCCTTTGTCCGCTAGACTTCTTTTCGGAGGCAATTCGTTTTTTTTCTTGTCTTTTTTGTTGTCTCCACCAATCCACCAAGACAAGGGCTTGGTGGGTCCTAGAATTTTTCTTTTTTTTCTCTCTCTCACACTCTCTTCGAGAAGAAAAAAAGTCAAAAGTGGGGGAAGTCTCGGTGTTTGGCCGCGAGCCAACCACCGACCATCGAGAAGTTAAAAACAACACATTCATTCAGCCACCCCCCCCCCCTCTAAATCACTTTTCTTTAAACTTTTCACTTTTTCTCTCATCCTCCTTATCTCTCTTTTTTTAAAGTTCCATATCTTGTGTTCCAGTGGGCTTCCCTTCTTCTTTTTTTTCTACCTCTCTATTTTTACTCGATTTCTGAGATTAATAGATCTCTCGAGAAGATTTCTGAGACACCGAGAGAAAATGAAAAGAAGCGATTGCTCATCTTCTTTTTTCCTTATTTTTTGTAACAAAAAATACCCCGTTGTCCCGAGCGACCCCTTTTTTTCTCTCGTCCTGCGGTCCATTGGCTCCGTTGCTCTTTAGAATCGCAGTCCTTGGGAGAAGAAGAAGTGGGGGTGGGCTCGACGACAACACGGCAAACCACTCAAACTCATCAAACCGCGCTCACCGCACCATTGCGCTTTATGCGTGTGTCCAGGGTCACATAGGAAAAATGCGGAGCAAAAAAAACGGCAAAAAAGGAAAGAGAGGAAGGCAGGAGACCCCGGTGAAGGCTTTCCCCCGTTTTTTTTCCATAATTGCTTCGAATCAATGAAGATAGCATCGGACCCTCTTACTTTCCTCTCTCGCCTTGATCCTATCTTTGCCTTCTGTCTCACAGTTGTTTTTCAAGGTCTCCCCAGGAATCGCGTTTGTTGATATGATTTAGGATCCATTATCTGCATCTCTAAGATTGTGGACCGTAACACAACAGTTGTTATCAATTAAAATGCAAAAATGAATGTGATTGTGTAAAAAAAAAAACACAGCCGGATGAGTGCACGTGCACTCATCCATTCATTTATTTTCAAACTCACCGCACTAGTATACTAATCCTTCTCTCTTCAATGCCCATATATTCCTCTTTTCCATCTTGTTGCTTTTTTATATCTCTAGTTTCAATTCTGAAAAGTTCATTGTTCGCTGCTAAAACATAATCTCTATTCGGGGATTATGTGTTTTTTATTTCGCTATGAATTATTTCCGACTTTCCATTCTCTAGACATAATCCTTCCACTTATAATGAGAACTTTTAGTTGATCTTTTTCGAGAAAAAACGCAATTTTTATAAACAATTTTAATAATTTTCAGCTGCCAATGGCATACGCTCCGGGTTCTGGAGGTGGTGGAGGAGGAGCGCCTCCAGGACAACAGATGATGTCACAAAATATTTCTGCAGAAGCTTATCTTCGATTATCAGTGAGTTTTTCATTTATTTTTGCAAATAAGGTGCGGTGATTCACTTGCGAATTGCAACCCTGTCCCTGATTTTTATCTCGTTGTCGTATTCCTGAAATCTAATCTATGCCTTGATCTTTTCTCTGTCTTTTCGCTCCAGATTCTTCTTCTTTCACTGTCCATACGCCTAATCGTTCATCAGAGGTTCAGATAAGGTCATCGAGAAAAACATAAAGGAAGAAATACTGTAAAGTATTTAAAAACTGTTTTCGGTTATTCTGACCACTTCCAGAAGTCCGGAGCTCGGCTGGAAAGTTTCTGTTCTTGTTTGAAATTCTTGCATGGTCCTAGATTGAAATTAAACCAAGATTGAAAAGTGTGCATTAACAAAATTTTCGAAATTTCCAAGTTTTTTTTTGTAATTTGTCAATTTCTGAAAAACCCCTTTTTGTGTAGTTTCGAGCGGAAAACATTTAAAAACAGGTGTCTTTGAGAAGTCCGCAAGTAGTTGAACAACTAGAAATTTTCTAGAACTTCTGTAAATGCAAAATTTTAAATCTAGGGCTGTTTTGCGTCCTTGAAAGTTTTCAAAATGATCGGAATCTTGAGAGCCGAGCTCTAGACTCCTGAAAATAAAAAAAATGGCCAAAAATCAACTGATAACTCAGTTTTCTTATATCTTTTTGTCCGGTATCGCACGTGATTAATCAGAAAAGGAACTATTTTAGAATTAACACCCGTTAAAAGGTGCGTCTATCTTCTCACTTGTTCTTTGATACTGTCATCGGTTCCTTGGTCGGCAAAAAAGAGAAAGATTCGAAGAAAAATGTGATTTTTTGAAATCATCCAAGACCAGCAAACGATAATTTTCCCATCTCTGTGTCCCCAGCGATAAGAAAAAGAAACACAAAGCGATGACTGTCACAAGTCCCGATCTCTCTCCCACCTTTTTTGTGTTCTCTTTTTAACACATTTCTTGTTTGATCTCTTTCCGAAACTTTTCTCAACATTCCTCAGTCTCTTCCCATCTAAGCCCCCCCCCCCCCCTTCGGTCTCGTTAGTGTCCAATTTCACAAAATAACTTGATCGCGCATGAACCCGAGCCTTTCAGGACACGGACCAAGAGCACCCTCTCAGGACCTTCTTGATGTTTGTCGCTGCCTTTTTTTCTTTTGCCCCCCGATTGTCTGTTAGTTGGTGTCGGGTTTCTAAGAGAAACACAAAAACACACACACACACAAAATTTGACGTTGGTTTTTTTTCTTTGGTGTATTTGGAAAAGAAGATGTGCCTAATGGGGGAAAGGTGGTCGGTAGTTAGAGCAAACATTACGCAAGACAAAAAAGTTCACACGTACCGATTTTTTTTTGTTTGATTTATACGTAAATGATAAATATATATTTAGTCTAGGGGTCATTGGGGAATCATTGTGTGGTCAGTTGGTGTTTTAGGGGTTTTAAACATTTCCAACTTCATAGGTACTGTAAAATAGTTTTGAGGGATCTTTTATCACACTATTTCCCATTATTGGAGCTCACTCAAACCGTTAAATTTAAGCTCATTGATCTCGATTTTCGAGAGAGGTAATGTAAATTTATCAATTGATAAAAAATCGGTGAGATCATGATAAATAATTTATCAATTGACACATTTTGAATAGCTTTCACAGAAATTGAGATAATTGAGCTCAAAATCGATAGTTTGGGTGGGCTTCTATTAGAGGGAGTACGAGATATTACTGGAATATTGATAATTTTTGTAGTGATCCTTGAGAAAAAGACATGCTTCTCACTAATTTTAAGATTCCAAAAAAACACGTTTATCAAATTTTTAAAAAGAACTTTTAAATAACGCTAAAATTATCAATTAGCCCTATTATGAGAACCCCTTTTTTTCTCGATAATTTTGAAAATACTATTCCGCTGTCTTTTCATTTTTTAGGTTTTGATTCAGCTTGAAAACTCAAAAAATTCCGTTCTCATATCTAAAATACGCTTTACTTAAACGTCACCTCAAATCAAAAACTTAGTTGAATTATTCAAAGAAATAACCCAGCATCAAAAAATATGGGGGTTTTATTTTGACAAAAATTTTACGTGCACTTTAAGCTTATTTATCTCCGTTTTTTTGAGAAATATCAAAAATCTGTTAACTGACAAAATATTGTTGGTACTATGACAGACATTTTATTTGTTGAGCAATTGTAGATATCACTTGCAGGAACTGAGTTAATTGAGCTCAAATTGCAAGCAACGGCTAGAAATTTATTAGAACAGGTATTTTCCGAACCACCTGAACAATAACAAAAATTAGCAAGAAAAAAAAACAATACGTTAATGCACTTTTGTTTTCACTCCAATTGTTTTTTAATAACAATTACGCTCACAATAGACTCCGTCTGATATCACTCAATCAAGAGAGTGTAGAATAATGGTCTCACAGCTGATCGTGAATTGTTGCCAATCACCCAAAAATGGACACATACAGGATGGGAGGCCTGTTTTTGTCTCATTTGTCTTCATCTTCGACTTCTCGCGCTGTCTAGATCTTCCGCTCTTTCTGATCTTTTTTTGCGAATTTCATTTCTTTCTTGTCATCTTCCTCTCTCATCGCGTCAAACCACATAATGATCACGTGAACTCACACTTATTTTCCATCTGCTTCGTTTCCTGCGTTAGATGTTTAATCAAGCCTGTTTTTGTTCCTTCCATCCTGACCCCATGTCCTCATTTTTCTTCATCTTCTGCTCTTTAGAATTTTTCCTTTCCTATTCTATTCCCAATTTCAAAACTTCTTCTCTCCCTCTTCTCTTTTTCCTCTTTGACGATTCTTCCTGAAAAAAAGAAGCAGAAAAATGAGTGCTTTTTTCTGTGCTCCTCACATATCACTTGGTCTGTTAGTGTCATGGGACCCGGGGGCACTCCGAGGAAGAGAGATCCTTTCAAATTGTCGACGAAGGCTCAAGCATCTCTTCTGGACCCTCCTTCTTCTCAAGTGAGAGGAAGATTTTTGAACACGTTTTTTTTTAAACGTTTGGTTTGTCGGCTCGTCGTCCCTAGAGAAGATGGATGAGATAAGAAAAGTAAGGAAAGGAGAAGATTCTGGACCAAAGTACAACTTGAGGGGACCACAATCATAGATTTTCGCGAGCGGAGATTTATAGCCGAGACAGATTAGACATTTGTGTTTTGAACTTTTCGAAATTATCAAAAGATCAGAACTAAACACATTTTGCTAGATTTCAAAAATTATCAAGTTGATTTTTAGGGTTACATATATGTACCGGTCAATAATTAATAAAAAACGTATTTCTTTTGTTTTGCTGAAAAAATATATAAATCGCTCAAACTTTTTGTGGAACTATACTATCTACAGTATCCGTCAAAATATATACAAAAACGTGTTTTTTAACAATTTTCTGGGGTATGAAGCTCGGCTATCCGGTTTCCGATAACTCTGAAAATTTTGGAGGGTGTAAGAAAAACAGACCTGGAATTAAAAATGTGGCAATCACGAAATTTTCAGAAATTCGCCAATTTTTGAAAGACACTCGTTTTGGCCTACTTTCACACTGAGAACTTGAAAAACTAGGTATCTTTCATAAACCAGTAAAAAACTAAAACACTCTAATAGGAATTTTCAAAAATTCTGTAAATACATGTTTTCAGCCCATGTGTGTTTTACATCCTTAAAAATTTACAACGTGATTGAAAACTTCAGCTTATGTAAGCTCCAAATTCCGGTATGTAGTCAAAACGGGAAAAATAACTTAAAATTGGGGTTTTGTATATTTTTGATATCCTAAAAAACTTCATACTAATTTGGAAGATAATGTAGAACCTGTTGTAAAAGAGCCGGCTTTTCTATTGTTTCAAGAAACCTCTGAAGAGATTTGCTTATACAGGTTATACGGTATTCAGTCTAACCCATATTCCTTAGACCCCGAATTCTCCCTGTCAATCAACACCCAGAACTTGGAACCGTGCCAACCCATGTATGACCAATCCACTATCTTCTTCCGATCGTCTTATTTCACAATACCCACCACCATCATCATCCCTGTGTCTCCGATTCTCTCATTCCTGAGTCATTGATCACTTCACCCCCAACACAGCCGGTCGACCATCCGAGTAATGATAACAGACACATACACACACAGGCCCGAGAAAAATTCAGATAGATACAAAGAGTAAGAGTGTCCATACATACACAACAATCGCTTTTCAAAATAGTGTTGAACATAGGTGAGAGCTGCAAAACTGCATGACATTGTGACGTCGTGTGGGAATAGGTGACGTACCTTTCTTGTGCCTCTTTTGCCGGTTTTACGGGCAAAAAGAGCGAAAATGATAAGGGAAGAGGAGAAAAGAAACAAGACTATGAACTGTTGTATATTGATAAATGTTATTACGAACAGTGTGTGCCTGAGGGCCAGTGTGCGCTTTGATCTAGGTGATAAGAGAAATGACTTGTCCTGGAATGGACGAGTCATCTTGGAAGAAGAAACAGTACACATGAACGAATATACATCTTATCTTTGGTGTTCTATCGCTGGTCCGATATCTTCTAAAGAAGATATCAAATTAGGAGAAGGATGTCTCACTGCAAAAGGCAGAGAAAGATCAACCTGGGAACAATCAGACCTTTTTTTCTTCTCCTATTCTGTTCTGACTAAAAACGTGATCGTTTCTTTGCCCGAAAATGAACTTTGTACATGTTCGATAAATCATTCGTCTTCTTCATGCTAATCAGTTCACGTGATCTTCATTCTGTCTTTTTCTGTTCCTCCTTTTTTTTTCCTAAGAATTCACACTCTCTGCTAAGAATAAACAGTCCCGGTCAATAAGACAAACGAAAACGTCTTTTTTCAGTTGATTTCTGGCCATTTCGACCATTTTCAAGAGTGTGGAGCTCAGCTGTCAAGTTTTAGATCACTTCGAAAAGTTTCGAGAGTATGAAACAAGCCTAGAATGCAAACTCCGCATTCACGAAAATTTTGAAAATCCCCAGTTTTCCAGCTATGCCCATTTTTTGCCTGTTTTTGTAGAAAACCGTGAAAAAACAAGTCTTCCAGAAATTGGCGAATAGGTGAAAAACTAGAAAAGTTCTGCGGATGCCAAATTTACAATCTAGGTCGGTTTTACATCCTCCGAAGTTTTCAGAGTATCTGAAAGCTTGACAATCAAGCTCAGAAAATTAGTCAAAATCAACTAAAAGCACTTTTTAGTATATCTTACTAACGGGTACTGTGGATTATATATTTCCACAAAAAAGTTCAAACTATTTAATTTTTTCAGCAAGTACAACGAGAGCAGCTCAATCAACAAAGGATACAAGCACAACTGCAAACGAATGGACCTGGAAGCTTGGGACAACAACCACAACCACAGCAGCCGCAGCAACAGCAGCAACCACAAATGCAGCACGTTCAGCAGCCACAGCAACCGCAGCCAGCACCCACGCCGGGTCAGCAGCAGCAACTACAGTTGAATGCACAATTGCTGCAAGCACTCTCCTCACCACAAGGACAAAATATTGTGAACATGCTTCTGATGCAGCAAGCGATGCAAGCACAACAAACTGGAGGACAGACACCGCAGCAGATTTTGCAGAATCATTTGGCTCAGCAGCAAGCTCAACAGCAGGCTCAGCAACAGGCTCAAGCTCGAGAACAAGCCCAGCAGCAGGCCCAACAAAATGCTCAACAAAACCAGCAGCAGCAGCGTGCCCGCGAGCAAGCTGAGCAACAGGCTAGAGCACAACAACAAGCCCGAATACAAGCCGAACAGCAAGCTATCACAACTCGGATAATTCAAGAACACCAAGCTCAACATAACACTCAGCGAGAGCTTCTCAATCAAAAACACGCTCAGGAACAACAGCAGTTGCAAATTCAAAATAATCAACAGATACAACAAATATCAGCTATGCAAAATCAAGTTGATCCTAATGTAAGGTTTCATCAGAAAATTCAAAATTTGAAATTAAAAAAAAAAAATTTTCAGATGTTCGGTCAACTTGTCCAGGCACTGCACGCGCAGATTAATCAAAACAACACAACTTTGCAAAATCAACAACAAGAGCAGCTTCGGCAGTTGCAACAGCAGCATCAGAATCAACTGGAACAGGCGCTTCGACAAGCTCAACAGCTCGTGAAAAACCAACAAGAGGAAGCCGCTGTTCGACAAGCTCAAGCTCAAGCTCAACAAGCGGCTCAAGCTGCCCGAGAGCGAGCAACGCCAGCACCTACTCAACAGCTGACTCCACAACAGCAGCAGTTGCAGCAACTGCAGCAGCAACAAGCCCAGCATCAACAACTCCAGCAGCTCCAGATGCAGCTAACTCTACAACATCAGCTTCAACAACAGCAGCAACAGAGAGCACAGCAAGGAGCTCTACAAAGACCATCGGTTGCTTCGACACCAATGCCACCAGCTGCTACTCCAGGAATTGAACAAATCGCTCAATTGCAACAACTTCAGCAGCAGCTTTTGCAACAGGCTCAATTGCAACAACAAAATCTTCAACAACAAGCTGAGCAACAGGCACGCCAACAACAAGCTGAACTTGTTGCCCGCCAGCAAGCCGAACGTGAAGCTCGTGCAAAAGCTGAGCAGGAAGAAAAGCTGAAAGCAGAGCGTGCCGCACAAGAAGCCAGGGAGCGAGAGCTAGCTCGTCAACGGGAGCAACAAAATCAGCAACCACAAGGAAGAACCGTGTCGCAAGCGTTACAGTATATCCAATCGATGCAAATGCAAGCAGTACCCGAACAGGGCACCTCAAATAGCGGTAGGTTCTTTTCAATTTTTGAATTTTCTTTTTGTCTCACCCTATTTGTCACATTTGTGTTTAATGACTCAGTTTTTTCCCCTTTTTCTAAACTAAGCTTTGATTTTTAAAAACATCTGTGTCGGTTTTTCCCCCCTTTGTTTCTCCCAAACCATTTTCCCTTTGTCTCCATTTCTCCCTGGTTTCTACCCCTGGATCCTTATATCTACAATTAAAATTCCCACAAGCGCACACACACACCACACCACAACTCCTTTTTCAAAAAAAAAATCTAGACCCTTTGAATTTTAGAGAATCTATTCATTTTCGGTACCATTTAGAGGCATGCTAGATAATAGAGCAGTGTGTGAAGTGTCAGGATATCTAATTCATTATCATTTCATCCATTCATATAGAATTGAATTCTTCTGCACCAGATACTTCTAACCAAATTATTTCTTTTCTGGAATGCTCTTCCACTCACCCCAATCATTTTTCCCCTTCAGCAGCCGAACCAACGCAAGAAGAGCGGTTGGCTCAGATGCTCAACGAGCAGCAGCAGCAAATGTTGCAAAATCAGGCACGCGAAGCGCAGCACCGTCAAATGCTTATCTCATCGACACCAGCGCCAAGAGGTGGTCTCACTATGGGAACACCAATTGCAATTGCAAGACGTGAAGAGCCGGCTCCAGCTCCTGCGGCTCCCAGCACTTCAGGGGTGACGGCGGCATCACGGGGTATCGCAGAACGCACGCCAATTGCAGTGCAACCTATCAAACAAAATTCTAACCCGGCTATGCTACCATCCTCCTCATCCTCCTCGACATTCGCGTCGCGCAGCCATCAGATTTTAGCACCGTCGCTCTCCAAATCGTTTGAGCAGCCCTCATCATCGAAGACATCGTCCGGCAACGAGTCGATGTCGGACCACATCAGCCGTATCATCTCTGAGAACGAAGTGATTCTTCAAGGAGACCCGGTGAGTGTGGCTACGACTAGCGTGATATGGATTTTTTGTGGTTTTATGATTTGATACCAAAAAATGCAATTAAAGAAACCAACCTGAAAACCCAAAACCCTTCTCCATGTCAATTTTACGAGTTTTATAATTTCAATCTGATAATTTTTCTTTGTCCTTTTTTTTGTTCGACGTCTTCGAATCTGTCCATTTACAGGTGATTCGCAAAAAGCGGCCGTATCATCGCCAAATAGGTGCGCAATCCTCGGTCGATCACGACAGTAATAGTGGTGGTGAGTTGTGGTGTGGTTGAGTTTCTTGAAAGCATCATCGCCTACCCTATCCCTTGTCTATCCTAGATCCATACTTCTATTATCCACTCCCCTTGCCCGGTCCCCCGTTTCTGCTATACCGTCTCGATATTTTGCATGCCAGTGCGTGTCTGCACGTGTCCATTATACATATTTAAATATATCTATATATCAAATTGTGTCCGTCCTGTAACACTATAATAGGTCTCTTATTTTAAGGCTCTACACGGACTTCTCCCGGACCAAACAACAGAATGTTGCAAGCAGCCAGTCGGAGCCAAAGTCTATTTGAACTAAGCGGATCCCGACAGTTTATGGGAAGTCTAACTAGTGGTCAACCATTGCTACGACAACTTCAAACCCAAAACGATCCAAATTTCACCCCGGAATGTGTCTACTGCAAGCTCACTTTCCCCAACGAAGCTGGTCTTCAAGTTCATGAGCAAGTGTGCTCCAAGAAGAAAGAGTTGGAGAAGGCTCAACAAGCGGAGAATCAACATGCTGCTCTCAAACGCCGCCATACTCATCAAGATGCCACTTTTTCAATGCACTCGCCAATGGGAGCTCGTACGCCGTCAAATATGCCAGGGCCCTCGGATCCGATAAAACGGATAAAAGAGGATTCAATTGAGTTGAACAATTTTCCATCAACATCCGCTGAACCATTGGTTGTCATCCCAAGACCAATGACAAAAGAGCGCGAACTGCAAATGAATCAAGCAATGGGTCTTGCTGCAATAATTCCACCATTTGTGAGTTTTTGGAGTAGTCTAACATACAATACCTGTCAATATGATATACAGAAACATATTTTTCAGTTAATTTTCGGTCATTTTGACCATTTTCAAAAGTCTGAAGCTTGGCTGCCAAGTGTCCTATTACTTTGAAAACTATGGAGGGAGTAAAACATAACACAATTGAAACTTTTACACTCATAAAATTTTTCGAAAGGAAATAGTTTTTTAGCTATTTGCCAATATCAGAAAAAACTCTCCTTTTTGGCCTCTTTTTGCACTGAAAATGTGCGACAAATGGGTGTTTTCAAGAAATCGGTATTAGCTGAAAAACGGAATTGACGAAAAACTCTGCGAATGCAAAGTTGCCAATCTAGGTCTGTTTCACAGCCTCTAACATTTTCAAAGTGATCGAAAACTTGACAACCGAGTTCTAGACTCCTGAAAATGGTCAAAAATGACTGAAAATTATTTAAAACAAGTTTGTTTTTGCCCTTCTTATTCTCCGGTTCAATTTCAAACCTTTGTACAGCTCCAAGCATATCTCGCCACAGCAATAATGAGCCAAACCTATACACTTACGCCTGGAACTCTCAAACACATCTATGACACGTACAACATGTCTCCTCTTGCCATACAACAATTCCTTCAATCTGCTCAAGCACTAGAAGTAACCCAACTGAATGAAATGATTGACCAACTTGAACGAACATATCAAGCCGATTTGCACACCGAAATTGTAAGTTTTTTGATTGTCTAACTGGTTTTTTTACTAACCCTGTTTTTTTGTTTCAGATTCAAACTCTCCCATCTTGTGAGGTCGAAATTCGAGAGATTGCAAAACAGCAAGAAGCAATGAGCCAAGGAGTGCAACCAGAGCTTTTGGTAGCGACGACATGTCTTCTTTCTCACTCAAGTGGAGCTCGAAGAATTCATACACGAGACCAGGAGTTTACATTGATCAAGTATCATCAAGCAGATCGAACTGAGACAGTGGAACACGAACTTCGAGCTTACTACTCGTTGGAAGTTGTTAATCAACGATTTGTGGCTGATATGCGAGAACTGAATCGCCTTTTAGAAATGGCCGATAAACTTGTGCATCTGCTGAGATCAGACCCCGTTGGACAAACGTCGTCTCTTTATGTATTTGCTTGTGAACAGGCAACAAGTTTGAAGTACTTGCTCCGATCTTATGGAATGGTTCATTTGACAATTGTTGCCAATGTCGCCGAAAGGTTGGGCATTGCATCGCTGATAGATAATGGACAATTCATAATTAATGCTCCGGAACAAGAGGAGATCAAAGAAGAAGTCGAGATGCCGAATCCTGCAGTTCCGTCAGGATCAGAAGGAGCGGCAGGAGGAACCGTCGCTTTTAACGGGATGATAATCAAAGAAGAAGTCGTGACACCACCCCCACAAAACTTCCAAGATGACGATGACGACGATGATTGTATTATTGAAGTCATCGACAAGGATCAGGAACGTCGGATACGGATGAATGCAGCCGCCCAAAAAGCGGAGGCGGAAGCCCGTATGGCTTTAGTTCCACAAAATCAGCAAGAGCAGCAAGTGGTAATGAATCGAATGACTGGAGTTCCATTTATGGTGAATTCTATCGGCTTTGCACAGAATGACATTGGAATGCCTGGTCCAAGTGGGCTCAAAGTAATTGAGGATTCAAAAAACGGGATACTTGGTGGGATGGCAACCGACCAGGACAACAAATATGGGATTGCTATGAAACAGGAGGAGGTGGAAGTTGTTGCACGAACGCTACCGCTAAACATTGAAGATCTTCGTTTAGAGCCGCAGAGAAGTGGAGACACGGATAAACCTTATTGGCTGGTGATCGACGGCAACATCGGTGGCCGTCCGTCCTTCATGGCTCTTCCTTCAACCGCGTCGCGCACCAATCGCACGACAAGCATCACCTCTGAAACCTATACAACTGTGCCACGACAACAGCCGATATTTGCTGAACAAGACGGGACGCATTCAATGTATGCAAACTGGGCAAAGCCAGTTCATAACGATGTGGAAACTAAAATGAATATATCATTCATGGGAATGGTCACCCTGAAGAAGCAAACAGGTCATCACAAGTTCTGGAAATTCACAACGGCAAACAAAGAGCTTGGGAACTATCGAATGACACATTCGTCATTTTGGGATATCAGCACAAAGATTCGGGATCGACAGGCCTCGATGAGCGAGGACAAACCAGTGGAGGAGCCGGACTACGATGCAAAACTCATTGATAGATTAGTTGGAGGTACTTATAATATTTCCGATGTACAAATTGCAACCTCTGCTCCAGTTTCAATGCCAATGATTGTGGCGCCAGAGATGGCGACAGCTGCGGGACCAAGTGGAATAGGTGGTGGACCCAGCACTTCAGATCAGCCGCTGATGATGAGATCTCCTCGACCACCGACTCCGCCGCCAAATGTCGTGCTTCCACCGCCACCAACACCACCACCTATTCCAGCAGCGGAAAACTACGAACCAATGATCGTAGACGAGGAAAATGAGTATGTTAATGCTTCAGCTTTATCGCTTTAATCTTAACCCCAGTGTTCTTATTTTTAGAGTCATTCCAACCAGTGTCGTACTAACCGCTCCTGTTGATGTGCCAGTTAAACATGAGCAAGAGTATCCGATGGAGGTGAAAATTGGAGAATCGTCGGACGAAAGGTAATTCCCCTTATATTTATGTGCAAATTCTGTTCTCTTACCCTTATAATGCGAACCAAATAAAATCATTTTTTGCCAATTACATATGTTTCGTTTTTTTGTGTTCGTTTCATCTCTCAACTTTTCTTCGGGTGTGATAATAAGAAAAAAAAGATACGCCATATCTTATCGCATGTCACTTTCTTACCACTGTGTTGCCTAATAACGGGAGTTTTTTGTGTTACAGACCCAGCGGAATCATCATTGATGATGTTGGCCGTTTCAGAAGCGCCAATCGCCATATGAAATATGTGAGCCGGATTCGACCAAAACACGAGCAGATTATTGGTGGCCATCGCACCGACGAGGTATTCATCTGCGCTTAAAATCTTCCCATTATATACTCAAAATGTGAGTCTGCAGGTCTATGTGTATGTACGTGGTCGTGGACGTGGAAGATATATCTGTGATCGATGCGGAATACGGTGCAAAAAGCCAAGCATGCTGAAAAAACATATCAAGTACGATTTTCTCTCATTAGAAAACAGTGATAAGCGTTTTTTCTTATACAATAATCATTGATAATGATGATGACCAAGAATGATTAAGTAGTTCTAACCTTTTTTTCAGATCACACACCGACATTCGCGCTTTTAACTGCAACGCATGCAATTTTTCGTTCAAAACCAAAGGCAACCTGACTAAACATCTGAGCTCAAAGACCCATCAACGGCGTGTTTCTAATGGTAAGCAGAAGTGATATAACATACAGTACTCGTCAATTAATATGCAAAAAAAAATTCCGTGAATCTCCGGCTATTTTCAGAAGTCTGGAGCTAGGTAATCAAGTTTTTATCACTTTCAGGAATTTTTAGACTGTTGAACAAACCTAGATTCAGAACTTTGCATTCGCAGCATTTCTTGGAAATTCCCAGTTTTTCAGATATATTCCGATTATTTGAAAGATATTCCTTTTGCCAATTTTGCCAGTTTTTGTACGGAAAACGGCGAAAAACGGGTGTATTTCAAAAATCGGCAAACACTTAAAACACTAAGAATTTTTAGAAAATTATATGAATCCAGATTCTTTAATCTAGGTCGGTTTTACACCATTCAAAATTTTCAAAGTAATCGGAAACTTGGCCGCTCCAGACTTGAAAATGGTCAAATTGACCGAAAATCAACTGAAAAACATGTTCTTTGTACTTTCACAGACCAGTACTGTAATTAGAAGAAACCCTGAAAATGAGGCCCTGAAAACCATGAAAACCCCTGAAAACGTATTCTAAAAAAAATCATCTTCAAAAAAAATTAAAATTTCAGCGAACGCTGGAAATGAGAGTGACGGTACCACACAATCTACAAGTAGCATAATGAATATGGAAGACGCATTCAAGATGGAGCCACTATTCGACGCCTATGATGATAACATGTAAGCCTATTCCTTATCTTATTATCAGTAAAATCAACTTCTTTCAGCTCCTCCGATGAAGAAGAAGATTGCGGCCACCTCAACGGCATGCAAGCAGAGCACAAGTTCAAATTCGGCCAGGAGCATATTCTCATGGAGCGTACCGCCCATACTCCGCCCACTCGTTGGTGTCTTGTCGAGGCTCAAAACGACCACTACTGGCCATCGCCAGATCGCCGAACTTGCATGTCAGCTCCACCGGTGGCCATGCAGCGTGAACTTGATGACCGAGGTGTGTGCTAGATCCAGTGGCTCAATGTATCAATTATCGTCGGTTTTCAGCAATGAGTCCCGTCTCGGGTACCATCTCTCCATTCACCAATCGCCGCAATCACTCGCCGTTCTCTGCCGCCTCGCCTCGTAGTCGTCTTATCTCCGAATCACAGCAAAATGACCTATCCACTGTTTTCTATCAATCCGATGATCCCTCATGCAGTTCACAGGTATGCATCTTACTTCATCTTTATGTCATCGATCATATTTGAGATATGAAAAAAGAAAAAAAAAGGAAAAGATAAACTATTTAGAATCCCAATTCATTTGGCCTCAAGCAACTTCCGTCTAGCAGCAGCGGCGGCAGTGGCGGCGCAATGATTAACAATGTGAATTTGTTTCAAAAAGACGAAATTCACAAATGCGAACATTGCGATCGCACCTTCCGCAAGACGTCAGAATTGTATCTCCATCAACATACTCATAACATCGAGTATCAGCTCCACAAGAATCGAATGTTCCAATGCTCGGAGTGTCGGATGCCGTTGCGTACAAAGGCGCTTCTATCCAAACATCTTCATCAAATTCATGGTGTCAATGTGAGTTTTAGTTTTTTTTTATATAAATTTTTTAATTTTCAGATGGATGAATCAGTAACAGCTTGCATCGACCCTTCAGCTACTACTCAATCAGTTCTTGGCGGTCCGTCTACAAGCAATCCTCGCTCTTTCATGTGCTACGATTGCGATATCGGATTTCGGAAGCATGGAATCTTGGCCAAACATTTGAGGTTTGTCTTAGTGACCCTCAACTTGGTGGCGGGACAATAAAATATCGAAAAACGTATTTTTAGTTGGTTTTTGGTCAATTTGGCCATTTTCAGGAGTCTGTATTTTGGTTGCCAAGTTTCCTATCACTTTGAGAAACTTGGATTGTGTAAAACAGTCTTACAGAATTTTTGGAAAATTCCTAGCTTTTCAGTTACTTGCTGATTTCTGAAAGACACTTTTTGTTCGACCCGTTTTTGTACAGGAAACCTGAAAAAGCAGGAGGTCTTTCAGAAATTGTCAAGTATCTGAAAAATCAGGAACTTGAAAAAATTCTGTAAAAAAAAATTTTTCGAGTTAGGTTTGTTTTACGTCGTCCTAAATTTTCAAAGGGATTGGAATGTTGAAAGTCGAGCTCTAGACTCGTGAAATTGGTCAAAATGGCCAACTGAAAAAATGTTTTGGAAATTTTTTTGGATTTCTTCTTGACCAGTACTATTTATTCAATAATTCAGTGTTTATTGAAGTTTTAAAACAAACACTTGAAATTTTCATTTATAATATATCTTAATTCAGTCTAGAACTTCCTCTTTCAGATCCAAGACACATGTAATGAAATTGGAATCACTCCAAAAACTTCCTGCTGACACAATGTCTTTGATAACTCGGAAAGATAACGGTGCCTGTTTGAACGAAGTGGATACCACCGATTGCGAGAGAGCCCGCGTGTCACTTCTCGGTTAGTTTTCAACCTAATTTTGGTTTTTTTTCCTTTTTAATGATCATCTGTTGTGACGTGAAAGTTAGTGTTAGTGCGGTGGTATGTGCTTATCATTATCACAGGTGAAAAAAGGAGAGAGAAAAAAGAGATCACGTGAATGCCTAAAACAGAGAAGTAATGGCTTATCAGTCAACAACCGCAAAACATTTATATCTCTAGATGTTGCCACTGCTCATGAGATTCCTTCTTCTTTTCTTGTGTTTTGTTTTCCTTCTCTAATCGCCTCTCCTCTTTCAGCAATAGTCACGAGACTACGAACCGACCTCGACAGCGAGGAGTCAAGCAGCTCCGCCCCACAAAGCGTTGCCTTGGCTCCCGAGGTGTTGAGAGCGCTGACGGCCAACACTCTGACACCGGCGGCGCCCTCTTCAGCACCGATATCCTCCTCGACGCCGCCGTTATCGACAATACAACACAACACGGTTGTGTCCTCGTCGTCGTCGTCTTCTTCGGTGAGTGCTGTGTCGGCTACGGGCAGCCAAAGTAACGTGTCTTGCGTTAGCAGCTTCAACAACTCCACTATGTCGCCCCAACCAACTGTGGTTCAGCAGGTGTTGTTACCAACAATCCCTCTTCCTCGCTTCCCGTCGGAATCGTCCTACACGCGCTCCACAAAGAGTCCAACGGAGGAGGAGGGCACGAGCTCAATCAAGCGATCGTCGAACAATTTGCCCAAAACCATTCTTCGCATTTCGGAAGTGCCAACTGTGTTTCCAACCAACCTAGTGAGCTCTCACTCTTTCCTTCTGTCCCTTACTTCTAACTCTGTCCACTTATTTTTTTTTGTCCGCAAAAAGTGTATTTTGTTTCTTTAAAGAAAAAGCTAGTGTCCCTGGGTTCATGGGTTTCTAATTCCTATTATTTTTTCTGATTTGCAAACACCATAATACCCAATTAATTACAGAAAACTGATTCGTCATGTCCATCTCCATCTCTTGCCAACCATGTTCATTCCCATTCTGCGAAAACATCACCGTCACCTGCAACAACGCATTTTATTCATCGCAAACGGTAATAAACCATTCTCGCAATCCCCTACAATTCCGATTCTTGCAGTTCGGAGTCTTCAATAATGGGACACACGGGCCCAACCATCGCCAAACAGACACGTGTCTGGAATCCACCACCACCGGAGCCAGTGTTCACATCGCAACCCCTGCAGACAGTCTTCGTCCCACCAGAAAAACCGAAGACCCCCGAGACCCAATCGCAGTCGATTCGTCCAAACTGTAATAGGCCGAAACCAATTCCGGACAATACTAAATGTATGATTTGTCATGAGCAGCTGGCAAACCCCATTGAGCTTCAGGTAAGAATCATTTGTTGGGAGCAGTGATGAACACTAATTTTTCAGGTTCACATCCACGTCGATCACTTTCAAATAAGAGATGGAGCTGAATTCAAATGCCCACGAAACAACTGCGGGCTGAATTATGAGACTGTAGATTGCCTACGCGCTCATGTCAAGGCTCATTATGAGAATGATCAGAAAATGTGTAAGTTATCGTTTCTGTTGGATCTCATGTACAGTACCGTTTTTCAATTGATTTTGATCATTTTCAGTTGCCTGGAGCTCGGTTTTCAAGTTGTCGATTACTTTGAAAATATCGGAGGGTGTAAAACAGGCTTAGGTGAAACTATTTGCATTCACTGAATTGTTATCAAGTTCTTCATTTTTTAGCTACTTGTCGATTTCTGAAAAACACCTGCTTTTCTCACGTTTTCAGGAGAAAAACAGAAAAAGCTATCTTTTAGAAATGGGCAAGTAGCTGAAAAACTAGAAATTTTTGGAAAATTACGTCATTTAAAAATTTCCAATCCAGGTCTGCTTTACACCCACCCCCCCCCCTTTAACCAAAATTTTTCAAAAGTAATCGGACATTTGACAGCCTAGCTCGAGACTACTGAAAATGGTCATAATCAATTTATTGACGGTACTGTATATTACTAAATCTATAAACTTTTGAATAAACAAATTGCAATTAAAAATATCAAATATTACAGTACTCGAAGAACAAAATCTGCTCGCTGATGTCTCTGTTATAATCCCATCACAAGCAAGCTCACCAAAAGTAGAACAGAAGTTCACAACTCCTTTCAAGCTGATTTCCGATCATCATGAGATCTACAATCCTGGACCATCGACGTCTACTGCTCTGCCACCGAAGACTTCGGACTAATCCATCTAGTCATTTTGCCCCTCCCAACATTCCAGCTTTTACAAAAGTTCAATTTTCTGTTTTGCCAGTTTTTTTCCTTCAGAATTCTATCTTTCTTTCCAGTGTGTCGGTATCATGTGATTTTCAAACACTTCGGCTTTTTTTCAGCTGTCGTCAGATTCTAGTTTTTTCATCTGTCGGGTTTTCAAACAAAAATTTCCTGATCTTTTCCTTCACCCCGGAATTCTATATTTGGTGGTTCTTTGTAATTTTTTCTCCTTATACCTTAAAAAATGGTGTTCAATTGTTCCTTTTCTATTGTAAATACTTTTTTCTTTGCCATCTATCTTCCAATCAAAATGTGAGTAAGTCTCATTTTCCAGTTTGTAATTTCTTTTCCTGTCCCTTGAATAATATAATTTATGGATAAACAAATTTTTTGGTCAACATAATCATTATCAATCTCTTGTGATGGCAGCTCTAGACTCCGTGTTGAGCAAAGAAGATGGCAAAAGAGGCGAGGATTGTATCAACGACGACGAGGCACCAAGCACCGACAGCCATCCAGAAGGCGGAGCCAATCTGAAAAAAATTGATGTTTAGATTTTGTATTCACACGGAAACAACTAAGTACACAATACCGTTCAAAGAGATATACAAAAACGTAATTTTCAGCGAATTTTTAGGTACTTTGACTATTTTTAGAAGTCTGGAACTTGGCTTTAAAGCTTGCGATCACTTTGAAACTTTCGGAAAATTTAAAACAGACCAAGATTGAAAACTTTGCATTCACAGATTTTTTTGAAAACTGCTAATTTTTCAGCTATTTGCCGATATCTGAAACACACCCATATTTCAGATTTTCAGTACAAAAACAAGCCAAAGAGAGGTGTCTCTTAAAAAATCGGCAAACAGCTGGAAACTAGGCATTTTCAAAAATTCTTTGAATGCAAATTCTTTGAAAAAAATTTCATAGTGTTTGTAAGTTTATCATTCGAGCTCCAGGCTCCGGAAAATGGTTAAAATTACCAAAAACAAACTGAAAAATTCGTTTTTGCATATCTTATTGCCCGTAACCGCATAATCCTTACATTAATGTCCAATTCCTTTCCGTTGAAGAAGTTCTGAATGTCAACATCATCTGAAAATCAGAATAAAAACAGACATCTCTAGTTTCTAAAGCTTCATACGTCTAACTTTATCGCTGTTGTAGTAGAAAACAGCAATGGCGATGGTGAGCAAGATGGTGATGAGGAAGGAGAGTGGCGAGAGGGGATGGAGAAGATATTTTTTGAAGCAGCAGGTGCATCTGAAAAAAACATAATGTTACTTCAGTGTTCTGTCTGCAGAAGCCCATCCGAATCGTCAACTTCGAGCTTCATTATCTTGATTTCTGTGAGAGATGTTAAAAATTTGCCAACTAATAAAATATTGATGACATTATGATAGATAATCGATCAGTTGACAAAATTTTGATTTTTTTCATGGAAATTTGAGCTTATGGGCTTTAAGATAAGTGGATGGGCTTCTTAGAGGAAAAATTAGAGGAAAAACAGTATTCAAAATGACCCACGAGGTGAGGAAGTTCCAGACGAAGGCAACAATCTCCAGGATTAGAGCTGATATCATGCAGATGGCGACCATTTTCTCGTAGGGTTTCATTTCCTGCAAATTTTCAGTGGTTTTCTCCACCAGTTTCTGGAAGACTCACCTTCCAAAAACGAGCGCATCCGGCGGCGTCGGTGTCACAGAAGAAGGGAAGGATTCCAATAAGACGCTCCGTTTGGTTAGCGTCTACATGCTGGTACAAATCAATTAGGTCAGCTTGGACGGTGGTCCACTCTGAGAAGTAATTTATTTTCTATATGGTATAGCTTGTGCCACGTGGCACCACAACTCACTATCCGAGAAGGTGGCTCCAAGAGTGAGCGCGATGGCACCGAGCATGACGACCCCAAACACTAGTTGAGTGAGCGATGAGCACATCTCCTGAAACAATAACAAAAATAACAATCAAAAAGTAAAAACGAATGAAAATCAATGTGGAGGTGGGAAGCGATGTGGAAAAACTGTGGCAAAAAAGGGAGGGGGAGAAAATGAATGCAAAAATTGATGCATCGACTTTTTTGGGATTCGAGAAAAACTGTGATTTCCACCCTCTATACATATTGAGGGGAAAACGTTCCCATGGCTTATTTTATGGTCGAGGAAAAGTGACACGTCTTTTGATATATGTTTTTAGGAGTTTCAAGATGGAGTAGAGGAATACGAAATAGAAAAAAATATATATATACAAAAAAGGGGGAATATAGATTGAACTTTTTAAAACAATATAGCTGACGTATAGGGTAAAATGATGCAATGTAGATTTAAACAAACAAAAAAAGCTGGGCGGAAAAGTGCACGATTTTTTTAAATCCAATTTTTTTGAACTTCTATGAGAAACTGTTAAATTAGAAAAATATTGATTTTGTTGCAAGGAAAGAAGCCAACACTCAAATTTTATTATGGCATCATACGCTTCGATTCGGGATGATAAAACTTGCAGTTTTGTACCAGAAAAGTGGAATGTTCAAAAAAGAAAAGAATCAAAAGCTTTTAGCACTTCAGCAATGGTTCTGGAGACAATTATCTCGTTAAGAGTGGGGTAATTGGAAAATGAACAAAAATCAGAAATAATAAAAAAACAGTTAATGGATATAATGTCTCCAAAACCGTGAACTTTGAATATCTCATTTTTTGTGAGAGATATCCGAACATGGTGAACGGTCAAAATGTTAATTATAATATCAAAAATGTTTTTTTCAGTAAACAAATTTTTGATTTCTTTGACAGGAACCTAGATAGATTCGCGTAAAGTTGAAAAATAAGTAGTTAAAGTTAGAAGTTCGGAATTCATGATTTTCTGAAAACGAGAACTTGCTAAAATTCCAGATTAAACAATTAATCTCAGTTTGCACAAAAGTTTTTAGTGAAAGTCCGCTTGAAACCTCATTCCAAATATTTTCGGACTTTTCAATTTTTCGGTAATTTTTGTAAAATTGTTTTTTTAAGGTCATATTACTCTGGTGCAAACGCTAGAACTAAAAGTCTCCCAACGACAACTACCGTAACCTGAAAATCATTTTTTTCAAATTTATTATTCCAATTATTGTGCAGTTTTAATCATTTTTTCTTTTCATTTTTTAAGAATTCTCATTTTACGACTTTTTCGAGGAAAATATACCACGAAAAGCGGTAAAAAACTAGATATCGAAAACGGAAAATAAGCAAAATATTTTTAGGTTACGGTAACTGTCGTTATGGGACCTTCGGCTTCTTTTTTTGCTCTTCTAGAGCCCGATTTTTGTGCCAGAATAATAAAACAAATTTCTATTATTTTTTTAGCATTTGCTTATAACTATAGAAATATTATTTAGAACGTTTGATTCTGTTCACACCTTATCGTCCGTTATCCTTATAATTTTTGCATTGTATTTTTTCGAACACGTTCTCATTTGCCACCTTTTTCTTTCAATTCCAATCATCTTGTCACATACACATCATCGTATTCTCAGCTCCTCATGTCATCATAACCATACATGTCTATACGAAATCGAATGATTCACTATTTTATTCTCCCATGCATTTCTTTTTCGTTTTTTCTTTTTTTGAAGAAAAGCCGCGAAACAAAACAAAATTCGTACAGTTTTCATCTCCATCGAGCCTTTTTGAAAATGTCGCGATTCGGTGAGGAACGAAAAAAAAACAACTGTATACGGAAATTAGTCATCGTCTCCTCGTCTTGCTCCTCCCTTTTTTGCCTCCTACCTGTCCGGAGCTTCCGAAACAGTGCCATTCGTGCTTCCCCATCCGTTCCCACGATGCCGTTATTTTTTAGGCTTCTGTTTCTCGCAAACTTTTTGGTTACTGTAGCTCTTGCTGTGCAGCAAGCAGTGACTGTGAAAGGAATAGTAAACTGTCGAGGACAGAAACAACCCGGAACATTTGTGCAGTTGTATGATGAGGATTCGAGTGAGTTTCCTGGAATAGTTTGACAATTAAGCATGTGTTGATTATATTTTCAGTCTTCGACAGCGACGATCTTCTTGGATCCGTGATTGCTGACCATCGAGGAGTTTTCTGTGTAAAAGGAAACACTGAAGAGGTTAGTTTTGTAATTTAGAAAATATAATGTACTTTTAAATTAATTTTTACCGATTTTGGCTATTTTCAGGAGACTTGAGCTCGGCTGTCTAATTTTCTATCATTTTGAGAATTATCGGGTGGTGTAAAACAAACTTAAATTTAAAACTTTGAAATGACAGAATTTTCTAAAAATTTCTAGTTTTTCAGCTAACTGCCGGTTTCTGAAAGATACCTGTTCTTGCACGTTTTCAGTACTAAAAAGAATGTTGTTTAGAAAACGGGAATAGCTGAAAAGCTTTGAATTTTTGAAAAATTTTTTGATTACAAATTTTTCAATATTGGTCTGTTTTACACCCTTCAAACTTTTCACGGTGATAGGAATCTTGACAGCCGAGCTCCAAACTCCTGAAAATTATATAAATTACCAGAAGTCATCTGAAGAATTTGTTTTTGTATATTTTTTCAATTGGTACTGTATACTTCAATCATGATTTTTTTTTCAGTTCACCACTATCGAACCATACATCTTCATCGAGCACAATTGCGGTTACGAGGGTCTCAATGAAAAGGTGAGCCAATTTTTTTGCTTCTCATATTTTTTAATGTTTCAGAGAGTCTTCACTAGAATTGTTCCAATCGAGTACATCACAGAAGGACCTAAAGCCAAACATGTCTACCATATGGGAGACATTGAACTTCTCACAGCTGGTATGAATCGGAATTTTAGAATTGTGTTAACATTGTCTTTAGATGCTCCTGTTCAAAAATACGACAAACGGATTTATGTAGAAACAAATATTGATGAGAGAATTCGACAGTGCATTCCAATCTATGTGCAATATAAGAGATACTATGAGAAGGTGGATTCAGAAATTTCGTTTTTAATTTTTGATCTTTTTTCAGACCGTTTTTGAAACTAAAACGCATGAAACCGTCCTGCCGACCGACGAAGAACCAGTTGAAATTGAGGAGCCGGTTGTGGAACCAACAGAAGGAGAGCAGGAAGTGGTGACGTCATCTACAGAAGAAGTACAGGAAACAGAAGCGCCAGTGGTCCATCATGAAATGTCTGATGAGGAGAAGAGACTGGAAGAGGAGAGGCTCCGATTGGAAGGTGATTTTAAAATTGTTGGTTTTTTTGTTTCGAAAATCAAGTCTTCCAGAAGAGCAACAACGACTCGATGAGATTCGCAGACTCGAGGAAGAATCCCTACGTTTGGAGGAAATCCGTCGTATCGAAGAGGAGAAAAAGAGAATTGAGGAGATCAGAAGACAAGAGGAAGAACAACAACGGATCGAGTTGGAACGTAGAGAAGAAGGTGAGAATTTAGGCGAATAAGTTCAAAAAACGTAATTTTAGTGTATTTTTGGTCATATTAAACCATTCTCAGCAATCTGGAGAATTTTCCGATCACTTCTCAAATTTTTTATGATGTTGAACTTTTATCTAGGAAAATCATTTACTTCCAAAAAATCGAATTAATTTTTCACCAAACCGAAAATGGTCGCGTGTAAATGTACGGAACATTGTTTTCCTTTTCTCGAATGATTTACCTGCTTTTGAGAGGTAAACAACTTTGGACTCAAATTTCTCAACTACTATGAGCTGAAAACTCATCTTTTTTGGACACCATACAGTACATTTTTAGCTCTACCTATTCATACCATTTTTTCAAGATTAAATGATTTTAGTGGAACAGACAATATTGTTTTTACAATATTATTCTATCAATAAATAATTTTTTTAGACTGAGAACCTTTCAAAAACTGGCTGTGAACATCAAACTTAAATAGTACCCCTATTTATTGAAAAAAAGGAGTATTTATGAAAAAGTAACTCCTGAAAAATGATTAAAATGACCGAAAATCAACCGAAAAATACGATTTTGTGTATTTTATTGACCGGCACTGTATAACAAAAATAATTGTAAATGAACAATGAATGATTCAGAACGCCGTCTGGAAGCTGAGCGTCGAGCTGCAGAAGAAAAGAAGCGAGAGGAAGAGGCGAAACTTCAAGAACAAAGACGAAAGGAACAAGAAGAGGAACACAAAAGAAGAATGGACGAGTATCATCGACGAGAACAAGAGCGTCAGGAAGCTCTGAAGCGTAGAGAAGAGGAAATCAAACGACGTGAAGAGGAGGAGAAGATTAGAATCTCCACGTCGTCTTCTGAAAAAGTGGAGAAGAAGGATCCGTGTGTTCACTATCCAGTCTTGACTCATGTAAGTCTGAAATAGGTTGAATGTTGTGAAATATGGAATTATGAATAGGAAGAGATGCCAGCAGATGGTGGTATGTCTGTGTGTTTTGTGTTTCATTATGGAGAGAAAAATACAAAAATAGATTTTTTTTTCTTTTTCGCCTTTTCACTACTCAAAGCTTCAACAGTTTTCTCAGGATTAATTCACCGTCTTTCCTCTGATAGGAGGTCACCCAAACCTTCAGCTTCAAGCTCAATTATCTCCATTTCTGTGAAAGTTATCAAAAATTTGTCAATTGATGAATTATTACTGGTATCATAAGAAACACTTGATCAGTTAACAAACTGTAAATATCTTTCACAGAATCAAGATACCGTAAGTATTCTAAAAGAACGCCATCCAAACCGTCCATTTTTAACCCATCTATCTCATTTCCTGTGAAAGACATCAAAAAGTCGTAAACTGACAAAATGTTCATCATAATATCAGGAATATTTTATCAGTTGACTACTTTTTAATATATTCCAAAAGATCCGATATAAATTGCATCAAAGTTGACAGTTTGGGGCGTTCTATTAGTGAGTTTACGGTAATTGCGCTTGAAGATTCATGGCTTGGGCGAGGGAATACGGTAATAGTGGCAATTTAAAAAAAAATAAATTTTTTCAGATCCAATCTATCAGTAGATCCATTGAAGCTCGTCACGAGTACGTCGAAGATCCATGTCTCAAGAGATAACCATAACACTCATATCATTCCATCATCATCAATTGTCTAGTAATAATTCAATTTCTCTTTTTAAATTGTTTTTTTTTTGTAATGCTACCCAAAATAACTGCTATCAGATCTTTTATTACGCTTTCAATCTTGATTTTCTACTCAATAATTTCACATGCAATTTAATTATGACTTATATTTTACAATTTCTATCTAAACCAATTTTACAGTTATTTTTTCCATTCTTTCGAGATCACACATAATGAAGTTGTTTTTTCACAATCGGTTCCAATCGGACAATCGTCGTCGATTTCACACGGGTCACCGATTTCGTAGATTTTGTTGTTCTTTCGATTGCCACTGAAAAGATAGCCACTTTCTCTCAAACTATCAAAAAAGAACTGACGCTGGTCCATAGTGACAAACCACATATGACATTTTCGGGCAGTTTGCGATTCCACACCCGAGACGATACGTACGATCCCATGCCATCTATAACGACTACTATTCCTTATCTTATCAAAAATGACCTCGTACCTGAGTGTAATGTCCAATCGCTTTCCCTTTCAAATCCCATAGTTCGGGTGTCAATACGTTATCAATTGGCGTACCGAACTCCTCTAGTTCTTGCCACCATTTCTCGACGGCCTTAAACAGTTTTTGTTTTTGATTGATGAGGAAGCGATAGATCAAAAAAACAGATACCGTATGAATTAGACTTCGGGGATCAGGATTCACAAATGAACTCATATAGAGGTTCTGTCCCTGGTTGGGGCGTTCGTAATGGGAGGAATGGGCGAAAACGCACTTGTTTGCCCAGTTCTGTGCAAATCGTTCCAGCATACAATCATATTCCATTTTTATCATTTGACTTGCTTTTGGCTGGGAACTATTGGTTTCTCCGTTCCACTCGAAACCCTTTGCTAGACGCGATCTAGAAGAATGCTTTTTAAATTTGAATTCAAGTTTTGAAATTTTTTCACTTATTTGAAGAGTTTGTAGCTCGGCTGTAAAGTTTCCACTTGCTTTGAAAAATTGCTGAGAGCGTAGAACAGACCTAGATACAAAACTGTGGATTTCCAGAAGTTTTCGAAAATTCGTAGTTTTCAGCGATAGGCCGATTTCTCAAAGACACCAACTTGTAAAATTCCAGGCAGGCCGGACCTGAGGAAAATTTCAAGGCCCGGGCCCGGCCCGGTAGGCCCCGTAGCAAAAATGTTGTCCTTTTGAGCCAAATTTTGAGCTCTCAATACAATTTTCCCCATTTTTTTTTGTTTTTTTTTTGGATTGTTTGTCTGTTTGATCAAAAAATATCAAAAAAACTCGAAACAAAAATTTTTGATTGAAAAAAATCACATAAGGGTCCCCCTTATGTGTTTTTTGAAATTTTCAAAACTTGTGAAATGACGGGCCCGGGCCGGGCCGGGCCTCCGAAATTCTGGAAAAAGCCCGGCCGGCCCGTTACAAGTATGAAAGACACTATTTTTCGGCCCATTTTTGTGCTGAAAACGGGAAAAAATTAGATTTCTTTCATAATCCGATAGATGGTTGAAAAACTAGGAGTTTTTCTTGAAAAACTCTGTAAATGTGAATTTTAATCTAGTTCTGTTTTATACCCTCCAAAATTTTTTAAGGAATCGGAAACTTGACAGACCAAGCTCAAGACTCTGGAAAATGATCAAAATGGCCGAAAATCGTATGACTGTACCTATAAAAATTATGCTGTTCTAGTGTAAAATTCCTTGTCACATCTGACACTTGTGGATTGTTACACTGCATACTGTCTCCACTATCTTTGGTCATCTGCGGCGCCTGACAAAGGCCTTCAGGCACTAAACACTTGGATCCTGGATACGTGAAGCAGTCCTTGTCTTCACAGCATGGTTTTCCATTTTCGTAAATCATCTCTTTTTCGCATTGAGCCCTGAAAACTTGTTTTGGGTTAGTTGCTGTTGAAAAATAAAATTTTTCGTCACTTTTCATTGTAGAGACAGGTGAACAAAGCCGACTCTGTATCCGGGCACATGATATACGAACATCCGACACGGTATGTTTTCCCTTTTGCCATCTGGAAAACAATTTTTTTTGCTTTGAATACAGTAATCTTTTTACATTCGCCCATCCAAAATAATTTCGTCTTGCGAAGAACCTATTTTTCTGATCCTCATTTCCCCGTTCCTCTCCTTGCTGCCACCAATATTTCATAGCGTTTCTCATATGTACTGTTGAGTCGTGACCATCGAAATAATAATAGAATCTGAAAGTCGATTTGATCAAAATTATTACTTTATTTTTGCTAAAGTGGTCACCGCTTGAATAGTTGAGCGTTCGAACCGAGTACTGATTGAGGCATGAAGTGTTGGGGACACGAGGCTGACCAGTTGGCGGCGAGTGCAGCAAGTTCACAATCCCAGTCCTAAATAAGTGTTTTGACTTTATTTTGAAGCAAAATAGCTAAGATTTTAATTTCACAACAAAAGAGGTATAGTACCAATAAATAAGATAAACAAAAAACTATTTTTCCATTAGTTTTTCACCATTTCAATCATTTTCAATAGTTTGGAGTTTGACTGTTAAGTTTCCGATAACTTTGAAATTTTTAGAGGATGTAAAACAGACCTAGATTAAAAGTTTGTATTCACACAAATTTTTGAAATGTCCTAGTTTTCAGATAATTTCGAATTTCTGAAAGACACCTGTTTTTTCATATTTTCAGTACAAATATAAGCCAAAGAGGTGTGTTTTGTTCTAAAGCCCTACGATAAACAAGTGTCTTCCAGTAATAGGCAAATAACTGATAAATTAGGAACTTATGCAAAATTTTCACAAAACAGCAGATCTCTAGACGTCGGATATTTGTCAAAATGGCCGAAAGCCCACTGAAAAGTCACTTGTTGTCTTTTGTTGATTGGTGATGTATGTTTTTTTTTAAATCATAGTAACCCAACTGAAGGGATCAAAAACAAAATTCGAAAATCCTCGGAAACTACAGTAACCCTGACCACTTTAACGACAAGACAAAAATATGCCCTTTTCTTCAAACTAACCAGTTTATACATGTTTCTCGCACTGTTCATGAGACCTCTTTTGTTCCTCTGCTTGCCATAAGCCAGTGATCTTCGTAATTCGTTATGTGTTGTTAGGATGATCTCTTGCTGTAGCTGGGTGATCGTTGATTCGTTACACACATGTTCGGTTAACAGTTCTGAACGGTGGGGTACCTTTAAAGGGTCAAGAGGTTCCATAACTTACCCTCGTCCAAGCCACCTAAAGCTTCTACAACCTTATCATCTACGGCGTTCCACACATTTTGTTCTATAAGATCATCACTACCACTTCCCTCGATGTTAGTACTCTGAAAACCAACTTTTGAACTTAAAAAAGACCATAAAAATCCAAGACTATCCCCACTTAAAAGATAAAAAGACCAATTTTTTAAAAAAGATGAAAATCCTCACCTGCACATAATTAAAAATAATAAAAGTAGTTGCCACGAACAAAATCCCGTTCATAATAGTTATCAGCAAGCAAAGAGCATTACGGGTATTGAAATTCTTTGTCACCACCGCTGAAATTTATTTTACGTTCCCTTTCAAACCACCAATAGCTCCGCCCCTAGGTTACCAGTTTTCTACGCCTCCTGAAAAAAAGAAAGAGAGACGAAACCGTCTAGGAACTTCTGATGCGCCGGCGACGACGACGACGACTTTGAAACGATAGAAACCGAAATCATCAAAACCAAACATAACAGAGAAAGTGAAAACGATGTGTTTTTTGGGACTTTTTTGTTTCAATGGAGTGATATGGTAACATTAAAAAAAGCGAAGGAAAGTTCAAAAGTCGGTGGCAATTCGATACAACTTGGAAGAATGGAGAAGAAGCATCGACACAATGACTATACTATATAACAGACAGTACAAAACACGATCACTGTAATAATTTATTAGTTTTGATAGGTCTCTTTTGTTCTGTAAAAGGGCGTCGCTCCTTACAGTTTTTCAATTTTATGCTAATTCGTTCGTACCTGTGAAAGCATTGGTAGAAGAAGAGGTCATATTCTCCGTGAAGACAGTCAAGTGTTAAAAAACCGCGGCGACAAAAAGTGAAAACCCAAAATTGGTGGTAGTGACAGCATATGTGGTAGTAGTGCCTTTCTTTTATGAAGCGGCGCTTTATATGTTTATTATGTTTCTTCTACGTTTCCCTTCCACAATAAAAAACCACTTTCCCCTCTCTGCCATGCAAATTTTTTATTCGGTGTCGTCTGGGTTTAAGAATTATGTGGTGAGAGGAAATGAAAAATCTTGTTTTCACTTTTCTCGTGATTTTGATCAGATCATCAATTTGGTTTCCAGGTGACAGATGAAACCGAAAAGAAAAAAGGGTGTTCTGAAAAAAAACCTACTGTCAGATTTGGTTTGATTTGATAAGTGAACTTTATTTTATTTGAATCGAATCGAATGATTTTGATTAAATCAAGGTCACAGCGAAAAAAAAAACTGAAAATCAAGTGAATCGAGGAAATTTTTGTCAATCAAGGAAGTGGTGGAAGAGTGGTGGAGCGGCTGGAAAAATTGATATACAGTAATGGTTAATAAGATTTATAAAAACGTATTTTAAGGTGATTTTAGGTCATTTTGACCATTTTGAGATTTTCTAAAGCTTGGTTGCATAAATGAGAGGTTTTTCTGAAATTGGGGTTTTTTGAGGTCGGGAAAAATAGTCGGATTTTTAATTTTGATAAATTAACCAGCAGTTTGGTGTTTTAAGGCTAAATCAAGTACGAGAAACACAATGATGTCAAAATGTGATCTGAAAATGTCTCATTTTCGAAATGCTGAGGTCGAATTTAAAAAAACAGTTCAAAATTTACAAATCACTTCACGTATGCTTGGTCGGCAAGTTTCCGATTGCGTTGAAAATTTTGTAAGGTGTGAAACAGATTTCCGAAAATTCTTAGTTTTCCAACTATTTGCCAATTTTTTAAAGACACCCATTCTTGCCCGTTTTTAAACTGAAAACGTTAAAAAAACCAGGTGTCTTTCAGAAATAGGCAAATAGCTGAAAAACTCAAATTTTTCCTTTTTCTTCTCGGTCTGTTTTATAACCTCCAAAACCTTCAACGAGATCGGAAATTTGACAGCCGAACTCCAGACTCTTGAATATGGTCAAAATTCAACTGAAAAATACGTTTTTGCATATCTAATCGACCGGTACTGTACCTATATAGACAAAGCACGTCAACTCTTTGCTCGCATTTTGCATAGGAACATCCCATGGACTCTGCTCCCACTGCCTTGTTATTCGAATTGCTAGACGCCAATTGGAGAGCAGCTTGAAACTGTTGAATGGTGGCTTCAGGGGTTGCAGTTCCGGTGACTGGAAAACTGACTTTCAAAGTTCCATCAGTAACTCCTCCGTTGTCAGTTAAACACTGTTTGATAACAGCAGCGGCTTTCGATTCCAAAGTGCAGTCCCAAGTCTAAACAATGACTGTAAATTTCAAATTGCTTAACTTTTTGTTTTTACATTTCCCTTGGCAACCGACTGAAGAAGAATGTTCCGTGTAGCAGTGGCCATCCCATTTGCGCACGTAGTATCAGCTATAAAACGATCAAGTGTTGGGAGTAAAGATCAATTTTGGGAAGCATCACACAGTTTATAGGCGATGTGTTTCGGAGATATCAGAATTGGACAAAAAAAAACTGCGAAAAAAACTAACCTGCGCGTTTCGACCGCTGTCTCTCTAGTAAGTAGTTGTCGTTGGCGATGTGAATTTGGCTTCTGTGAGAAGTTTGTGTGTGTGTGTGTAAAAAAGTCGAAAAGATTTATCTAGGTTTTTTATCGTATTGTCGGAAAAAACGAAAAAAGTGATATGAAAGAAAAAATACACCAAAACAAACTTTCGTGATAGAAAGGGATCTACATAATTTTGAAAAACAAAAAACTTAGGAATTACTGCAAAGTTTGTTAACATATTATGGGAAAAGTAGGACTGCTGTAAGAAGTTAGTGATATACTGAAAAAAAAATTACGGTAGAACTTCGAGGTTACTGTATAAAAAAGTATTGTTGTTGCTTCAAGGTTACTGTTTAAAATATGATGGTCCTGACTTTGGTCACTTCATGCGAGATTACGGTAGCTACGTCAACATTCCTGTATAACAGATTACTGTACGGCAGATTACGGTTGATACTTCAAGATTACTGTGTAAAAGAATATGACAATGACTTAGGTTTACTTCATAAGAGATTACGGTAGAAATTTCAAAACTACTGAATGGAAAATTACGGTATATATTTCAAGATTACTGCATACAAAACTACGGTGGATACTTCAAGATTAGTGTACAAAAGATGGCGACTGTTACTTCATGATTACTGGATGAAAGGTAACTGAAGATAGTTTAAGGTTACTGTATAAGAGATAATGGTAGATATTTATAAATAACTGTATGAAAAATTACGGTAATTACTCCAAGATCTGAAGTACATATAAACTAATTCAGAAATTTTCACTAGGATCTATTTTTGTGTTACAATAATTTTTTGGCAAACTGAATTTTCGATCTCCTACCGTAAAATTTTTTAAAATCCCAATTCTTCCGATTCAAAACTTTTTCTGACAAAACTTACTGTACGACCACGAAACAAACCAATAATCCCAAGAGAATCTGCTGCATTGTCAAAAAATTGAATGAGAGAAATAAATGGATTGCTCATTTTTACCAAATAGACTGACTGAGTGTCCTATTTGCGCACCTGGTCCACATTCAACCACGCAGTAATCAACAATAAAAAACTTCCTGCATGGCAATGCAGTAGCGGAGAGAAAGATCGGTTGAAAAATCATGACTCTTTATTAGCTTTTGGTTTTTTTTTGATAGACAGAAAATGATATTGCAAACTAGACGGAAATGAAACAAAAAAATTGGAAAAAAATGAAAAAAAATTGGCAGAAAAATTAAGAAGCAAAACTTATCATTATTAAATTAAAAAGAAAAAAATACTATAAATGGGAAGGGAACTTAGATTTGAAGTTTAGATTAGAATTTCAAATATTAGAATTGAATTGTAATAAGGCGGGAAAAGAGATCATTGGATTGGTATGGGAAAGAGAAAATAGGATGCATAGAGTAGTAGTCTTCATTTTGGTCCGGCATCCATCGTCTGCGATTTGCCAAATTTGGAGAATTTACGTGGAAGACCGATTGAGCGAACGCTGGATAAACTTATTTTGCGCGTTGTAGTGGTTGAGGAGGAAGAAGAAGTTGTGCTTTCCACACGTCTACCCTAAAACCGCATACTATGAACGTTGCCGGTGAGTGGAGAGTGCCCAAACTCGGTGGTATAGGATAGATAGGTATTTAGTGTGCAATTGTAAATTTATATAAATATGTAAATGTTAGTAAACTGTGTTAGTAAACACGAAATGATACTTTCTGAAAAAATAAAAAAATTTTGATCTATCTAAATCAATCATACAAAATAAAAATCACATTTCAAAAATAAATCACGAATATGAAGAAAAAACACAAAGATAGGTAGATCATTCACATCACAATCTCAAATGTCTTCTCCTGGTAGTCCGGCATAATGGATCATGTAATAAGTCTCGTCTTTTTTCGGTATACCCTCTCGCAACAACTTTGCCATTTCCAGAAAATCCTGTAGTATAAAATCATACTATAAATCATTTTTTAACCATATAATATCGGGTTAGCTTTCGGCGAATATATATGTAGTCGTTAACAAGACCCATTTCATATTTATTGAGACATGTTAGTGGCAATAGGGGAATAATATTAGCAGGAGAAGAGAACGTTTTTGTGTTTCAGGTGCTTGTATCATATTTGCTTTACGTAAATCAATATATATTGAATCATGAAGAAATAAATAATAATATATCATACACACGATTATGCAGACAAACATGCGGAAGTTTTTGTTGAACATATTAAGAAATGAAATAGGATAGGATAGAGAGGGTGGTTGTGAAAAAAGTGATTTTTCGGGAAAGTGATAGATATAGAAGTAGAATCAAATTGAGAGAGGGGATTCATGTTTTTGGTGAAAAGTGCGGTTCATCACTCGTGTCTGGGATCCATGCTCGCTTTTGCAGCTTCCAGTTTTGATATAAATGATCTCACTTTTTCGAGTGTCGCGTGTACAGTATCCTTTCGGTTCTCGAGCACGAAACGGCCCATGGATTTCCATCGAGATTGCGCCTTCCACACGTTTTCATTTGGACCCAACACTCGGCTCGTGGTTCGGTTGTTGGGATATTTTGGAGTGACTGCAAATAAAATTTGTTAATTGAATCTTTGAGGGAAAGATAGTAATAGAATAGTGATTTTACTACAAGAGAGATAGCTGAGTAAAATTTGTTTTGGAAAAACCCAAAATTTGAATTGAAACTCATTTTTCTCCCTTCACAAGACGTACAGAAAAAAATTTCAAATGATTCAGATAGTTTCAAAACAACCGTAAATGCTCTAATAGAAACCCACACGTGCGCTTTGAGATTGATTATCTTGGTCCCTTCGAAAGGTAACAAAATTTTGTCAACTAAAAAAATGCTTTTTGAGAAATTGCCAATATTTTATCAGTTACACACTTTTGATTTGCCCTACAGGAACGGAGATAATTGTATTCAAAGTCTACTATTAGCTGTCGATTTTATTAGAGCATTTACGGTAAATGAAAAATTGTGCGCTGAAAAGGTGCAATACGATACGGTAACATGAGCAATTGAAAAAAAGTGATAGAAGATAACGATAATAATATAGCCCTACGATCATTGCTCCTTTTTCGCGCCAGCGAAAGTGCTTGAAGCATACTTTGACCTTGATTAATTTTTGTGTCATCACACGTTTCTTCGACCAGCACGTATTCGGCATCATCAACGTTTGGACGCCGAGCTTTCACAAACACCTGAAATTTTAAACTTTAGTGATTTGAAGATTTTGAGGTTAAGAGGTTTTGAGATTCTAAAGCTTCAAAATTTTAGAAACCTGAAATTTTAGAATCCTAAAATTCTGAATTTCTGAGATTCTGAGATTCTGAGACTTTGAGATTCTGTGATTCTGAGATTCTGAGATTATGGAACACTGAGATTATCAAACTGCGAGGTTCTGAAATTCTTGTCCTACAAAATTTTAAAATTATCGAACTCTTAGATTGCAAAATTCGGCTCTAGTTGGTTATTTTGGATTTTAAAAAAATTTTTGGGTTTTAATAAAAATTTTGGATTTTAGAAAAAAATTTGGATTTTAAAGAAATTTTTGGATTTTGAAAAAAAATTGGATTTTAGAGAAGACCAGAAATTTTTGGATTTTAAAGTTTTTCAAGGTTTTTAAATTCATCAAAATCTAATATTTAAATTCATCAAAATCCAATATTTTCTTTAAAATCCAAAATTTTTTTAAAAACCCAAATTTTATTAAAATCCAAAATTTTCTNTAAAATCCAAAATAACCAACTAGAAAATTTTCCCCAAAATTCTAAGACCACCACATTTTGAAATCGAAAAAAATGTTAAAGATGAAAGTATGACATTTCAGGACTCAGATGTTCAGAAATTTAGTATCCAAAAACTGAAAATCTTGATTATGATATCTTGAGATATCATATTTTCATATTTCAAAATTCTGAGATTCGAAGACTTCGAAATTCGAGATTCGGAGTTACCATATTAGGAAAATCTCAAAAACTTTTCTGTTCAAATTTTTTTGTGTTTTATTATATCTGATTTTTAGTGCCTCAAGTTATCAATTTCAAGTTTCATAGACCAACCTGTCGAATAATATCTGCTGCTGTGCTGTTAATTCCAGCCCTCAGAATTGCATACGGCTGATCTTCGCTCACATTATGAACACATACCAAGAAAGTGTCGCCCATCGATCGCGCACGTGGATTCAACCCTGTAACCCCTAATCCATCATAAACCTTTTCCATGCCACCGATGCCATCCTTACACTTGCCTTCTGTCACTTCAAGGTGCTCAGCGTCAGTGTCCAATGAGCGTCCGTGTAGCTGATTGCTGATGCACTTTTAACATGTCCATCTTTGATAAGTGGACTTGGTGAAACTGACGTTGAACTACCACCGGTTCCAGATTTTATGATTGATGTTATCCAAGCTCGGGAGGATGGGTCCTAGAAAGAAAATATGTTAGAACTTTCAAAAGAAATATCTTCTCAGTCCACTTCAAACTGTTAAAATATGTATGTATATCTCCCATTCCGTTCCTGGACCACTCAAAAAATAAACAAAGCTCAAAAAAGTACAAAGTTTTGGATTATATATGCCAAAGCAATACATGAGTCATGCGAAGCGGATATTTGTGGAGCCGTATTAACACCATCATCCTAAGAACTCCTCAAAACACCAAATTGTGGCCATTCTTTTTGGTTTTTTTCTGCGTCTCGTTCATCAGTCGTGTCAGTCGGAAGATCTCACCTATGAGCCCCTCTCATCGGATCATTGAGGCAATTTGTAGAAGTCGTCTTGATTATTGGGGAGGAAAAAAACAAAAAAAGGAATTTTGGGAAATTGATAAATAGGTTACAATATCATAGCGGATGGGTAGAAGCGGTGGGTACATAATTGTGTAGTCAGTAGGAAGAAAAAAAAAGTGTGAAGATGAAATCAGACGTTAGCTGAAAGTGTTGACGCGTCGAATGTGGCGGCCCAGTTGAGTTTACGTGACGATTTGCTAGTTTTGCGCTGTCGACGCTTTTCCTCATAACTCACACTTCCTTTTTTGCGTAATACGAAGCGTCGCATCGATCCGTTCCAGCAAGCAACAGCGTCCATTATCGGCTCGTTTAGAGGAAGCACCTGGAAGATTTGTTTAATTATTTTAATTCTAATGATCTCTAAAAAATTTTTGAGTTTTCCTTGTTTATCGCTAGCAAAAAAAATTGAAAAAGAAAATCTACATCTACAGTAATCCTTCCAACAGTCTTCTATCCTACCCTCTGCTCAATCGGATCTTCTCCTGACGGTGCTGGCAGCGACTCCTCAATCAATACATACTCCTCAACTTGGTCCGCATTCTTTCCGGCATTCAGCAGCGCTTGCTGCATCACTGTCTTTACCGTACTACCCGATTCACTGTGTACAGTAATTGCGGTCTCATCGGCAAACGCGCCAGTGATGCGAAGCACGAAGATTTGCTTTTTCAAAATTGGCGTGGGTGAGAGGTTCGGAGTCTAAAACATAAATGGGTTTGCTAAACATGCGAAAAATCGTTGGGTAGAATACCAAATCAGTTCGATAAGCCAGTGTGTGCTCCAAATTACAATAAGAGTTTGAGTCATCGTCGTGGAGGTAGATGTGCTCTTCTTGCTCGAATCGAGTTCTGAAATAAAGAATTCTAAATTACAAAGACGATATCGAAAACTAAGCAAACTTTTTCTCCAGCAAACATTCCATTTGATATGAGTGAGATAAATAAAAAACAATAAACTATGTAAAACAATGCTATATGATGTGTGCCCGTTGTAAATATGATTAGATCATAAAAATAATCGATAAGGTTCATTAATCAGATTGTGATTTTATCACAAAGTTTTTGAGAGGACCTGGAATAGTTTGTTAGTGTTAAAAACTGAAAAAAAAGTTAGATGGTGCCAAACATTACCTCAAAAAGATCATGGCATTGTCAATTGGAAGATTCGTGGATGTGCGAAGCGGAAGATGTCGGAAACCGGGTCGAATGCATTTGACAGGCACCACTCGATGAGCAACAACCCGTCCGTTTTGGCCACTGTCACATACGGCGATTCGGAGGAATGCCAGATCAACACAAGCAATGCGTAGCTGTGTAGTGTGATTCCAGATCGGATTCACAGAATTTCTCTGGACAACTTTGGATTTTTCACGGACACAATCGTTGTGAATTCCGATCACTTCAATTTCAACGTAGAGACTAGCGTAGTGAGTGTTTGGATAGACGTGTTGGCCAGAGATGATCTAAACTTTTGAATTTTGTGGAAAAAAAAAAGGCTACTCACCGTCAAATTCAGCAGCAACGCCGAATGTCCAGCAATATCCTTGGAGAGCGGCAAGAATTTATTATACAACAAGTGAGATTCATCCCAAAGACATCTTGGCTTCAACTGATAGCCACAGTTTCCACTCTGCTCGAACATTGCTTGATTTACAGCCATTATGACATCAGGTGTTTGGAAGTTGAGTGCAACCATTTGCATTCCATGAGCCCAGCAGTTGATAGGGTTGAAGTTAGATGAGTCGTAGTGCTTGGCACTTGGATATGTTCGGATCAGCTAGAAATTTTAGTTTTGTTATACAATTCCGTTCAATTACATGTACAAAATCGTATTTTTCAGTTGATGTTCAGCCATTTTAACCATATTCAGGAGTCTGAAACTTGGCGGTAAAGTTTCCGATCATTTTGAAAATTTTGAAAAATTTGTAACAGACCGAGATTGAGAACTGTGCATTCACAGAATTTTTGAAAGTTTCTAGTTTTTCAGTTATTACCGATCTCTCAAAGAATACTGTTTTTCACGTGTTCAACACAAAACGAAGCCAGAAGGAAGTGTGTATTTCAGAAATAGCAACACAGCCGAAGAACATGAAATTTTCAAAAAATTCTGTTAATGCAATGTTTTCTATCGAGGTCTCTATTACGCCCTCCGAAAATTTCAAAATGATCGTAAACTTGACAGGCGATATCCAGACTTCAGAAAATGTTCGAAATGACCGAAAATCGAGAGAATATTTGGATATCTTAATGGTAGGTCAAATCTTACATGATCTCTAGTGTAGGAAATGCATTTCGCTGGATGACGCTTCATCAGTTTCTTTGCTGCATTCTCATTCAACGAGGTGACTTGATAGCATGTGGCAGTTGCATTTGGTCTTGCACTAGACAAATACTCGGATTGAAGCTCCTGACTCAACTGGGTGCTACTCCTCTGACGTCGCGGTGGAGCAGGCGTACTCAGAAGGGTTGATGGTGTTCTGGATCTTGTTGAGAACGATAGGCTGGTGGTTGATGTAGGAGGATCTTCCACTATCAACCGAGGAGATTGAATGCCTTCAACTGGTGGGAATCCCTGGAATTTGATAATTAGATTATTTCAATTCCCCATCCACCCTCCTCCCCCGCCTCCGTTTTTGACCTACTTTAAACTTAGTGGCTTGCATGTAAATGACAATGTCCGAGAGCTCGGGAGCAATCTGGACTCCAGTGTTGTTCTTTCGCGGTTGCTGGTTGCGGATGGCATTCTGTGCTAATTGAGCATAAAGCACTTCATCTTCAGTCTTTCCCTCGTTGGTCTGAAAAAAAAAAGAGTGAGTGCGTTGGTCCTAGATGCCTATTAGATTACCTTGGATGCACTCTTGCTGGTTGATGGCTTCGCTTGCTCTACCGAATGATCACTGCACAGGGAGTCTTGTTGTTTGATGTTTCTCACTGATTTCTCAGCACGTTTTGATGCCTTCGGACTGTCATCCTTCTCGCCACGAACTGGAACTTCTTCCTGGTCATCTTCCTCATTTTCTTCATCATCCAGGAACTCGTCTAAGTCGTCATCCTCCACTTCATCAACAGTGCTGGAAATTCACTTTGTAAAAGATGGTAAAGCAAATAGTCATGCATGTAATTCTATCTCTTCTCTCCAGGCTTCTGATATGATAGATAGGATTTTTGAAAGAAAAAGTGATATAAAAACCAATTTCCAAAAAACATAACAAGATAGATAGTGAAACTGAAAAGAACGGAAATAAAATGCTATGAAAATAAATTTTGATAGTGTTCCTGAGCAGTTAGTACCTAGATCTGAAGATGGAGGTTGAGTTGCTGAAATTCTGGGTTAGTACACTTTTACCTATCTGATTCCTTTCTTACCTGCTCTCGTACGAATTCTTGCTCTGCTTTCTGTGCAAAGTCAGATTCGTCTCTCCACGCTGAATGGCTCCTCTATCAATCATTGGTAAGGGAGTAGGAACATCCACTGGAAAAAATGCTCTGATTTATCAAACTTGAATTTTGAAAGTTGTTTTTTACCGATCATTTTCTTGTTCTTAATCAGAATCTTATTTTTCATCTGGAGAGGGCATGGTAGCCTTGGAGAATCTGAGAAGTCGGCTTCAAAGAGGAAGTTTGTAACCAACAAATCGCCGAGCACCGTCTTGAACATTTGTGCCATTTTTGCCTGTTGTTGGAGCGAACAATGATTCTCGATGGATAGAATCACGGGAAGATCCGAAGTGATGAAAGCGGATTTTTTGATGATTTCAACGACCTGAAACGTTTTTAGTGCGATTTTTGTGTTGTTAGGTGCAACTGACCTGTCTAAATCCAATTTTGCTAACAAGAGTGTGTCCGTGATAGATGAGTGGTAATCCATCATCGCCGTCCCAACAGTCAAGCTCTACGCAACGGCACCCGGTGAGGAGAACCTGAAAAGGGGTCGAGTTGTGCTTGATTTCCGGTTTTTGGGAAACATTTGGTTTATTTAGGAACCAGAATTCGAAAAATCTGAATTCTCTTTCCTCTACGTTACAAGAGAATATGTTTTTCTGTTTCATCACTACGAAAAAGGAATTTTATGTCACATGTTTATTAAATTTAGGTTTAACGTGGTAATAATAAGGCAGAGTTTTTTCGAGTTTCATGCCCGTTCGGGCATGATCGCTTCGAGACCCGCGGCGCCTGGAAAGTGTGTGCGCCTTTAATCTCGCGCGTCCTTTTTCTCCGCTCTTCAACGAAAAACATAATATTCCGACCAGGGTACCGTAGTATCTCTAATAAAAGAACACCCTGCCATGCATTGACTTTGAGCTCAACTTACTTGGTTCCTATGAGAAATATTGAAAATTTGCTAACTGGTGAAACATTGGTGATATTATCATAAAAAATTTATCAGTTGACCATTTTCGTTATCTTTCACAGAAAATGAGGTATATGAGCTCGAATTTGCCGCATGTGTGCACGGTATTCATGTTATGACAGTTTTTATCGAATTTGTTAACTTTTGAAATTTTTGAGTCGTTGGTTTTCGTTTATTTCTTAATGATTATTTTTTAAACGTAGGAGCCTATTCGAATCGTCATCTGTAAGCTCAATTACCTCGATTTATGTGAAAGGTATCAAAAATTTGTAAACTGATAAATTATTTACCATGATAGGACCAATATTATATCAGTTGACAATTTTATGATGTCACTTACAGGAATTGAGATAAATTGGGTTGAAGTCAAAAGTTAGGACACAGGTTTTACGGTGAACATTCAGTTTAGTTTTATTAATTCTAAAGTTTGTGTGTAGGTGTATTCAATGTGAGAAAGTTATTTTTACTTGCAAAACTTTTTTTATTTATACTGAAATTTCGATCGTGAGAACACAAAATTTCTCACGAAAAATACCAGGTCATCCTTGAGAATAGCCCAAGAAAGTGATGAAGTTCTTTTAGATCAACCTCTAGAATTTCTTGGAAAAGCTTCTCCATAAAATTTTCCTCATATCATAAAAACCCCAAGCTGTGCCATCTCTCACGCCTTCAATTTTCTTCCTTCGAATCAGTCTAACGGGTCCTCCCGGTGTGAGAACGAGTGTGTATGTGTGTGCGCGCGGAGCTGGTGCCAATTTTAAAGAGGGCGAGATCGACGAAAAACGTTTTTTTTTCTTTTTCGTTTGAAAAAGCCAAAATGCATCGCACGTTGAAACACATGCGTACACTGCTGAAATGAGCCCATGTCCTAGCAAAACCCCTCCTGATGACCCCGCCCGTAGATTTGTTTGTTGTTTTGTGACACAGAAAAAAAACACACAGAGCAAGAAAACACAACACGACGTGTCAATTTAGTGTTTTTCTAAATGTATACTTTACTTACCTTCTTTTCAGAGTATCTGTTCTCTTTTTTTCTTCTTTTTTTCTATTCCCATTCTAACGTCAGAGTCAAGTATCAGGTTTCTATTTCTTCTATACGCCACAAAAACACTCTTATTGACCCAGTGGTCTCTGCTCTTGCAGAAGAATTTTTTGTTCCAAAAATGTTTCATCTCATTTAGGATTCTACGACCTCAAAAACCAACAACAATGTTTCAAAATAGAAAAAAAGCTTTTTCGTGGAAATTAGGCAATTTCCGTTTTCTCTTTTTCTAGCTTGTTTGAATTGCACTTTCAGGGCAGGCGATGATGTCTGGTCTAGGTTTAAAACCAAATCACGTTTTCACCAATTCCCTATTGACAAACCTGTCTGTACATCTCGGAACTGCTGGGTCCCTTCAATTGGTGTCCCGTCAGATAAGTGTTGTGGCTCGAGTTGATGTAATAATGCGATAGTGGGTAGCGCAAATCTTCCTCATCGGGCTCGATGGTTTCCGGCACGAATGCAAAATTGACCGGGTCGCACAAGAAGCGCGTGAATCCCTCGAAAGACATTTGATTTTTCTGACGACATGTGGCATCCGGCTCATGATCCTGAAATTGTGAAATTTGTTTATTAAAAGAGTTGAGATCTCGTGCTTCTTTTTTTCATTCTCTACTTTTTTCTTAATATTTGGAGGTTTCCTTCCAAAAAAATCATAAAAGTTAATTTAACCGCCGGGACATATCAGTTTAATTTAATACCGAAAATACCCTTTTTCAGTGCAAATCAGTAATTTTTTAAGACAATTTTTTTCTTATTGTAGGATTAATCAGAAAGTGACAATTGTTATGGTACATGTAGAATAAAATGCAATTGCATATTTCAAACATTTTCTCAAAAAATGTATCCTTGAAAATTTCGAAATTTTCACGTTTTTACAGACTATATTGAAAAAATGTATTTTTTTGAGAAAATGCCTGAAATATGAATTTTCATTCATTCCAGATTGTTATAAAACGTTTAGAATAGCTTCAGAATAACCTATCTAGACGCGTCCGCTAACATTTCTAGGATTCGATCGCCAGTTTCAGCCGAGTTATATCAGTTTCAGTACCAAAAAATCGCCTTTTCAGTAGTAGTAGTAACATCAATTTTTAAAAACGATTTCCTCAACGCCTGGGACGTTTCAGAACATGAAATGTGTTGTGTTATACTCAGAATGTAATGAAGTTTCATTTTTCAGATATTTTCTCAAAAAAGAAATCTTTTCAATTTTCGATAAAGTTTGGAAAATCGTGAAAAATTTCCAAATTTCCGACAATACATTTGTTTTGAGAAAAGTCTGAAATATGCAATTGCATTGAGTTCCACATAAACCACAACAAATTTGACGTTCTGAAGCGTCCTATAAATCAAGAAAATCTTGTTTCCCTTTGTAAATTCTAAAATTCGTGGAGTTGGACTTTAAGTTCGTTTATTTCAAAAAATCTCATGATTTTTTCATTTTCCGATCTTTCCCAATTTTCAAAGATTTTCCTTTCAAAAAACAAAAGTTCATTTGTCCACTAAGGTCTTGAAAACTTGAAATTTGTTCTCCACATCGCTCTCTCATAAATTAAAAAAGAGCATCCCGGATGTGATTCCCCTGAGGATGTCAACCCCGGAGGCCTTGCTGAAAGCTTTCACTTCTCTTTTCCCAATCCTAGATATAAAACTTTTGCCGTGGAGATATCTAGTTTAAAATCTAGTAGGTTTAGGGTGGGAAAATCACTTTGCTCCAATTCTAAACATAATTGAAACTAGGCGCCAACAAAGGACATGAGAGAGAAAGAGAATCAATTGAGTTTCGTTTTCCTTTACATGTCCTAAATTATTCAAATTTTTTTCCCCAATTTTCACATTGCTGCTTCTCAACCCATAATTTTTTTCTGATCATATCATCACTTCTCATTTCCGCTCTGTTTTTAGTTTCTCAGTAAAACTAACTATATAGTAGTAATTACTAGTTGAAAAAAAGCGAGACTTGTGATTGTTGAAAGAGTGTTGTTGACGCATTTGAAAACGCTTCTTCTTCCCCCCTACCCACGGGACAATGTTGCTAGGCGCGATCCTATTTTTCTGTTTCTATTTTTCAAAGTCGTCATAAAAAATAAAGAGAAAAATAGAAACTTTAGCTCTCGAAAGTCACATTTCTCTAGAACATTCAATCATAAAAGCTCGGAGAGATGCTCTATGTTTTATTGTTTTTCATTTCTTTCATTTCGAAAAGTTTATAGGGCGTTTCTTCTTGTTTGATCTGTTGCAGAGCCAGGCTGTTTCGATTTTTCTAGAAAAATCGAGAATGTTGAAAACGATTTTTCGAAATAAACCCATCTGACAAGAAAACCTCAAAATCTTGCAATTTCAATTTTTCAAGAAAAGAGCAAAATAGATCACAAATAGTCTGTCTAGACATTTTTGAAAATTTTAGAATTCAAGTTTCAGCCGAGTTATATTAGTTTTATTACCGAAAATCTCGTTTACAGTGCAAAACTTTTTTAAATACGATTTTCTCAACATCTAGAGCGTTCCAGAACATGAAATTTGTTTTGTTGTACTTAAAGTTTTGTTTTTTAAACGTTTTACCAAAAATTCTTTTTTCTCTAATTTTCGAACCTTTTCCCAGCACTTGCATACATTCAAAAAAAAATGTTCGAATAATGAAATTTCATTTCAGTTTGATCATAACACAATGATTTCTATGTTTTTGAACATCCTAAATATTGAGAAACTCATTTTTGAAAATTGCTTTTGCACTGAAAACGAGATTTTTGTTACTGAAACTGATATAGCTCGGCTGAAACCGGCGAAATTTTTGGATTCAAAAATTTTCATTGGTTTCTAGATACGCTATTTTTGAATTATCTAGAAAATTTATCAAAATCTGAGTTGAGGTTCCCTTGTCAGTTCAAATTGGAAAGCAAGCCAGAAAATGATTTTTTTCAATTTTTCTAAATGTAAAAATTTGATGCTCTTGATCAAAATCGAAATGGCACTTTCAAATTTATCCATCGCCCTTCTCCTCGCGTTTATCTCAACGATTTCCGTATTTCCCCCTTTTCTACTCTATATCTCATGCACCGATCTCATTCCAGAACACACCAACCACCGGACATTACCATTTTCTTTCTATTCTTTTTTCTCTTTCCGAAAGTCAATCTAAAAAGAGAGTTGAGTCTCCCGGCGCAAGAAGAGGCGAACCCGAGAAAGGTGCTGCTCGAAGCCACGCCCACATCTTCTTCTCCGGCGTCTTCTCCAACAACTACTACATCTCTTTTTTGCGCTCCCGCTTTTACCCCATCCCATTCAGTCATTGCGATGCCACGACCGGCGACCGAAGAGGACGACGTTCGAGCGGCCAGCACCACGTGGACCAATCAGCCAGAGGTGGAAGTCTATGGAGCTGTGGAGCCGGTAACAAATAAATCTTCTATGACAACTCTTCAACACCCAGACGTTCAATCGACACCAACAATGCCCAAAAAAGTGAGATTTCTACTTTTTCTTTTTTTTTGTTCTTTGGGTAGCCCAATTTTTGAAAGAGAGAGAGAGAAAATTTTTGGAGGGGTAAAAAAGACAACCACGACCATCAAAATGAAAATTGTTGGGCAGCATGCACCAATCCTAAATTGCTTCTTCTTCTTTTTCTTTTTACTGGGTTGCGCTGCCCCATTTCTAGAAAGCGAAGACACAATGTTTCAAATTTAAAATATTACAAAAAAAATTTTTTTAGGTCTCATTCGCTGCTGAAGTCGACGAGCAACAGGAGCGGATCAGCAAAGAAGGCGCACGACGGGACGCATGCTGTTCGATTCAGTGAACTTAATTTCTAATTTCCCCACTATTCATTCTTTCCATCCATCCCATCTCCGCGAGATGACACCACCCCACGGGATTTTCAATTATTTTTGTCTAATTTTTTTCTTCTTCAATCAATAAAGTAGCTTTACCTGAATTAACTTGTTCGCCGTTGCCTCGTCAATTTGCTCCATTTGATGAGTGTTGACAAACGCGCGGAGCATTTGCGGTGTGAGCATTGATGATCGCGATGTGTCCATGAGTCCGCCCATGCTGAAAGTGAGAGATTGGAGGGAGAATGTTTATAATAATATATGCCAGTTTTTCGAGGGCGTGGGAGACTCTGGTTTTGAAAGCTCAAAAAAGGATTTCTGAGAATTTCCATCGTTGTTTTGACATTTTTCCTTTTCTTAATATCAGGATATTCACTTATTGTGACTCCTGTGACTCTGACTCGTTTTACGCGCGTTTTGGTTCATGAATAATTTATATGTAAATTGCACAAAAGTTACATCCTAGGCCTCTGCTGTCTTCCATGGAACAAATATATAAGAAAAAAAAACGTGTCTCCTTTTTTTGTGTCCCCACCTTCATTTTGTTTTTTTTTCTTTCTTTTTTTCTTTTCCTACGTCACTTCTTCATTTTCAATGAATAAAACTTGAGATGTCTGTTTTTTTCTTCATCTATTCTTTTTTTTGAGTCGTCAAACTATTATTTTGCAAGACCTTTTTGGCTTTTGACTCTCAAAAAACTTCGTAAAGTTCTTTAAACCCACCTATTAACACTGGCAAGTGCAAGAGCATTATAGATTTTGTTCTGCTTCTCGCTGATGTGATGTGAGCTCACTGTCGTGTTCTTGGTGAGGAAATCTGAAAATGCAGAATTTTTCGTAAAACTGAAAGCCAAAATTTCATACCATTTGACAGAAAATCGGCGTTGTATGAATTCGAGACACTAGCAAGTCTGGACTGCATTCTGGGGCTGTGACGATCGCGTTCCCGTTTTGGACAGTGTTGTGGTGTGGTGGCGGTGGATAAGACATCATTGAACACATCTCTGAAACATAAATTTTTGATGAAGACAGAGAGAAAAAAGCGAGAGGAAAAAATGATAAAAAATTATTGAATAAATAATAATGACTGCTAAAAAAAGATACCTCAAATCCTTCCTCATTCTGGTGTTAAAGAGTCGGAAGAGCTCTGCAAACTCCACAAGAGTCAGTGGTTTCTCTTGGAACTCTTTTCCGGATGGACCGCTTAGGCCAGAGACTTGAATTGACATTTGACCGGAACTGCTGATGGAGCCAGAGTTGGGAGTTTCTCCACCACGTGATCGCCATGATTTGCACGATCTTCCTCCGACAGAGCGACCTGTAAAGAGTTGTATAATGTTGTAAAATGATACCTGTTCCCAATTAATATTGCGAAATTGACCTGTTAAAAATCATAAAATGGTCATAAAACTCTAAATATAGACTTTTTGAATATACCGAACGCGATATAGAAAAACGTGTTTTTCAGTTGATTTTCGACCATTTTTTACATTTTAAAAATTCTGGAGCTCGGCAGTCTAGTTTCCAATCATTTCAGAATTTCGGAGGGTGTAAAACAAAATTTGAATAAAAACTTTAAATTTACAGAGTTTTTTTTTAATTTATAGTTTTTTAGCTATTGCAAGTTTCTGAAATACATCGCTTTTGGCCCGTTTTTTGTACCGAAAACATGAAAAAAACAAATGTTTTTTCAGAAATTGGAAATTTGCTGAAGAAATAGGAATTTAAAAGAATTGCATAACTGCAAAGTTTTGAATCTAGGTCTGCTTTACACCCTCCAAAATTTTCGAAATGATAGGAAACTTGGCAGCTGAGCTCCATAGTCCTTAAAATGGTTAAAATGACCCAAACGTTTTTTGTATATCTAGTTCTGTAGCCTCAACTCACCTCCATAGGAACTGCTCGTCGGTGTCCTTGATCTTGGCGTGTAGATACTATCCAGGTCTCCGGCGTCACTGTTTGCTGGCTCGCCACGTGGCTTTAACAAGTATCCAGGAGAGTTGGGACCTGGTGGACCGGATTGGGAGGATATTTGAGATTTGATCGATGGCGGACGAACAAGTGGAGAGTGTGGTTGTGGAGATTGGGATCGGGATCCTTCTCGAGATGCTCCGCGGAGCTTCTTTTGCATGGCATTTTTCAGATTTTTTAGTCTTAAAATGACTTGAAGTTACAGTAAACCGAATTATCAAGATTTTGAAATACCCTATATTTCATACCTGAACTTCAAGGTCAAGTATCTCGGTCCCTATAAAAATATGAAAAATCTGTCAATTGATAAATTATTCACCATAATATTGCTAAAATTTCGTCAGTTGACCGATTTTTGATATCTCTCCTAGGAGCTAACATAATTGAGCTCAGAATAAATGTATCGTAAACAGTCTGATAAGACGACTTCCGAATTAAAAATTTGAGTCAATTTATCACATTTTCTGTGAAGAATATCAAAAAGCTGTCAACTGAAAAATCGTTTATGATATCATAACAAATTTTTTATCAGTTGATAGATTTTCGGTATCTCTCATAGGATCCGAGCTACATCGGCTTAATTATTAGAGTTAGAGACGCTGTTCTATTGAAGTGCTTACGGTGTATGGTAGTGTTTTTTCAAATCTTTATGGTATCAGAAACGTCATTGTCTTGTTAATTAATTCCACGAGATTTTTCAACTTTAACGTATTTCTATAAGGTGAACATTCCCATAACATACCTGCTCTTTGCACCTCCTGGCTCACTGGACAACGACGAGTCATTGGGTCGAGTTGCACTTGTATTCGTTTGGCTCAACCCTAAAAGTGTGAGGGTTACCGAAACATTTTGCATACTTTAAGTGATCAGAAAGCGCTTTTTTATCAACAGAATGTGCTCCGAATATAGAAAGAAAACCCAAAATGTGGGCGGGATAGAAAATTCACAGCAAAAACGGAAAGCGTTTTTTATAACATTGATTGTGATGTCCTGACCTCTCTCTTCTCACTTTGCTTGATAAAATTTGAGCATACCAACACATAGCATAGAAAGAGAGGAAACAAGTGTGGAAGCGAAACAAAAATAACATAGATAACAATTTCTTCTTAACCTGTATGGCTGCGCGTACTAGTCACAAAAACAAAAAATCAACAAACCAAAGCCTTTCCAACGCTCAACTCGCCCACCAAATGCTTGAAGTGCTTCGAACGGTCGTGGTCCGCAGTTGGCTTCACCGGTGATCTCATACAAGGACAGGTACACATTTTTGATCCACAACATACGACGGTCCGGGTATCTTTGTTGTCCTTGAAGACTTTTTACCACAGATTGTAACCCGTTCGTCCAAAATGGGCGATTTGCTGGGGTGCCAGGAAATAGATAAACTCGTTATCAGAAAGCAACTGTCCATGACTGACTTTCCAGCAACTGACCGGAACCGACATTTCTTCCATAGAATGACGCCGATAAATAGCCTATAAACTCATTTTATGTATTTTCATATTTTTTTCTGCTTCTAACCTCAATGTCAATATCGTAGCTATCAACCAGTTCAACGCCCTTCACAACACTTAATTTGAGTTCTCCTTCTTCAACTCCTACACCTCCTGTTCCCGGAGCTCTTCCAGATGGCATTGGAGACGCAGCACCACGACCTGAGTCAAGTGGTTGGAGATTTGCAACGGACACTTTGGCAAGCACATCCTGAATCATTACAAATTAATTACTTACTATTTTTCTCTCTTCTATTATTCTCACTTTTTCCTTGGGATCTCTGTTCACAGAGTAGGAGATTTTATGCCAGTTGATTTGTCCACAACTTGGATCAAGTCTGAGCAGACACAGATTGCTTCGTCCCGAGTCTGGCTCATAGTGGATGACTGTTGTTCCGTGTTGGAGACGTTGGATGACGTCAAGGTCGAAGGTCAGTGTGTCAAGTGGGATAAGAGCCACTCCATGAGAGGAACCACGAACCACTTGCACTGGTTCATAGGCTGAAATTTTGTTTTTCAGGCTTCTATTGTTTCAAGTTCTTAAAATTTACAAAAAAAAATCAAATATACAACGAAATCTATCGTAATTGCGAAATTACATGAACTAAATCATAAAACGCCCATTAAAAATATTAGAAATAACCCTAAAAAATATAAATATAGATTTTTTAATATACAGTATCGGTTAGTCAGACATACCAAAACCTATTTTTCAGTTCATTTTTGGCCTTTTTGACCATTTTCAGGATTCTCGAGCTCGGCTGTTAAGTTTCCAATCACTTCAAAAAATATGGAAGATGTAAAACAGACCTAGATTGAAAACTTTGTCTTCACAGAATTAAAAAATATATTTTTTTCAGCTATTTTCCAATTTCTGAAATACACTTTTTTGTTCTGTTTTTGTGATGACAGTGAAAAAATAGGTGTTTTTCACAAATTGGTAAATAGCTAAAAAATTAAGAACTTTAAAAAATTCTGTGAATCCAAAGTTATTAATCTAAGCCTGTTTCACACTCTCCGAGATTTTCAAAGTAATCGGAAACTTGACGGCCGACCTCCAATCTACTGAAAATTCGCAGAAAATGTGACCGGTACTACAGTACTGGCCAAAAAGATATTCGCAAACGGTTTTTTGAGAGTAACTTTGCTGAAACTTAAGGGATCGATCTGAAAATTTTACTGTGCATGTCGTACACGGTGACGACAAATTGCGTACAAGGAAATTGCATCATTTTCAGAAATTTTTTGTTTTTTTCAATTTTTTCAATTTTTTCGTTTTTTCACTTTTTTCATATTTTTATATTTTTGGATATTATGGTTTCTAAGAATGTTGGTTTTGGCTCCTATGTATTTAAAACTGTTTACAGACATGGCCAGACCCCTCGGAAAAAAAAACATCTCTCAGGACATCCGTAAAGCCATCGTCATCGGCTTCAGAAGTGGATGTTCCAAGGACCTCTTGGCGCAGCAGTTCAATGTTACTAAACGTGCCATCGAGAAGATCTTGAAGCAGTTTCGGGATGAGGTAATATTCAAAAATAGTATAGTTATGGAAAAAAATGTTTAGGGAGCCTTGGTGGAGCGAAAATCGCCTGGAAGACCGCGTATCACGTCGAAGAACATGGATCGGAACATCGTCCGAGTTTCAAGAGAGGATCCCCAGAGGAGTTCTACGGACATTCAGATGGTCGTGAAGACACCAAATGAAGTCACACCATCCCTGAGAACCGTCAGAAGACGTCTTCAAGATGCTGGACTCCATGGACGACGGCCAGCTAAGAAACCATCGATCAGCAAGAAGAACAGAATCGCCCGCGTAGCATGGGCCAGAGCTCATCTCCACTGGGGACGTCAGGATTGGGCTAATCACGTGTTCAGCGACGAATCCAAGTTCAATCTGTTCGGTACTGACGGTATCAAGTGGATTCGCCGTCCGGTTGGATGTCGGTTCGATCCCAGCTACCAGCTCCAAACCGTCAAGCATGGAGGTGGATCGGTGATGGTCTGGGGCTGCTTCTCTGGGACTTCAATCGGCCCGCTGAGAAGAATTACAAGCATCATGGATCGCTTTGTGTATGAAGACATCTTGGAGAACACAATGAGACCCTGGGCAAGGTCTACTGTGGGCCGGGCGTTCTTTTCCAACAGGATAACGACCCGAAGCACACCTCGAAGCACATCAAGGAGTGGTTCCGACGCCGCCACGTGGATCTTCTGGACTGGCCAAGTCAATCTCCGGACTTGAATCCGATCGAACACCTCTGGGAGCATGTCGAGAGACAGCTTAGAGGGGTTCGTGCCTCGAATGCCAACCAGAAGTTCGACCAACTCCAAGATGTCTGGCAGGCCATCCCGATGTCTGTCATCGACACCCTTCTCGACTCGATGCCAAGAAGATGTCAAACGGTAATCGACGCCAAAGGCTTCCCAACGAAGTACTAAAGCTATTTTATTCATTTTCTATTATTATTTTTCGTTTACCGGTCTATCCTAGATCTCAGAAGTCAAAGTTCCATTTACCGGTTTTTTGCAATTTTCATGAATTTTTCGATTTTTTTTCAATTTTTTGAAATTTTGACTATTCTTGTTGTTGAATCAGTTTCTTTTACCGTTTTAAACTTTGTCTTAAAATATCAGATTGATCGGGAAGTTTCAGAAAAGTTATGCTCGAAAAACTATTTGCGAATACCTTTTTGGCCAGTACTGTATGTACAACACAAAACAACTCAATTTTATTGGGGAGGGGGGCTAAAATTACTGTAATCTAAATAAAATCTTACTCTTCGTTTCTTTTTCTTTTTGTTCTCGCTCATTCTGCGGAATCTGAGTGGTGGCGATAGCTTGATCCTCCAGCATCTTGATCATAGTTCGACTATGCCGGTGGAACAGTTCCAAGTTGTCCAGTACTGAAAAATCATTTCTTATTGAAACATTTTTTTTTGCCAGTGAAGAATAAACACTCACCAATAGCAACCAAATTGATTTTATCGGCATTCAACAGGCCGCCAACTCCGATTCTAGACGAGAAATGATCCTCTCCGTTGGGATCGCTCATAAACTCGAGCTTCTGCGTTTCGCCTTCTTGTCCAATCACCACAATGTTCGGCAAATCGTTGACAATGGCGTAGAGATCGCGAAGGAAGATTCCGAAAAATGGAATGACACGAGATTGAGGCATCCGGAGAGCACGCTGGACTGCGTTGATGTAGGCTTGTGACGGAAGTGCTTGGTTGGCCGGCAGCAGTGTTTCACAGAGCTAAATGAGTTTGAATTTAGGGTTTAATGTCAATTGAACTTTTTTCTGTTGTCTTCTGAGTTCGCGGGAATAGCTGATTTGAATTTTTACATGAAAAAAAAACTAACTGAATCGAATTGAGACTTTTCTTCCTGTCGAAGGGACAACCAGAATGGTCTTAGCTTCTCGCTCTTAAGTCCCATTAGAACTTCTACTGCTGCATTAAAATTTCCAATGTTCCAACATGTTTCCACAATTCTGAGGATGGCAGTGAGCGCGACTTTCCGGTCGTCATGGGTTGGCTGACTGACAATGACGTGGGTGATCCAAGAAGAAACCTACAATGTTGAAGGGTTAAAGGTTAAAGAATCATGTCTAGCTTATTTCTTCTAGTAGAAGCCTACCCAAACCGAGAGTTTTGTTTTGTTTTTTTTTAAATGTATCTCGATTTCTGAAAAATTACTTAACATGATATCAGCAAATTTGTTTTAGTGGACATAGTCTGTTATCTTTTACAGGACTCGTTAAGCTCTACGTTGACGGTTCAGGTAGTCTTCTATTAGAAGAAATACGGTAGTTTTTTGTGGAATTTAATACTCAACGTACCTCTGACAACCGCTTGACAAGATTCCGAACTGGACTTGGATTCTCCGAAACTGGTACCGATGTCAGATCACAGCTCACATAACGAACATAATCCATCGGTTGGATGGAGTAAAAAAGCTGATACTCGGTAGAAGAAAGCTGGAAGGCAACTTCTTCGGGAAAATGAAGAATGTACTGTAGTCGTTCGAGTTCGAGTCGGAACAAAGTGATGGGTTCTTCATTTAAAATGAATCCGGCGGTGGCTGATTGTGTGGACGAGGTGGAGTCACTACGTGACGTTGCTGAAATAGGAATTCGGTTTTGTTATGGCTCTTTGATCTCGGGATCTGGTGAGCCAGATTCTTCAGGCTTAGAGCAGAACTTGATTTGTAGTAACAGTAATCCCTTTTTTCGTGAATAATTAGAATGAAAATTTTTAGTTTTCTGAAAAACCATAAATTTTCTAACAGAACGCTACCGTAGACTTTCAAAGTTTTTCATAGTACCACCAACATTTCCACAGTTCGTAGTTTTTATACAGTACCAAGATATATAAGAACGTGTTTTTCAGTTGATTTTCACATTTTCAAGAGTCTGGGGCAAGTTTCCGATCATTATGAAAGTCTGTAAAATAGACCCAGTTTAAAACCTCGGATTCGAAGAATTTTTTGAAAACTCCTAGTTTTCAACTTTTTGCCTAATTCTAAAAGACACCTGTTTTTTTCAAGTTTTCTGTACAAAAATGGACTAAAAAAGTGTCTTTCAAAAATCTGCAAATAGTTGATGAAGCAGAAATTTGAAAAAATGATCCGTGAATGCAAAATATTTAATCTAGGTCAGTTTCACAACCTCTAAAGTTTCCAAATTGATTGGGAACATCACAGCTGAGCTGTAGACTCCTGAAAATAGCCGCAATCAACTGCATACTTGTAATCCGGGCCTTTGCCGGGCCTTCGCAGGCCTTGCCATTTTTTCTTTCAGAATTAATATTTTCGAACCAACTAAATCAGATATGATAGCGCTCCACGAGTACACTCTGTTCATAGACAAGATGGTTAAGATGGGTAAGCCACTTTATGATCTGTAACTTTGTTCATAGATAAAATATAGTATTCCAAATAATACCGTTTTGTAGTACTCGTGGAGCTCTATCATATCTGATTTAGTTGGTTCGAAAACATTGATTCTGAAAGAAGTTATAGCAGGGCCCGGATTACAAGTATGATCAACTGAACAAAAAATACAATTTTGTGCATTTTATTGACCGGTACTATACTATATCAGAAGTTCGTCAACTGATAAAATGTATGTCATAATATCACATTTAATATATTGACTCGTTTTCGACATCTCTTACCTAAATTAAGATAATTAGGTTCGAATTGCACGTATACGGTATCTTGATTTGTATTCAATTTTTCTAGAAGTTTCCCTTCGGTTTTAGTTTTCACCATCTCCCCACTCTGTCAAAAACAAGCAACAATCAGTTGGCTATTCGATACGAGGGTCCCAAGAAAAAACCGACTTGGTTTTCTTCTTCTCGCCCCATGTGCAATTAGGGTTTTGAATTGTGCCTCTTGGTATTGTGTTGCAATTTTTTTCTGGGTGCCTTCTCGAATTTTCTCTCTCATCTTCTTTTATTTGGTCAGTGTTTGTGATTTTGGTGTCAAAAGGAGAGGGGGAAGGATATATGTCGGAAAAGGGGGCTGTATGCATATCTGTTTTTTCCGTGACCCCAACACATTCTTAGTGAAATTTTTGAAAGCCGAGAAAGAGGAGAAGAAGAGGAGGAAGGAAAAAGCTGGCCCGCTAACAAAAAATTACTTCCATGAGAACGAATTGTTTAGTTTTAGTTTCGAAACAAAGAAGCAGAAGGAAAAGAAAAAGAACGTTTTGGGACACACCCTTTTTTGTCTGTGGATGATGGTCCATCATCATCGTCCCAACCGAATTATACGAGCGTCAAACTTGCACAACCAAGAAGAAAAACCAAAATGGCTTGAGCTTCAACACAAAAAATTCGATTTGAGCTGATTCGCTTTAAAATTTCCTTCGAATTTTGTTTTTCCTGGGTCTAAATTTGCTTTTTTTTGCTTGAGTTTCTGAGGAGAGAAATTAGTTAACTCAATGTTTGAGGCTCGAAAGGATGGCAAGATATTTTTGCTAGGAATTTAGCTTTTGAATCTAAATGATCAAGCTAGAATATTCTTCTTGGGAATTTTCTTAAAATTCAAAATTTAAAGCGAAGGTCAGAGTTACATGGGATCAAATTTGCTAATTGGCTATTTTAAATTTTCTAATTGAACCTATAAATTTTATTCCCGGAACTGAAATATCTTTTAAAAAATATGCTTATAATTATAGAAATAGTTTTTAGGTTTGAAATTAAAAATAGTTCCAAATGAAAGCACTAAATTAGATTTTTTTCAAATCATGATACATTTTAGAAAGAGTTGACACAGAAAAACTTTCAGATTTGATCATTTGTGCTAGATAATATTGGTTCCAAGTTTCCAGAACCCTTATACTGTGTTTCCTCTAACAGAACCTCCTCCAAACCGCAAATTTTAAGTTCCATTATCTCGATAACTGTAAAAGATATTGAAAATTTGTCAATTGATAAAATATTTGCGACATTATGATAAATAATTTATCTGTTTACAAAGTTTTCATATCTTTCGTAGGAATGGAAATAATTGAGCTTGAAACTACGTTTTTAATAGAGACAATACGGCATTTCGCAGCATTTTCTCTCATACAGTAGCCAAAAACAAGAGCTTGAACTCTCAAAACTTCCGATCAAAATTGCACTTATCTCCCAATTTCATCTATTTTTTCAAAAAAGTTTATTTTTAGTGACTAGCATTTTTTTTTCTTTATTCCGGATATCTACACTTTCATCTGGAAACTTCTCAAGACGAAACAGCCAAAAGGGAGGGGAAAAAACAGAAAACTCAAATGTCGAACGAGATAAGAAGTGGAACTTCTTTTTTTCTCATATAAAAAAGTTGGATATTTGACATCAGTTTTTTTTCTTGCACACCCTTTTGGGACTCTCAGACTGCAGAAGCAAAGAGACTTACCAAGATTACAAACATAAACCAGTAGACTATCTGGATCGGGCGGAATTTCAGGCTCCTCATGATCGTGAGATTTTCCGAGTGCATGAAGCAGACGGGACACAACCGATGTCATCTTACTTTCATGAGGCATTTTTGATGAATCATAATATAGAGTTAGGGTACAGTAATATTATCCAAAAATATTATAATAATCGAAAATGTATAGGGGAGTGTTTTAGTGCCCAAAGCTCGGCTGCCGTTTAGTGACGAAAAACCCAACAGATAAGAGATGGCACCCGTTTCAGGAAGGCAGCGGAAGAAATTTTTGACTCAGATCTACTAGAAGGCGGGCGGCAGATAAATGGGCGAAAAAAAAAAAGAAAGGAGCAGCAGAAGAAGAAGAAGATGCCAGAGGAGGAGGAGGAAAGAAACTGGAGGCATCTTGGATCTTTGCGTGCGTTGGGCCTTTGCCACCAGCCCAGAATTTTCCCTTGAGAATTGCGTTCATATTTTTCAGTTCGCACTGATTGGTTAGAATATTGGGGGGAGGAAAGGAGGGTAGGAAAAGGAACAAATGGTGGGAATGAATCAAAAAAGTTTGAGAAAACACTTTTTGATTTTTGATGGATCTAACATCTCTTGTAAGATTTAATGATGGATGAATTATTTCTTCAATAAAAACATTTAGAATTTGTGAGCATTGAAATATTTGACAAGCGATTTTGTTCAGAAATTTTGCAAATAAAAAAAATAAATATCAAAGAATCAAAGAATCAAAATTCTTTGAAAAATGAGGAAACACAAAAAGTTAAAATTTTCTAAATTTTTATAAGTCACTAGAGAAGTTAACCTTGCCGACCAACTATTGGAAAGACTGCTCTGTTAAGCGCCGTGCAACGCAAATGCCGCCACCAGTTGTCGGCCAGAGACGTACAGTAACGGTCAATAAAAAATACAGAAACTAATTTTCCGTTGATTTTTTGGCTATTCTAAGCATTTTCAGACGTCTGGGTCTTGGCTGTCAAATTTCCAATAATTTTGAACATTTTGAAGGGTGTAAAACAAATCCAGACTGGAAACTTTGAATCCTCGGATTATTTTAGAAAATTTTTTTTTTTGTTTGCCAAGTTCTGAAAACCCTTCTTTTTAGGCGTTTCACGTACTAAGAACTTGGAAAACCTGGTTTCTTTCATTGGCAAATACCTAAGGAAATCCGGAAAAAAGTTCTGTGAATGCAAAATTGTCAATCTAGGTCTGTTTTACACGCTCCGAAATTTTCGAAATGTTCGGGAACTCCACACTTGGGAAAATGATAAAAACAGCAGAAAATCAAGAGAAAAATTGTTTTTTTTGTATATCTTAATCACCGGTACTGTACATGATTGGGGTATTATAGCTAACATTAAAAATAGTGAATATAGCATTAACACAAAAAATGCGTGATCTGGGCTCTGTTGGACTTTACATTAAAAAATTAATAAATCTGAATCCTCAATAATCAGTTAGAAGCTGAAACATGTGAAGTCCCGTATTGAAAAAATGAAATGGGGTAGCTAAAGTAAAACGACTGTTATCACTAGATTTCGAAATTTCAAAAAAAAAAAAACTATTACTAAAGCATAAAAAGCAACCTTTTAAAATTGTGCTTATCAGTTTTCAGATAAAATAGAAATTCCAAAAATTGTTCTATTTTGACTTTCCATAATTCTAACCCACTTGTTGATCTTACCTCAACAACCACACCCTTGTGAAATATTGGATTATTCATACTATTATCATAACAAAAATTCTTTTTACGGTTTTCTTTTTTTCCAGACACAAAAAAAAACCCAAATATTTTGACAAACTTACGATGAATATAAGCTGGGATGGTACGTTTTGTCAAACGTCTCGTTTTCAGCACGCTTTTCAAAGTGTCCCAGTTCATTGCATTTTGTTGTTGAGATATATTTTGATGGTATTCTATTTACAATGATTACTGTAAGGGGCTAATTTCTATTTAGAAGATATTCAAAGAGCAAAAGACCAAAAGGTAAGATAAGAGAAAGAGCGTATAAGAAACAAAAAAAAAGAAGTTGGGACACGTCGTTTGTATAATATCAATGCAAAGAAGATGATATTGATGTTTTTGGCCTCAACTTTTTTTCTTATCCTTTCCAGGAGACGAAAAAAGTGACGGTTTACCACAAGGAGGAGAGAAAAAGGAAGGACAACAAGATCATGAACGTGTGAATGAATCATTCTAGGCGAGGAGCACTGATAGTAAGAGTTTCTGTTTTGGAAAAAAAAAGGAAAAATCGCTGCACGTGAGTTCTTTTTGTGGTTTTCAAAATACAAAAGTGTTTTGGATTAGATAACTCAAAAAAGAAAGAAAATCGATTTGAAAAATAGTATGAATCATACAATTTTTCAGGATTTTCGGGTTTCAAAAACAGGGAAAACTACATTTTGGTTTCAAAATTTTTCTAGTTGCTTCTCAAAAAAAGTAGATCATAAGCCAAAAACTGCTAAAGACCTCACATATTGGAAATTCTATTGGAATCAGTAACCACTGATAGTAGTAAAAAAACGCGGGAACACAAGCGAGAGTAGTCGGGAAAATGATGTTATGAAACTGTCAAAACGATGACGTCTATCACTAAAGAGGAAAAGAGAAATTTGCATTTAGAAGGATTTTGAAATCAAAAAAAAAGATCACACATGTTTTGGTGATGATCTTTAAAATTGGTTGATTTGAACATTTTTCAGAAACTTCTTTTTCAAAAAACAGTTGGTTTTGAACATAGATTAATCTTGAAAAAAGATAGCAACATACTTCTCCCGAAAATCTAAAAAAAGAAATTTTAATCCCAAATAAGAGGGAAATACGATAAGAGTCAAAAATGCTACTCTCAAAGGTGTTTACACTGATAAGAAGTATAAGGAAACCAAAAAATAAGACTAGAGGAGACCAGTAATTTTTAAAAATGGGGTTGAAATGATTTCAGAAAAAATATTCTAGTTGAGGATCAATTAGTTGAAAATGATAGGGCACAGGAATGTAGGAATCCTATTACGATTTCTCTCTTTTTCTCGTACTATCTATAACAGCCCCCCGAATGAACCTGAATGGGATTTCTTAATGGGGCATAGTTGACAGTTTAGTGTTGAAAGAAGGAGGCAAAGTTCTTGACTATCAATTCGTTTTCAGAAAGTTTTTCAAACGAGAAAACCAACGTACAGACTGTCGCCTCGGTGTGAGAACGATGCATCGACTGGTTGAGACTGCGCTGGATTGAATTGCTAGCAGAATTTTGCATAATCTCCCATAATGTCATTGATATCGATTTCAGTGCATTATACGATGGCGCTGCAAAAAAGAGATTTTATACACTTTTGAAACAGATAAGGTTACACTTTTAAAAGCACTAACGAAGTGGTTTTTTTTTGCTAAGAGGGGAGAAATGAGCAATATGATAGGCAGGATAGACGCATTTCCGTGGTTTCAAAATTCTAGTGGTTTTTTTTCTTGTGAACGTTGGTCAAGATAAAGATGTACTCAAACTAGAGTTTTTACTTAATTGTTTCAAATTGAAACAGTTTCACAATAAGAAAATTTTTTCGGACATTTTAGAACTTTTTCAGTATTGAAAAAACCGGACCCATCGATGGGCCGTGATTTTCAGTTACAGTAGTTACCATAATTTCGAAGTGCAAAAAAAAATTTAATCAGAAAAATTTCGATTTCAGTTACAACTTTGATAAAAATCTGGGAAATCAAAACATTTCGTTTGTCAGAAATGAACTCGACTAAGAATTAGAATAAACTTAAATTTTGTAGTTTCGAAGGTTTGAGTTGCACGAACATTGATATAAATAAAAAACAGAAAATTTTCATTTTTCTTTTTTTTTTCAAATTACATATTTTGAAAGAAATATTTAGAAATTTATTTTTCAAAATGTATTTTTTAAACAATTTGTTTTAAACAGTAATTGAACATTTGTGTGCATCCTGATTTGTTTTATCAGTTTTGAATAATTATAGGTTATCTTTTTCTGAGCAAATGAGAAACACTAGTCTTTCTTTAAAGTATAAGTTTGATTTACAAATGGTCTTTCATGACTTCGTCATAAGACTACGGTCTCTAATAGCCTATCCACGTACACTTCGAGCTCAATTATCTTGGTCCCTTCAAAAACATGTTGTATCACAAAAAAAGTTGGACTGGTAAATCATTTATTATAATATCACTAATATTTTATCAATCGACACATTTTTGATTTCTTTGAAAGGAACAGAGATAATTGAGCGTAATTTTTATAGGGCGGCCTTCTATTAATCAAGTACGATAGATCAAAACTCAGGTTTTCGAATAATTTTTCCGTAAAAGCTCATTATGGCCTGTTTTCCAGTATGCTTCTCACTTACCAATAAGTTGCCACTTGGTTCCACGAAACTCCAAAAGCAATTGATGCTTGCTGACACCTCCACCAACTCTCCACTGTTGCAGCGTCGACGCGTGCTGTCTTTTCAGCACAAGTTTTGTGGATCCGTCAAGTAGACACAGTTGGGCAGACGATAGACAGAGTAGTCGTAGAGTCTGTGGAGAAAACCACTATTAGAAAGCGAGAATACGGACTGTCCCCCAGAAAACCCCAAAATGAAACTGAAAAGGATTGAGAACCGAGGGAGGATGGATCAAAAAACCACGGAAGACGTTGGGTAGAAAAAATGAAAGAGACTACATGCAAGATGTTCCATCCAGATTAATTCCTCTAGAAAAAAATTTCTAGACATGTGAAAAAAATAACGAAAAAAGAGAACACGAAGAATGATGAGAGAAGGCAAAATAGAAAGAAAAAAAATTGAGAACGACGCAATTATGCGGTAACGCAACACATGAGCTTTGAGAGCTTTCAAGATGTCGCCTGATTTCTATTTTTTCTTTAAGGGAAATCCTCCCTTTTGAAAATTCAGGAAAAAAGTAAACAAGTTTTTTAAAGACCATAAAAAGTCAAAGATAGGAGGAAATGGGTGTAAACATCAAAAACGAGTGGACACACAAGGAAATTTCTCGAATAGTCGCTCAGGCGTCGGACAATTGAGTTTTTTCATCATTCTCGGATCGTTTTGCCTTACCTGTTAAGTAACAAGTTGTTAGACAGAAACGCAGAAAAGAAGAGACTCAGACAAAACAAAAAGTAGAAAAAATTGTGTTCCCGACAATTGAAAACGAGTGGTGTCCTACTGTTTGTTTTCTTTAGGGGTTGTTTCCCGGTTTCGGAATCAATACCCCTGACAACTAATTGCTTTTGAGTCATGGAGCGGCTGAAAATTGAGAAAATGGAAAAAAGAAAATCGAAATTCCTAAAAAATTTTTCCCACTTCACCCAAGTTCTAATCCGATCAGCAAATAATGTCCGTATCCTGCAAAACTCGGACGGTAAACCCCAAAAACTTATTTTTCCAATTTTTAGGATTTGAAACAGTCAGCGAAGTTTCAAATTTAGTAAAAGTTTTATTCACAAAAAGCTGTTTTTGTTTTTTTAGTTGAAAAAATTCAAACTAAATGAGCAAGGCCGTATGTATTTGAAGTGAGGTCTCTCCTAAGAACAGAGTCACAGAACAAAGCGTCTCGCACTCTACACAATCACTATAAGATACGCAAAAAGAGTGGAGGGGAGGTTAGACTTCGAGTGCGTGTCAATATAACCCAAGCATTTTCGAGTTTCAATTTGTTTTTCGATATTTCATGATATTCTCGTACCCTGGATAATTGTTTATTCTTAAAAAATCAACTGAAATTTAGGGGAAAATTGGAGGAAAACTCCTTCTTTCATTATATAGGGATATTAATTTTGATTCATGTTAACACTTTTAAGAAGATCGGTCATTCTTAAAATACCGCATTATTATTTAATTTGAACTATGAATTTCATAACTTCTCTACTCGAAAACTGATGTTTTTCAATACATAAAAATAGCATACCATATCTTTCGAGATATTCAGCTCAAAATGTATTCTCTTGACTCCAAAAACAGGAAAACCTTTTTTTTTTTTTGAAAAATGAACTCAGTTAAATTTTTGAGAAAAAAAACGATTTTCCAAAGAAAACTTTCAAGGCCTGTATCAGAAAAAAAATCAAAATGAAATCCAAATTTCGAAAATTGCGGAAATGATTTCGTAACTGTACTTTCTCGGAAACAATCGCGAACAAAACAGAATGTTTGTTCAACATTCTGGACGGCTTTGGAACTAACAAAAAAGTGGTTAGACACGGAAAACTGGATGAAAAATTTAAGGTCACCGACCATCGAACAATAACTTTTACTGTTTTTGTTTTGTACTTATTCAGGCGGAGGACTCGTAAACAGATTATTTAAAATCGAAAAGATAGAACTTTCTGGATAGAATTTTTTAGCTACAGTACTACGTCAAACTCACTTTTCGAAGTGTTCGTCCGTGTAGCAACTCTTTGACTTGAAAAACTTTACAACCAAATGCGGCGAGTTTTTTGGCGGTCTGAAAAAATTTGAGCAAATAGGCATAGTGACTAGGTACAGACATTAAAAATTTTTTTGAGACTCACAAAAAAACTTGGCTATTATCCATAAAAGCATAAAAAAGTGATGTGCTAGCAGGTGTAAACGTTTGTAAAACTAACAACAAAGATTAACTCTACAAAATTTGATTCTTGCTCAAGTTGAGCACAACCCCGACCGACGAAAAACATTTAATCATGGGTTTTCTCAGGATTTTTTCGGATTTCCTCTACGGATTATTGTTCCCTGACTTACACTGATGTACAATTTCTTCATGTCAATTTCGCTCTCGTAGACATTAGTGTGAAACAATTTCCTCTTCCTTTCTTTAACAAGTTTTATCGTTCTTCGGTCTCCTCTCCAATCAATCGGTAGACATTGAGCTTGCATCTCTTCTGACATCAACCCATCCGTATTGGTTATACACCTCAACAAAGTCGGAGTTCTGGATCTGTGTTGATTTTCCTCAACCACTGATTGAGCTCTGCTGGCGTTGGTGGACTCGTTCGGGAATCTTGGTGGTGTACAGTAGAGATTTTGATCTACTTCCCATGGGGTGACCATGATTTTTTGAGCGAGGTCTCGGATTCGACCTAAAAAAAGTGATTGGAGACATTACTGGATAAAAATATCAAATGTTTTGGGTTTTCCGAGTTTTTTGAAGTTAAGATTTTTTGAAATTTCTGAATTTCTGAATTTCTGTATTTCTGAATTTCTGAATTTCTGAATTTCTGAAATTTTCAAAATTTTTAAACTAAAAAATTATTTATCATAATATCGCCAATATCTTATCAGTTGACATGTTTTTGATACCTGTCATAGGAATCAAGATAATTGAGCTCAAATTTCACAGTTTGGGTGAACTTCTATTAGGGACAATACGGAATCTGTGTTCAGTAAACTCTGAAATTTGCAGACAAATAAAAAATTCTAGATCATTTTTTCCAGGATTTCGAAGTTTACAACCTACATTCCACTAATAAAATTCGAAATAATAACTTCTGCTCTTTTCTGTCAACGTTGCTTACTTACCAAACTGTCCTTTCAATAAATGCCTTCTAATAGTCTGTGTTCTTTTGTTGCTGGGCCATTGCTCTTCAACTGACAACTGAATACTTGCCAGATAAGCAGCATCCTCTTTTGGACACGGTAAGCTTCCGGATATCACTTGGTCTTGGAACTGGAAAACATGGTTTTATTAAAACTCTCAATTGTATGAGTTACTCTAAAAATTACAACTTTCCGCCCTGATTTTGACTTGACAATTCTGTCAAATAGCTTATGATCAATAAGATAATTGATTGAGAATAACACATTTCTGCTATCACTCGCACTTTCATTCCGACGAAAATTCAGGGAGTCACCCATTCTCGAAATAATAGAATTGCAGTAGCAGGTGAATAGGCACAGTTGGTTCTTGAAACACTTTTCGTATTCGTTTTCAATCGTCCACGAGTCAAATACAAAGAAATCGCTAGTTGAGGGAAGTCGTTGAATAAGTTCCCAAATCTTCTTTTCGTCATGGTCTATCGTGAGAAATGTGTATTTTGGATTGACACGTTTCTTTTCTTGGTTAGGGTTCAGAGATGAGGTTTTCTTCTTTTTCTTTGATTTGAAATCAAGTTTTTGAATTATAGTATCTAAAATAGTAGAGGACATGACCAGAAATAGAAGGACTGTGAAGGAATGAAAGGTACAACCAAAAAAGGTACTGTTTCGTCATTGATAAACAAAACTAGTCGTTCTTTCGAATCAAAACACGGAGCATGTGCAAATATAGAGTGCTTTATCAGTAGTAACACTATGCCTAGAAGCGTGTTTATAGTTTTATTATATTTTTTAAAAATTCAGTATGAAGAATAATAATAATAATAATAATAAACAAATAATACACATATTTCATCATTATTTCTTGATGTCTTGAACTCCTGAAACAATTGACAATGCATGAATCTGTTTTGCCAACTCATCGACATCATGAAACTTCTCATTGGTCATTCTCACAATACGAATCTCACTTTTCTTGTCGGGGAACAAAAGGTGTTTCAGCGTATTCCGAGTAACATTGCGCATTTGTGCCAGAAAGTCTTCGTGAGTAATTGAGGTTCGTTTACATTCGTAGTTGTTCGTGTTGTTGCTATTCCGTCGCCCGGCAACCGTCCGAGTAGCAAACCACTTTCGTAGAGAGCTTTTTCGTCGTATTGCCGCTTTGATTTGATCCATGTTTTGAATTTTGGGAAGAGATTTGGAGCGTTTGAGTTTGGCGGTTAGTTGTTTGGGGTCTGGGATTAATGCACCAATGTGGAGGGAACGGCGGGGAGCTCGAAGGTCCTTCGTAGGTGCCATTCGGTCTGGAAAGTATAGTTCACATCACAATGACAACATTTATCAAGTCACGGAGAACTGAATATTTGATTAATACCGTGAAACCTGTATCAGAAGGGGTTCTTCAATAAAGTCCCCTCTAATACAGGAAGGCTCAAGTAATAAATAGAAAGGCCGCTCAAAATGTGATTACAGAAATTTGTCTAAACACATTTTTTGCTAGAAAAATTGTTTTTTTTTCTATTAAATTGATAGACTCTAATAATTTTGAATCAGATTTATGAATAAGAATAAGTTAGGAATTTTGAGCATTTTGAAATTGCGAGCTGTATTGTTTAATATGAGATTGTTCCGTTTGCATTTTAATTTCAGTGTTTTTCTCGGTATCAGTTTACCCTGAGAACATCACATTGCGAGTTAAATTCAAAAAAAAAACATTTTCGCGATCTCAAAAAATTTCAAAATTCTTGAATTTCCCAAATAACGCTGTATGGAGAGAATCAACCGATTCTCTCCGCAGAAATTTCCGAAATTAGCAGAAATAATAGAAGAGCCCCTCTGATTGAAAATCCCTTTGAAGGTACTATGGAACAATATAAGTCGGCCTTTCTAATACAGGTTTTTCGGTATTCAGATTGCAAGAGACATTGAAAAGTGGAACACCAACTATTGAACAACAACAAAAAGAAGAAGAATTGGTCAGCCGATGCCGGTGGGGCAATTATGAGGATTCTCTCAAAAACCGAACATCAAGTTTTCTGTCTCAGATAGTTAGAAGAGCTTACCGGATGAATGTTCATCGTAGTTGGAAATAAATTCCTCCAAATTCCGGACAGTTCCATCGGTAGGGACGGTAACTTTGACAGTTGGGAGGACAATTTCGGAATCTGACTCGTTCTCAGTCTCTGTCTCCGTCTCAAAAATATCACTTTCATCCATCAACTCCCGAATCGACGGCAAATCGTGCATTGTTCGTCTTGGAACCGGACCATTTGGGAATAGGGCGCCGATAGTGGCTCTACGGACTAGCTCGGAGATTCCACGATTTGAAATTCGAACCTTTGATTTTCGATTCATTTGGGTTCGGGGAGCGGTGGAAGCAGAAATGGAAGAAGTAGGAAAAGAAATCAGTAAAAAGAACAGTAAAAAGAAGACAACGGTTGAAAAAATATATGAATCATAAAACCAAAAAAAGAAAAGAAACAAAGAAATGAAAACATATGAAGCGCGTGGTTGTCTCTCAAAAAGAATCTTCTGGAAAATCACTTACCTCCAAATACTCGTCATTAATTTGCTCATTATTCTCTGCTCGTGTTGGCTCTTCTTCTTCTACATGAGTATTGACGACGTGGATAATTTCAGCGCACCAGTTTTTGACAGTCGGATGTTGAGGAGAGTTTAGGATTGCGCGAAGGACATCAGTGCACTCGTTCATGGAGGACACGACATTTTTATTTCTAAAAAATTCATTTTTGAAAATTTTTGACTATAAAAACAAAATTCACAGTTGATTTTTGGCCCTTTTGAACATTTTCAGTGGTTTGGAGCTCGTCAGTCAAGTTTTCCTTCACTTTGAAAATTTTAGAGGGTGCAAAACAGACCAAAATTGAAACTCTGCATTCTTAGAATTTTTCGAAAATTCCTAGTTTTTGAGTAACATGCCGTCATTTGAAGGACACCTGTTTTTACTACTTTTTTACTTTGGAAAATAACTGAAAAACTAGAGATTTCAAAATCATTCTGCAAATGTAAATTTTTCAAATTAGGTTTGTTTCACACACTCCACAATTTTCAAAGTGATAAAGAACTTGATAGTCGAAATCGAGGCTCCTGAAAATGGTCAAAAATGGCCAAGAATCAAAAGAAAAACATGTTTCTGTATATGTTATTGACCGTTTTTACCTCTTGTTGTACACATTGAGCAAGTTGAGAATCAGCTGTCTGACACATTGAAAATCTGGATTCATTTCTGTCATACTTGCCAGATGAAGAGGGCTCTCTCTATCAGGAACTCTCAAACTATCACCGGAAGATCTTGATAGGGCTCTTCGGGGAATCGGAATACGTGTTCCAATGGTTGATGCTCGTTTTCTCAACACAAAGCTGAAGAGGAATGGTCCAGAATTGTCAGAAGCGATGCTGGTTCCTCCAGAGAATGTAGAAAGTCGAAGGCCGACACTGGATCGAGATGAACGTTGACTCATGACGGAGGAAGCACGACTCGACCATCCACCAAGAGAGGTTTCTGGAAAAATATTCAAAATGGTTATTTTTTCCAATTTATAAAATGAGGAACCTAAATTTCAATTCACTAAAATTTGCAAAAAAGAACTTCCCATGCCGGGAATCGAACCCGGGCCGCGTGGGTGAAAACCACGAATCCTAACCACTAGACCACATGGGATGGCGAGTGTATGTCTATTCAATGTTCTAAACATGTTGAACAAACACGCAGCCCATTTTTTCCTCCCTCTCTCTCACTCTCGCTCGTCTCTCGCTGACTCACCATCAGAACTTTTCCGGCTGCCACCTATCTGACCGCTGAGAAGAAGAGGAGCGCAATCGGACACTTCACTGCCCGACAATTCGGGCGAGTTGACAAAGTAGCCGAATTCAAATTGAGATAGTGCAGATGGACGGCGAATTTCGATCAAAGGCAGTCCAGGAATCGCTTCGGACTTGATGGACGTCGTGTGTCCAACAACATTGTTGTTCCTTCTTCTAACGAGTTTCCAGTCAATGGTCCAGGAGATCTGAAACTTATCATCTAGGACTGAAAAAAACAATTAAATTATTACCTTGGAGGACTAGCTCCCTGAATTTCCAGCTCCGGCAAATACACATATCCCATTGTTCTTGGTCCAATTTTCGAATCATTGGAATCTTGCTGTCCATTGCTTCTGTAGGTTAACCGTTGAGCCTCTCTTCTTGTCAATGGATAGTTCTGGAGTTTTCTGGTGAATTCCAGCACTGCATCCGAGCCACTTGTATTGCTCTCATTGGAATCTCCTGAATAATTATAATTTTTAGTAAGAAATGAAAATTGTCAGAAGGGTAAGTGTACAAACACTATTATATGCATTTTCAGTAAAACCAAAAATGTAAGATGATACATTTTGAAGAAGCAAAATGTGTGAGCTAACAGAAAATTCACGGTGCACAGTAACAGAGTGCAAGAATTGGAAAATGCGCGGTGATTACAGTATTTTACAGTTCATATTGAGCAATTTTGACTATTTTCGAGAGTCCGCTTAGCTGTCACGGTTTTGATTATTTTGGAAGTTTTAGAGGGTGTAAAACAGACTTAGAATGAAAACTTTGCATTCACCTAGTTTTTTTGAAAAATATTTTTTCAGCTACTTGCAGATTTCTGAAAGACACCTTTCTTGGTCGGTTATTGTACTGAAACCCTGAAAAAGTGAAATCGGCAACAAAGTGAAAAACTAGGAATTTTCAAAAAATTCTTAAAATGAAACGTTTTTAATCTAGGTCTCAATTACACTCTCTAAAATGTTCAAAGTGTTCGGAAACCTGAAAGCCGAGCTTCAGAGCCCTGGAAATGGCCAAAAATTTACTGAAAAATATATCTCGTTGACCGGTACTGTAGGTTCCTATCTAGGCGGGCAACTGTCATAGTTATCATTTTCAACTTTTCATGTCTCGCATGCGGTTACTCAGATTGAAGAAAAAAAGAGTTTTTACAGAAACTCCAGGCACAGTGTCGTGTGAAAATCTTATCAAGCATTTTCACAAGACATTGTTTGATGTGTGAATTTTAGAGAAGTAAAAATGAATAACACAACAAAAAGTCACTGTGCGGTAAGGTGGATTCACTTCTCGATGTCCTCTTGCACGGATCTGTCCCCATACGACTCCGAAAAAGGGATTGAATGTATTTGGGCAGATGCTTCTGAACGGATGACGAAGAGGAATTGGTCTTTTTCGAACGATTCGACCCGCTACTTGTATCTGTTCCTAGTCTGAAATATAATTTACGTGTTTCTGTATCCTTCCAACTAGTCGAACCTTTTCCTTCTCTCTCGATTCTTGATATCCTTTGCACCAGAACTCAACCGTTTAGGCCGAATAATCTCAACTGAGCTGGACCGTCTTATATGAACTCTCTTCGATGCTCGAGATCCTTGATCGACGCGCAGATAATTTTTGTCCCGTTTACTATCCTCTCGCCTATCAAAACATTTATCTTTACCGAAATTTCTGGAAAATAAGCGGATATCAAACAACGGCCAACTTAAAATTACACGACAATTTTATACCTATTGTTTCCCAGACTACAACTCGAGTGAGCTCTCGGATCGTTGATTGGTTTGCATACATGATCTACTACAGTAGTCGCTGCTACTGGCCGTTTTTTGGTAACAAGACCAAGATCCCAGGATAGTTTGTGAAGGAGGAGACGGAGAAGAAGGACCGAGTCAAGAACCAAGCCAAGTTTACAAAGATGTGCTTCCAATTGTTCCAGGGATATCAGAATTTGGCAGCCCAATTGTGTCAACTTCTCTGTGTTTTTCTCAATGATATTTTTCTGTTCAGATTGGTTGGGAAGAACTGCCGGTGGAGATCCCGCACTTGGTGATTCTTCTGTTATTGGCTCACTCGCAGATAGATGTTGGCTCTGTCTTACGAGCTGCAAAAAATACGAATTGTGAAAAAAATAAAGATAAATTGTATTTTCAATCTCGTACTTCAGCCACTTCAGCCAACACTTTCAATAATACCCCTTCCACGGAAACAGCTGATCTGGAAAATGTACTCCGGCTACGCGGCGTGGTACATGTCTCGCAAATGTAGTCGTCCTCGTTCTGTTGGCTTCCACTTTTTAGAGACGGCTCGGATGCTTCAAATTGTACTGTTTACTGAACATCAGGCTCTTGCAAAACCCACTCATTAGATTAAACAGGTTGACTCGACTATTAACTTGATCTCCAATGCCGACGTAGACCAGAACTCGCGCCGCATGATATTTGACAAAGGTTCCGTACTTTGTACTATGGTTGGTATAGTAAAAAGCATCGCCTGGTAGAAGCATGTTGTGGAGCTTCTGTTCAACCCCTACTTTAACAAAGTTTCATGAGTGGAAGAATCTAGAGCTATTAAAGCAACAACTTGCAGAAGAATGCATAGTAGTTGAGGTTCTAAAGTTGTTTCCAGGAGGGATATAAAGCTTTGGAGTTGATGATACTCGGATAGTCGATTCCGGAATTTTCTGAAAATCATATTTTGAACTTCAAATGTTTTTTAAGGATTTCCCCTACTTAGCATGTGTCAAGAAGAGCAACAATCTGGCGACTAGAATCTGTGTACAATGTGCACAACATTGCCTCCATCGGTGCGCAGGACTGCAAACGGGGTTAGAGCCATCTCGTTGTTGCATTGTTAATGCGTTGTGCAGAGCGGCAATAACTGAATGATAGAAATGACGACATGTTTTTAGTGCAAACACACATACCATGGCCAGGATCCATGTCACTGAAAGCATTCATTAAATCCGACTTATGGCGAGTGGGTGCAACTGTTGGCGATGGAAGAAAAGATTGGTCTCTGGAAATAATTATTAGGTGGAGTAAACTGGAGAATTGGAAGTAGTACTTATAGTTGGCTCCATAAATGAAAACGTGATCGACAGTTGAGTTTTGGTCTGCGTTGGAGTTGAACGATTCGCCAGCTGGAAAATCTTTTTCGTAGATGTGCACTTTGAGCTCAATTACCGTAAAAACTCTATTAGATAGCCATGGCACTCTATTGTTCGGAAGTGCTCTAGGATGGCACTATATTAGATGCTGGCATTCAATTAGGGGTGGCTATCTAATAGAATTTTTACGGTATCTCGGTTCTAAGGAGCGATGTCAAACAAAAATTTGTTAACTGATAGAATGTTGGTGATGTTGTGAACAACATTTTATCAGTTGACAAATTCGTGATAGCTTTCAAAGCAACCAAAATAATTGAGCTCAAAGTGCCCATATAGAGTTAAAACACTTGAAAACTAAAATCTCACATGGTGTTGGGGGTTCATCAGAATCAAAAGCATGAGATCTATTCAAAATCCTTGACGAATGAAATATGACATCGTTGAAAGCAAACAAATCATGTACCAAACCAGCATCAATGATCTGGAAGACTCTAAATTACATATTTCGGTATAATTCAAATATAGCCCCCCACCTCAATATGACCCCCCCCCCCACCTTATAAACAACTATAGTAGAGTCCCCCACCAGTACAAAAATTGGTGGGGGGGGGGGGGCTCTACTGAGGTGTGGGGGGCTGGAGTTGGATTGGTTGATTAAAGTATGGTCCCCCACCAGTACAAAGTGGGGGCCTATTCTTGAAGAACCTGGTATTCTTAAAATATGGCCCCACCCCTCCCTGCCTTCTTCAATTAAATCCCCCCCCCCCAAACATTCAAAAATAGCCCCCCAAAAAGAGAACCTTATCTGAGCCCCCCCACTTTATTCAAATATGACCCCCCCCCCCCACCTATTCAAAAATAGCCCCCCACCTATTCAATTTTAGACCCCCACCAATTCAAAAATAGGTCCCCACCATTTTTTGGCCTAAGCCTGAATTTTAGAATGTTTTAATTTTGGAAGTTCTGATAAGATATAGATAGCTGAAAAGTATTTTTCAGAAAAAGTTCCCAAGAAACAAGGGAAAACTTTTTTTGAATTGGGATGGACCATTTAAAAGTGGGGGTCTATATTTGAATTGGTGGGGGGGGGGCTTTTTTTGAACTGCTGCAAGTGTCTAGATTGTTGGAGGTGGGGGGCTCTACTATGGTTCATTTTGGGGGGCTATACTTGAATTGGGGTGGGGGCTATATTTGAATTCAGCCCATATTTCCCGAGTACACTTAGCAAAAACCTTATTCAAAGTGTTAAGTGCAGAAAATTGGCGGCTTGTCCCTTTCTGAAGAAATGTGAAACAAAACGTGGCAATTTGACTAAGCAACCAGGTGAGATGAAGTTTCTTCTGCTTTTTATAAGTTGGTGTCGACGATTCGTACTCCTCGATGGCAGTCTGTAATGTTTCGGAGTATCTTCCATGCTTACGATGGGCTGGACCTGACCAAGCCTCTTCCAAAACTTTTCGTGGTCATTAAAAAAGTTACGAATTTTCTGTCAAAACAAAACATTTGCAAAGAGTGTCATTAGAAAATTGTTTTTTTCATTGACAATCGAAAATTTCCTCAAATTTCAAATGGTTTTTTCTGGAACCTGGTTCCCGTTTTTTCATTAATGGTATTTTCGAGTTTTCAATCAAGTCTCACATGAATCATTTTGTGCAGCAGCCCTCCCATATGAGCGTCGAATTGATCGCGATCGACACTGCTTGGTGTGTTCTCCATTTGAGTTGCAAATTTGGAAAGAGAGTTCTGGAAGTTGCTGTTGAAGAATTCCAATTTTTTGCGAAAACTTACGACAATATTGTCGAGACATTCCGGATTACATGCCATCTTCTTCAACAATTCCCATGCCTGCTCCCAACTGACACAGTCGATGACAGGATCTGGAGGAATACGAATACAAGATGAAATCAAGCGTTTCTCGGATAGTGTTCTTGAGTCCGAGCGAAGAACCACATTTCGCCACATCTTTTTTAATGATTTTTGAATAAGTAAAACGGAGAAGGGATGTTTGGGGGAGAGCTCTAAGATTCAGAGATTCAGATTGAAAATTCCAACTTCATCCCTCCTCTCACTCTCTCTCTCTGCCTCTTTTATTCCTCTTTCACCCTCCATTAATCCCTATTTTCGCACACATCTTTTAGGGGTGTCTTTAACGGGTGGAACCACCGAAAATGATTTTGATTTTGAGAAGGGGGTCGTGGTGTTGTTTGCGCTGTCATAAACTGACGTTGGTATTAAACGTAGGGGATCTTAGAAAACCTGACATATCGAAAAAGAAGAAGGAAAAAACCAAAACAAGCAGCCGAAAAAGTTTGCAATGATTGCGATGACAAGGTTTTGAAATTAAATTCCTTCTCAATGAAGTATGACAAGAAAACGAGAGGAGAAGGAGGGGAGGAACAAGAAAAAAAAGAAAGTCCCATTTCAGTTAGTTCTCCTTTATTTTGTCGTTAGTTTTTTTTCTTCAAATGTATTAGGATGGACAAAATTCAATTTTTTGGGAATTTTTTCCAAGAGAAAAGTAACATCGGATTCATTTTTACAAGGTTATCTCAACACCTTGTGAACTTAGAATTTTATGAGAATTTCGGGATAGATCATACTCCGGTCGCCGATTTCAGCCGGGTTATACCAGTTTCAGTACCAATATTTTCAGAAATTTTTTTCAACTTTTTAAATTAATCCAAGTGGTGGAAAAATCAAAAATTTACAAAAAGGTTTCGAAAAACGTCTGAAATATGAAAAATTAATCATAAGTATAACACAACTAATTTTATGTTCAAAAATATTTTGAAAGTTGAGAAAAAAAATCGTCTTTAAATGTACTGTTTTTGAACTGAAGATAAGTTTTTGGTACTAAAACCGATATGAAAGTAGCTAGCGGCATCTAAAAACTTCAGTGGTACTTAGATAAGAAATTTTCAAACAAACCTGAGAATTTCATTGAAATCTGGATATTAGTTTTTAGTTAGAACAATTATAGAATTTCCAATTTTCAAAAAAAGAGCTCAACTATTTCATGAGAATACTTTTTTTTCAAATTTCGAATCTCTAGGATTGAAAATACTTGAACAAAATAAGTTCAAGTTGCTTGAAATAAAAGAACTCAACTAGTTGATGAGAATGATTAGTTTTTCAAATTTTCAAGTTTTAGATTTTAATACACTAGACCAAAATAATTTCAAGTTGCATTCATAAATTTAACGGTTGTCTCAAAACCCTACTTTCTCAAAACTCGGGTAATCGAAAACCCTCTAAAAATAAAGCCTCTAAAAATTAATCAAACGAAGGCAACGGCGGTGGAAACACATTTAAGATTGGGGCCAAACTGCAGAGAGCCGAATAAAGCAACAAAGTGTTGTGTGCAAACTCAAAACAAGAAATTGGGGTTTGAAATCGTAGGAAGCGGGGAGGAAAAAGAAAGGAATAGTGATAAGGGCGGGTCGGAAGCTGGAAATCTGCATTGAAAGCAAAAAAGCAGCAAAAACAAATAAACAAACCGAATCAAAAGTAACAACTTACATTCTTTGACATTTCTGGATTTGCGATGAAGTTGAAGTGAGACCAACGACTTCCTCCTGGCAGATTCTTTGGCCGACGACGTTTCCAGCATACTGCACGTGGAGACACTCGCTGCAGCAGACGGTTTTGGGCTCAGAGGTGCTTTGGACAGTGATCGCTCTCCTTGAGAAACTGAACAGAAAATAAACGACACACTAGGCAACTCAAAAAATTTAGCGAGGGTAGGAGATAATGCTGGAGCAGTGAGTGGAAAAAAAATCAGAGTGCTTTCATTGATCCTGTGTCGTCTTCTGTTGGAGAGAACGCGTATAAATCAAATTATGAAGTCATCAGCGGGTAGCTAGCACTTATAAGACAAAGATAGAGGAGAAGAAAAACGAAAAATTGTGCATATGTGTGAGCTCCTCTAGAACATGAGACGCTCCGATGTCTAATTTGATACACAACTTTTTTCACTCTTGACACTCACCATTGTCGACTTGAAGTCGATTCCAATTTTTCGCTGATGGACCTGGTGTGGATCGAGACGGCGGTTCACTATCTCCAGAGCACGCGTTCTTGAAAAGCTCTTCAACACATGTCTGCTGAAGTTTTTTGAGCTCAGGAGCAAGGTCAAGTGGACAGATTCCTCGCATATTTTTTTGCTCAATTCTGGAAATTAATTTTGGTTCGAAAAGTTATATTTTTGGACACTCACTGGGCTCCAAAGAAAATGAGCGTGTGTAGGCAGGGCCACGACAGCGGCGATTCTCGTACGGCTAACATCAGCGGCGTGTTGCCATCCTCATCACCTACAATCATTATTAATTCACCAATTATTTATTTTTGCCTCTTCGTTTTTTTCTTGACGACAGGAAAATGAGGAGTGCGTGGTTTGAGGTGGTAGACTCAATAAAAAATGCGTTTGATAAATAAGATATCTATCATACAGAGTTTTCTGGGGGATATTAATAATAATAGCTGAATAACAGTGTTTGAAATAGAATTTTGAAGCAGATACATAGAATAAATCATTTTTTGAATTCCTGATTGGGAAGTAGTCAAAATTGCAAAACGGTCTTGAAAAAACGGTCCAGAATTTTTCAATTTGTCAGAAAGTTTCATAAAACACTTCTGAGCATCTAATACAAATTCAACGAAACGATATGAGCAGCTCCCAACAACACAACTCTTGGCTTAATGCCAATCATTGAAAATTTTCTGGAACGTTTGTTCAGATTTCAATTTTGACAGTCAAAGTATACGGCTAAATAAGAGATTATGCAGTGTTTCTCAATCGAATTTTGAATTACATAACACTTTTTTCCTCATTTTTGGCACTTTTTCGAGGTTTTCGTTTGATAAATTTATTTTTGGCATTTTTGATATATTTTCCCAATGAATTGTAATCGTTTTATTTTTATTACAAAATTTTGTTCTACGTTTTATTTTTTTCAAATTTGCGTGCTTTCCTAAATTGCACATTTTTAGAATATGCCAACTTCTCCCAAGATCTTTCTCCCGAAATTCTGCAAGACCTCTCTCCTCCGCGTACCTAAATTGACATCTCCTCCGTAAGCGATGAGCAATGCTATCAGCTCGCTTGACTGCGACCTCACTGCAACACCCAACGGCGTCTGATCCACAATTGACACGACACGAAGCTGTGAGCACGTTGAACACAATTCTGGCGTCATGGAGTGCGTTCTGAAATCATTTGGGATCTTCATAAATGAAAAAAAAAGAAAAACGCGGACCTAAAATACAGCCCTTTTTATATATTCTTATCACGAAGCTCTTTGAAGAAGATCATTGATGAAAAAGAAGTACCCGACTCACCTTGGAATGATTGACGTCAGTGGTATATTACCAGTCGCCGTACAGTTTCCTTTACAATGACACGATGCTGGTGTATTTGGATCATAGCCATTTTTGAGAAGAAGTTCAACAATGTCTCGTTGTTTGTGAGCAACAGCCATGTGCAAAGTATTCATCATTGCACATGTGGATCTGTAGGAAAACAAGGAACTAGAAATTGAGGAAAAAACTGACAGACGGAGAAAATGTTTCAAAAATGATATTTGAAAAATTTATATTTTTTAAGAATATAACATTTTTAAAGATTTTTAAAATTCTTAAAAACGATATAGTGCCGATTAAATGATATGCAAAACCGTATTTTCAGTGGATTTTTGGCCATTTTGACCAATTTCAGGTAAGCTCTTTTTTACCTTTTAGTACAAAAACTGGCCCAAAAGAGTGATCATTCAGAAATCGGCAAATCGCTCAAAAACTAGGAGTTTTCGAAAAATTCTGCTAATGCAAAGTTTTCAATTTAGGTATTTTTTGCACCGTTGAATACAGGGTGGCTGAAAAGTATTGAGACACTTGTTTTTTGTTGTCGAGTTGTGCAACAATTGAAAGATCGAGGACATGTGTTGGAGCTTAATGGTGGGGACCTATTTTTGAAAAAAGAATATTCGAAGTTCGAGCCTTCGGCCTTGATGCACGCCTTCAAACGAGCTGGAACAGAAGCGACGGTGCGCCGGAGGTAGTCATCGTCAAGATCATCCCATGCTTTGAGCAAAGCGGCCTTCAGTGAATCCACATTTGGGTGCGATCGAGCCATCACCTTTTCCTCCAAATATCCCCAAACGGAAAAGTCGAGTGGATTCAGATCGGGCGAGGAAGCGGGCCACATGTCCTTGCCCCAGTAGCCAGGGAAATGAGCGTCGAGAACAGCTTTCGTGGATTTCGAGCCATGGGACGGGGCCCAATCTTGTTGAAGAATGAAGGGTTGCTGGCCAAAGTGGCTAGTGACCCACGGACGTAAAACATCCATCAACACCAACTTTTGGTACACATCCGAGTTGATTTTCACATTTCTATCAATGAAAACCAATGGGACTATACCTTCCGACGTCAATCCAGCCCACACCATCACTGACTTTGGAAAAAGTCTCTTGTAGGCCAGACGACGTTTTGGGGACTTTGCTTCGTCCTTTGACAACAATTGCCGAGCATTCTGTCGGTTCGGAAGCGGCTCAACCGTAAAAATTTTCTCATCAGTCCAAATGACTTCAGAGAGGCGGCGCACCTTGAGTGCGTCGAGCAACTTTTTCGCTTTTTCGAGCCGATTCTTCTTGGACTGTTCTGTGAGGTATTGGCCACGAAGGAGCCGATAACTGTTCAGACCCAAGTCCTTTCCACAATGGATTGAACCGATTGTCTTGAGATTCCGACCGATGAAGCCATTTGGTTCATGCTGACCGCATCATTTCGTGTGATTCTCTTCTTGATGATGCCACGAGTCCGGCGAGTGTTGACAGTACGAGGTCTTCCGCTTTTCTTAAGCTCCAACACATGTCCTCGATCTTTCAATTGTTGCACAACTCGATAGACAGTTGCTCTCGGAAGAAGAAGTCTTCGAGCGATGTCACCGGTGGAGATGCCGTCGTTGACAGCTTGGCAATGGTTTGGCGATGAGGAGAAGCTCGCATAACTTCGTGAAGAGATAAAGTGATGGGAAATGGCTCTAATGTCGGCTTATATACGCTCCCTATTTTCGAAATAATACGAAACTTTTCGAAAATACGACTTGGCACGGTGCCAAGAGCCATCATAACAAGTGTCTCAATACTTTTCAGCCACCCTGTATTTTCAAAGTGATCGGAAACTAGACATCCGAGTTCCACTCCTAATAGTTATTAAAATGACCAAAAATCAATTAAAAATACGTTTTGTACATTTGTTTTGAACATTATACTTTTCTGGTATTACGTAGACTACCTAAAGTGACTGTGAGACACGAAATGCCACAAGCAAAAAAAATTATGGCCTTGATTACTCATAACAAATGTATCTAGCTGTGAAAAAGCGTTACACTACTCTTTCGATGATGTTGGATGTGTGAATGCTTTTTAGAAAGTTTATAAATATTTTATACACTCCTCTCTGAAAGTTTTGGTTCCTGACAACTGAATGTCTGAGAATTTCGCGCTTCTTTTTTTTTGTCTTGGAGGTCCAAGAAGTTTGAAAATTTTTCTATGAATCTAAAACTAGCGAAGGTATCCAAAATATGGATGTGATTCACATTCCGAGGCATACATCATTTTGATAAATGTAGATTGCTCATGTTTAAATCATGCAACTTGTCACCCCCTATCTCGTCTACATGACATTCAAAGCCCCCACCTTCCTCCTGAATGCGTCGACACCGTACTGCTGGCGTTGGAACGGCGATGCGCCCCCGCGCCATGTCTTCGTTGCGCGAGATCGGTCAGTGTGTTTGTGCTACCTGAAAGATAGGGGAGAAATAGAGAAGGCTCGTGCCGAGGGCTCATCAATTCAGGGGCGTCCACCCGAGTTTCCTATGAATTACCAATTGACGGCGATGTTGACATTGGTTGTTTTGAACTATGCGCCGTCAGCAACCTTTCCACCAAGTTCACATCTTCATAATGTATTGCCTGGAAATTTTACGTAACTGATTAGAAGGATCGGAGATAAAAGGGAATAAAAATTCAATTTGTGTCTGTGAAGCCGGGAAGTTTAAAAAGTGGAAATAAAAAAGCGTTGATGTCTGTGGGTGAGCGAAGAAATAGCAAAATGTCAATAGAAAAACAATTCTAGAAAAAAGGAGAGGAACAAGAAAAAATGCAGTAAAAGGACACAAGTCATCAAGTAAAAACTTTAACGAACATTTCGGACGAGACGAAAAAGTTCATTTGTCACGAGTGACTCTTTTTTTGTTGAAACGTTTTTTTATTCAGAAGACAAAAGGGCATTCCTAGAGTTTTTTTGTATAGAACGTCCATGGGATCCTTCAGCGTTGAGAAGTTTCAAGATAAAAATAGTTTTAAAAAATCAATTTTTACTAATCGAAAAAAAATTTTACGGGAATAAGAAAAATTAGCCATTTGACACTAAAAAGTGTCAAAAACGCCAAATTTAGCATAGAAATTTAAGTTCTATCCATTTAAAGCAAATTCCCTCGTTTTTTATTATTACAAAAAAATGTTGTTAAATACGAAAATAATACTCAAGTTTCGGCTTTCACTTTGAAACTTTGGTCGTTGGAAAAAACAATTTTTGTACTTGTAAAATTTTTTGAAAAAAAAACGGGCCCAGCTTTTTAAAAATTCTCTCGGCCCTGTCCGATAGACCCGTGTTGCCAAAAAATAATTTCCTGAGAATTTTTAAACTAAATTTGAAGGTCTTGAGAGCCCGGCCAGGACCTCTTGATTTCGAAATTTCGAAAAATCATTTTTCAACTTCAATTTTTTTTTTGTTTCATTACTCCTTGTTAATAATTTTTTATATAGACTATATAAAATTCCCACTTTCAAATTCAAGGAACGTCAAACACAGACAACAAAAGTGGGGAAGACTAAGAAAAAAGAAAACAGAAGAAGAAATGAAACTCGAAAGAATAAGGAAGTTGTACTTGACCCCAACGCAGAATTTATAATGAAAATAGGACTCACCTCGAGCATTATTTCCGACAAGTTTTGGGTGACAGATGGTTTTCGATCATCACTGAAAAATAGACGTCTTCGTAGTTTTCGTGGTGTCGATCGTGATAGTCGCATTTTTTTTGCTTTCTCTCTCTCGAAATATTTTGAATTTATGATGTTCGAAGATTTTTTCTCTTTTTATACTACATACTAGTATATTTTAACGGACCATAGATCTCTGTGATAGACAATGAAATAAGGGAAGCTAAAAAAACAAAGGCTATTTGTATAATTAAATCAAACTGCTACAATACAAGACATGTTTTATTTTTGTCATATGTTCATTTGTTAAAAGATAAAACTAACATTGACGTAGATAAGTGGAAGGATCGTTTTGTAAAAGGAGAATCTATGCATTCAACTAAGTATTTATAAGTGGGAGGGAAATGAGCTGCATTCGAATTTGATATTCAAATTATTCCCGACTAGCGGGGACTGTGGCGGTCTCCGTTCTTTTTTTGAGATTCTAATTAGGATAACAAGTGAGTTGTATTTTGATTTTTAATATTTTGATCTCAGATATTTGAATTTTTAAAAATCGATCCAGTGAAAAAACGGCTCCACTATGACATTTAAGTCCTTCAAAAATGATTGGTCATAAATGTCTTTGGTATACCTCAGAAATAATTTTCTAGTCCTAAAAAAAAGTTTGTCCTTCGAAAGAATATTGGTCCTAAAAACATTTTCTAGTCTTTGAAAATTTTTGGACCTTTAAAACATTCTATGGTCCTAGAGCTCAAAACCATAACTGAAAATTGAAGTTTCAAATTGAAAAAATTCCTGATCCCGATCAGTTCATTTTTTTCAAATTTCAATAAAAATCACATAGCTTTCCTTCTTGACCTTACCGTTCCCGCATAACTCTCTGCGCAGCGCCAAAAGTGAATGATCTGCCAGTGTCCGTGGGTGTTCCGACGAGTGATGAGCACTCGCTACTTTCTCCCGTATACCGTCGACCGGATAATCCTGAAGTTTGATATAGAGGGAAAAAAACAACACATTAAACGTCTGACTCATTTATGATATAGAATTTTTTGTTGATAAAACAAAAAAATGTCAGAAAATTCTTGTAAAAATGAAAACTATGAATAGAACCAACAAGAGGAGCGAGTTGTCATTATCCAGAAAAAAAAACGATGCACTAATGCTCAATGATCCTCGCCTATTTTGTTTCTTTGAAAATGACGAGAGACACTCGAGGAAATAATACTGGGAGGTTTTGCTGTTCTTAAAGGAGAGAACGTTTTTTTTTTGAAAACTAAAGATTAGAGGGTTTGAAATTTTGAAGTAAAAATTCAGAAGGGACTTCTAGAAGAGGATGGCTCACCTGATTGCCCGCTTTGTTGTCGCTGAAGTCGTTGCCGAAGTCGTTTGGCAGTGGATGCTGATGGTTCGGTTCGTGCCAATTCGGTCGTATACCCAAAGGGGTACCTGTACTCATTGCCCATTTATTGATTATCAAAAATACCCGATCAACGGAAAAAATGTTGTGTGGATATTATGTTTGAATCGGGTAGGAGTGTAGGCCCCTTTTTGCTAACAAAATGGAATAAACACATACATATATTGAAATTTGATTATCTGCTTGGCGTAGAGTTGTGGATTGAAAGCCAAGGAGTTTTTTTTTCGTCTCAGTAGGAACAACTTAGACAAAAATATGAAGAGAGAAGAAAAACTGAGAAGACTAGAGACTGACTTAGTTCCCGAGAAATATGGGGATGGGGTGATAAGCAGGAAAAGATGAATTAGACTTCTTACATTACGATGATGACGGAAAACACATACCTGTTAGTTGAAGGGAGCACTTAGAAAATGATGCCTAAGGAATTGGCAAAGGAAATGGTAAATTAAAACACATGCGTAAATGTGTCATATGATCCTTTCTCCTAGTCTAATCAATAAAAATCCCAGAGTTCATAGGACCTGTTTTTTTTGGTCAAGCTAGAGCTCTCAAAAGGCCAGAGATTCCTTTTCCTCTTCAAAACTTTTTTTCGACTTCTTCGACTCTCTCCTCCCATCGATCAAATTACACCATTAACACCCCTTCTAACGATAATGGTCAGCTCGCATTTCAAATCGCATCCTAATTCTTTTTTTTCTTTTTTTATTATGACTTACTCATCACTAGTCAATTCAAGTTCACTGACATGGAATGACTCCCAAGTGTTACCTTCGAAAAAAAATCGAGACCTATATGGTTGGATAGAGCGTAAAAAGTTATTTTTGATTCCAAACGGAATAGTTGGTAAAAATTGTTTTTTGGGAGTTATGGTCCAAAAAGTACCAAAAAATGCCTAAATTTTCAAAAAATCGTAACTTTGTCAGTTTATGTCCGTTTGTTGAAATTTGAAAAACAATAGATAGACAATTAATTGAACATTTGCAAATAAATTTTATTAATTTTTTCCTATTGATTGGATTATTGATTTTTTGAAAAAATTAAAAAAAAATTTCAATATCTTAAAAATCCTAGGTTAACTTTTTTTCATTATGTTCATTGAATTCAGCACATTTGATTTACTATGGAACCATATCAATACCCCGGGGGAAATCATGCTCACACAAGTTATGCCGAAAAATATCGATTTTTGGCAGTTTGCTTCTTTGAATTCGTTGTCCTCGGCGGCCGGTATGGTGAGGGGCATACTTGTTTTTGTGATTTTTACTTGCGCATCGTTTGCCTAGAGTGTTTCAAATAAAATCCTGCGACATACAAAGTCAATTTTTCAAATGCCGTACCATTTCTTAAAATCATCATCTTGAAAAAATCAAAATTTTGACATGTGACCGGGCACATCTATAGTTAAACTTGATAGAAACGGCCAAACTGTTTTCTTAACATAATCAGAAGAACATAATCTTATCAACGGCTTGAACAGAATTTCGATTTAGGCCCTAGAATCAAAAATATTTCCGATTTTCCGAGCTTGACCCCTATTTTTGGTGAAGTGTGATATGTGACAGGGCACATCTATAGTTAATCTTGATGGAAATAGCCAGACTCTTGTTTAAACATGATTAAAATGACAAAATCTTATCAACGGCTTGAACAGAATTTTAAAATATCGAAAACCGTTAACGCCATTTGATTTAAAATGAAACAATAACATAGAAAAAAGTAAAACCAACTTGGTCCTTGTGGTGAAAGTAGGTTAAACGAACGATTTCTGAAAGATATCCTTCCAGCTTCGGACAGCCGAAATCGACCTTTTTCTATTTCACCTATTTTCACGATACGAAACAAACCAATAACATTTTTCTAATAGTATTTTTTAAGTTTAAATCGAATGGCGTTAACAGTTTTTCGATATTTTTCTTCGTTCTCAAGTTATGATCAAAAACAAAAGGTGTCCCATCATCAGTGAATATTTTTATTTTTAGGGCCTAATTAAAAATTCTGTTCAAGCCGTTGATAAGATTTTGTCATTTTAATTATGTTTAAACTAATGTTTAGCTGTTTCCATCAAGTTTATCTATAGATGTGCCCTGTCACATATCACACTTCACCAAAAATAGGGGTCAGACTCGGAAAACCGTAAATATTTTTGATTTTAGGGCCTAAATCAAAATTCTGTTCAAGCAAATGTTCAATTAATTGTCTATTTATTGTTTTTTAAATTTCAACAAACGGACATAAACTGACAAAGTTATGATTTTTTGAAAATTTAGGCATTTTTTGGTACTTTTTGGACCATAACTCCCAAAAAACAATTTTTACCAACTATTCTGTTTGGAATCAAAAATAACTTTTTACGCTCTATCCAACCATATAGGTCTCGATTTTTTTCGAAGGTAACACTTGAGAGTCATTCCATGTGAGATTAAATGTGGTTAGAGAAAAATAGGACGAAGACATTGATATCAAGTTGAAAGTATGCTAAGAAGAAAAGAATGGAGAAAGGAAAGTGTTGGTGAATAATTTACATGACAATCACTGGAAAAAAAAGCAGTGGAAAAGTCAGCTTGCAAGAAAAAAATTGATTTTTGAATCGTTGTCTATGGATTTCTTAAGATGTCGATTACTTCGAAAAGCGCACGCAAAAAGTTTCTGATTTCACTTAAATGATTTCACTTAAAGTTTGAAAATCTAAAATTTTATTCAAAAATCACATTACCGAAACTCCGAAATTCTTCAAATCGGAATATTTTAAAAATTCCGGAAAGTTCCGAAATTTTCAAAATCGGAATACTCCGAAATCTGGAAACTAGAAGTTCTCGAAATTTTGAATTTCTAAATTGAAATTATCTGAAAATCTGAAATTATCGGACTCGAAATATTCCTATATTCAGTAATTTTCAAAGTTGCAATATTCCAAAAATTCTGAAGTTTTCCAAATCGGAATATTTGGAAATTCCTGAATTTTCCAAATCAAAACTTTCCGAAAATTTATGATTTTTAAAATTGAAATAGTCTGAAATTTCAGAATTTTCCAAATTGCAATATTTCAAAATTCCTTAATATACAATCGGAAAATTCCGAAATTCTAAATCTCCAAAAAAAATTGGCATCGAAATATTCCAAGTTTCTGTAACTTTCAAAATTGGAATATTTCAAATTATAAGATATTTATTCAAATACGGAATATCTTGAAATCCGGAAAATTCTAAGTTTAAAACTCGAAATATTCTGAAAGTTTCAAAATATCAAAACTTTCGGAATTTTCGACATTCCGAAAAGTTTTGAAAAGGCATATATTCGCTATTCATCCGATTCAAACACAAGAACATGAGAACAATGGGAAATAAAAAAACCATTTTTAGAAAACCCACCGATCCGTTGTTTCCATAGACGAATCCCGTGATGTTGGCATTGAGTCGACCTGGAAAATAACTAATTATAAAAAACCGTCAAAACGGCGAGTATTGATTGCCCTAAGCGTTTTAACCTATCCACAATTTATCTATTTTCCACAAAAAGAGGATATAACAGACAGAAAAGAAGGAGATGAGCTGAAAAAGAATACGCCAGGGCATGTGGAAGATTAGCAAATTCGGGATTAATTTAAGCTGTTGATATGCACATCCATACACACACACATATCCACACATATACATATATAGATACACTAGCACAGCGTGTGTGCCTCTATACAAAAGTGTATCTAGAACCAGTGGTTTTCTGGGATTTTTGACTTTGATGAATTTTAGAAGAGTCTTACGTTACGGTTTCTAATGGAAGATGATAACAATAGCAAATAAAAGAAGAATGTATACGAAGACGTACGTTCCGGTATCATCGTCATCATAGTACATGTTTTTTGAGCTTGAGATTATTTTCAAGATTCGAAACTGGATGAAAAATGAAAAATAGGGTTCGCTTTTATAGGAAAAGTCATATGGAGGCGAATTGAATGAAAATGTTAATGGCTGGTACGATTTCAATCCCAAAGGGCTCAGAGGAAACATTTTAATTTATTCCAAACCCTGCGATTTTTTTCCAAAAGGAAGCCGACTTCCAAAAAATCCCTCTAGATCGCACAAGATAAAACAGGACCACCTGTCTGTTATGGGTGAAATTGGGAACGAGCAAATAAAAGAAAAAAAGGAAAAGAGCTGTCAAGTTTTGATAGAAAGTAAACTTTTTTTTTGAAAGTTAAACTTCACATCATTCTTATAAAGAGAACAGAGTGTGATAACAAAAAATCTCAAATCAAAAATAGAACGGAGCAAGGGGAAAAAGAACAAAGAAAAGCAAAACAAAAACAATGTTCGAAATCCGAGGTGATAATTAGTGTTGATCTAGATGATATCCCGAGCGGTCAGCTGAGAGAAAGAAAGACCAGGAGACCAGACAGAAGAGATCTAGGTAGGTGGTTGAGGACCATTGTAATATAGTGGGGTGGGGGTGGGAAGTGGACAATGGCAACACAATTGACTGATCGAAAACCGCTTTATTATTTTTTGTCAATCGGAGGCTTTTGGTTTTGAACGGATCACTGGTCATTTTTAAAGGTGTGAAACAGATCTCAGTTTTAAAACTTTGAATTGACATGATTTTTTAGGCCCGTTCTTTTACTGATAACGTTTAAAAACACGTTCTTTTGAAATTCGGGATATAGCTTAAAAACCAGGAGTTCAAACTAGGAATAAAAACTAGGAATTTTCAAAAAATCAATGAATGCAAAGTTGTCATTCTAAATCTGTTTTAGATTTTCCAAAATTTTTGAAAGATCGGAAATTTAACAGTCGACCTCCAGACAGCTGAAAGTGGTCAAAACCAAGAGAACAATACGCTTTTGCATATTTCATTGACCAGTACTTAGAGAAAAAAACTTCGAAAAGTAAGGAAAAGTCAGATTCCGTTTTTTTTCAAAACAGCTGGTCAATTTAGGCCTTTTAAGAAGTTTAATTGAGTTTTGGCTGAAAATTGATACTTTTTTAAAAATCGAAAAATTCTAAAAAACAGTAAAATAACCTTCGAACTTGCCTAGAATACTATGTCCGAGTTGTAGTAGAAAATACAAAAAAAACAGAGATATCAGTAAGTTAATAATGAGTACTAAAAAAGTTCACATGAAATGAACGCAAAATCGTTCAATAGTGTCGTTGGGCAATTATGAGAAAGGGAAGTGGTGGGGTATTGCCTACGGGAAACTAGCATACAGGGATATGGGCCAATGTTGATGGCAGTTTCCTAGGTTGATAGTTTAGGGTGTATTCTAATTTTGGGACTCGCATCGCCTATTATTTCCCGTCCCATCACCCTACATAATATTTTTAATCGATAGATATCGGTTTTTTTTAATTTAACAATTATCACAAATCCGTTCAAAAAAGATGCATCACCGTCCTCTTCGAAAATCAAAGCTCTTTGAATAACAAGATTTTCAAAATACAAAAAATTCAAAACGGTTCGATTGTTTTCATACTCTTTCGAAATTCTCTTTTAAAATTCCAAGAAAACTATATATGTTTCTCTTTTTGTCCCATCTTCTCTTTTCAAAAATAGATGAAAAAAGTAAAGAACACATAGCTGTTCGGCTTAACTATATGAGTTTTTTAGGCTTCTGACTTTTGACAAACAGCTGGTGGCAGAACAGGAAAAAGAAAACGAAAATTATATAAAAATGACTGGTGGAAGGGGTCAGACACACTGTCGTGCACTTTTATCTGATCCTTCCTATGCTAGGACTACTTCTCTGTCTTGTGACGCATTGAGGGACAATGTTGAGATTAGCTTTTTTCCATCAGTCTTCTTTTTTTCATATGGATATGTAAAAATTATTGAATGCAGATTAGTGGATCCTCTTATCTCCCGGCTCGAGGATCATAATCCGCTGGTACTAGTTCAACATGCCTTCTTATCTGAGAGGGACAAACTTCAAGAATTTTTTTTCTAGTCTTTCTTTTTTGAATCATGATTCATAAAGAAAATGGGAAAAAACTGGTATATGGCTTCAAAGATTTCAATTTTGAGTCTAGCAAAGAATATAACAATTTTGACCCCCTATACCAATATGAGCAGCAAAAGATACAGTTTCCGAGTTACAGTAATTCCTAAATTCTATGACGTGATCTCAAAGATATCAATCAAATGCAAAAAGTTACAAAATAAAAACAAACAAGTTCTATAATCAGGAAATGAGCAGAGGCATGAAAAGTGCGAATAAAAAGCGGAAACTCGAGGGCTGCTTTTTTTTCATAATGTGCTGCACATGACACACTGCAGTACACACCATTTTTTTGAACTAGAATGTGTTAAAATGGGTGAAAAAAGAATGGAAAAGATTGAATTTTGTGATATTGCTCTGAAGAATAGCAACAACACCACAGGAAGAACGTAAAGCGGACTGATCCCCAAAAGATAACGAGGAATAAATTGAAAAAAATTGATAGCTGAATACAAATCTTGTGCGTAGGTATATTATATAAAAATAAAAACTAAAACTGCTAATTTCCTCTGACCGGAAATGGAGTAGGAAATTGAAGTTTGAAGTTTTAGCCTATTCATTGGGTGAGTGTTTTTTCTGAAAAGGAGAACGCAGGGTGGGATGGAAAACTCCCAAAAAAGAAGTGGCGAGCGGAACAACAGAAAACAATGAAATTACTTGTCCGGAATTCGATAATTACGAGTTGTCTCTTTTGAACGAAAATAAAATGTCAAGGAATATCTGATATCTGACACTGGCGAATGGGGGAGGAAATTGCATATTAGTAGGGTGAGGACTTCTGCAAAACTAGTGGACCATGTAATTTGCGCTTTTGATTAATTTTGTTTTTTTTTTTAATTTTAGACGTGTAAAAATCACCAAAAAAACTACTGATACAACACATTTTCGTTGATTCGACCATTTTCACTAGTCTGGCTCTGATGTTAAGTTTCCGATCACTTTGAAAATCCAGGATGGTGCCAAACGGACTTAGATAAACAAAATTGCATTCACAGAATTTTTTGAAAATTAATAGTTTTCCAGCAATTTGCAATTTGCTGAAAGATATCAATTTTATTCATTTTTTCAATTTTTTAAAATTCATTTTTGCTTGAAGGGTGTCTTCCCAATATTGGCAAGTAGCTGAAAAACTAGGAACATCAAAAAATACTGTGGATACAAAGTGTTCAAAGTTTTCTAAATGATAGGAAAGTTGACAGCCGAGCTCCAGGTTCCTGAAAATCGTCAAACATTACCGACGATCGGCTGAAAATAGGTTTGTTTCAAAACCTTTTGCAGAATAGTTCAGAAGAGTACAGTTGTCTGATTGACTTGAATTGGAGTTCTGTTTATTACTGGATTTTCATTAATACGTACATCTTTCTTATGAAGTTGGAGCATGAATTCTTAGTTTTCAAAATAAAACGTCAAAATTACAGTGGGGATTGAAACAAAACCTGTAATAGAACAGTCCATATATTATTAACTTTGACCCAATTCATTTAGGTTTTTGTTAAATACATTAGAAAGAAATTGGCATAAGGACAGTAGTCCGCAATAATTCCTTGGAAGCTAAGATGCTCTGTGTCGAAATTGACAAAGTTAGTGCCATTTTGCTAGCGTTTTTATGGTATTCTAATCTTCAATACTAATTTTTTTTAACAATATGAAAAAATCGATATAAAAAGCATATTCACAATAAAGAATAAGGCGTGATAGCGACGGAAAGAAGCCAGCAAATTGTCGGGATGTGCTTTATCGATATAAGAGTATGAAAAGAAGAATACTTTGTTCTCGTCACATCCACCTATGATTTAATCCTCCCTTTCCAGCCCCGTAATCTCATTTTTTTCGCGCCAAAAAAGTACAATGGGAGAAGAGAGAAAAGATGAGCCATGTGATTTATCACTTATCACTTTTTTCTGGTCATGTCAGTGTGAGCTAGGAAAAAATAGGAGGAGGAACCAAAGCATAGGGGACCGAGCACATGTAGAATAAGTTTCCAGAAAATGTTTTTTTTTGTTGCAGACAGGAAACTAATTTTGACTAATTAGAATGCAGAAATTTTAAAAACGAACCATCCTTTTTGCTGTTTGAAGCAGGAAAACAGAAATTAAATGAGCAATTAGAAAACTCTAATAAGGATAAAGTTCAAGAGCCTGAACTAATTAATTAGAAAAAGAAGAACTATTCATGCAAAAAAAATTATCACCAGCTGAGATGCAAAACGTCATGAGAAATATTTTTTGCGAAAATGAAACAGTTCAAAACAAACTTTCAACCAAAATTTTTTAAAAATTCACTTACCGATGGAAATTTGTGTGACGCCCGAAGAGACATTTCGCGAAGAATATGTTGAAGAAACTGGGACAATGTCGATGATACACTCATGTTTGATACACTCCGACGGTTACCACTTTGATAAATTAGAATTTCGCGGCTCGCCGTATTCTCTCCTGTGAACTTTGTGCATACAGTGGAAGAAGAAGTATGTGTAATGACTTCTTCTTATTCTTTTTTCTTCTTCGTGTATGCACATGTAGAATAAGGATGAAGGATGGGGCACATACACACAACAATTTGCTCTCGACACCAGTAGTTTTGCATTATGTATGAGATATGTGCACTTATTCTAATCAAAAAACGACGAGTTCAATCTCATTAATGTTTGTTGTTTTTTTTCTTTCTCGAAAAGTTGAGTGACTTCTTGTGACTTCTTGCAACTTTTCATGGTTCGGTTGTTCCACTTCTAAGAGGTGTGTCCAGGTTGGCTTTTGGTCTGAACGTGGTTCGGAGCGTATAGAAGAGTTCTTCCAAAGGTAAACGATTTTCTAGGTTTCGTTCAGTTTGTTATCATACCGTAAATGCTCTAAATCAAGCCCTTATACGTGCAGTTTAAGCTGAGATATCTCATTTCCTTCAAAAGATATTAACAAAGTTTTGACTGATAAATCATTTACCGAAATTTCACAAATAATTCGCCAGTGGACCGATTTGTGATGATTATCAAAGGGACCGAAATAATTCAACTCAAAGTGAACATATAGGGTAGACTTCTATTGGAGCATTTCACGTACATATGTTGACTTTTTTCTGTAGAAGAGTTTTGGTAAAAGAAATTCTCTTGAAAGCTTCAAATCATTGCTCCAAATGTATCAATTTTAAACTTTTTAGGTTGGAAGGAAAGTAAATGTCCCATTTCGTGAATAACACAAAAACAAGAACTATCAAGGATTGAAAGTATGCGCCGTCGTGGTCCAAGACATGCTGACATCATTCAGGTAAATTGTGGATACCGTCCCTCCAAAAGCCAGCTGGCCGCGAATCAAAGCATACCTTCTTAGCCGTTATATCTTATCGACAGTGTAAAATTATTCTTCCTCCAGATGACTTTGCATATCTCCCAATAACCAATAATGAAAGGAACAAGTCTGGGGTTTACGGAAAGTGGAGAGCCGTCCATCCAAAGCGGCTTAGGAATGAATTGTTCTTTAAATAAAGCGAGATCCTATGTTCCACGGGAAGTCAAGTAAGACATGGGCCGCTTCAGCTGGACGATTCTTCTTCACGCCCCTCAAACTCCTAATTTGGCCCTTTCATTATTGGTTATTAGAAAATATGCAACGTCATCTGGTGGAAAATAGTTCAAAACTGTAGTTGAAATGAAATCTGAACTTGAAAACCACTTTGAGTCGCGGCCAGCTGGCTTTTGGAGCTATAGTATTCACAAGTTATCTAAATGTTGTCAACATGCCATGGACAGTGACGGTGCATACTGTCAATCTTGGATAATTCTTGCTTTCTTGTTACTCACGAATTAAAAAAATGGACAGTTACTTTCCTTCCAACCTAATAATTTATAGAGTATAACAGATTAGAGCTTCATTTTTGTACCTGACTGTATTTCTGAAAACTTTTAAACAAAGCAAGAAGTGAGTGCGATTCTTGAATGACAAATTTCAGAATTGGTTTTTACATTTTCAGCACGTTTCTGATTACAAACTGTATATCTCCTCAGAATGGACTTTGACTAAAACGTTGTCGACTAAAATGTCATGATCTTATACAATACCAGTCAATAAGATATGTAAACACACTTTTCCAGTTGATTTTCGGCCGTTTCGACCATTTTCATGAGTCTGGAGTTTGGTTCTCAAGTCTTGGGTCACTTTGAAAACTTTTATGAGTGTAATAGAGACCTAGATTGAAAACTTTGAATTCATAGAATTTTTTGAAAATTCCTAGATTTCTGCTATTTGGCAATTTCTGAGAGACACCCTTTTTCAGTTTGTGGGACTCCAAAGATAAATATATTTTTCTGAAACTGTCGAAAAAATTATTTTTTTTCTGTCCTGTACTGTGTATTCCATGATCCGGCACGATGAAACCGCGCAGCTGCAATGTTATGTTAATAATCAGCTTTTCAAAAAATTTATAAGCATTTTCTACGATTTAGAATTGTTCATTGTAGTGTTTTTTCAATTTTCTAAAATCACTATCAACCCAAAATCCAATTCTGATAAAACCAATTAAATCTTATTCTATCAAAAATACAAAAAACAATTGACCAAGGAGGGTAATGATCCCCAACTGATAACTCTCCACCGGTTGGCGCATGCTAACCACTACACCATCCCTGGTCGGTATTATATGAATGTTTATGAGGAGAGATAATCGAAGCAGTGGGCGACGTAGACGCGCATCCATTGATGATAACAAACAGCTTCCACATATCATTTGTACAAGAGGAGGCTATCAATCACTATTAAGTGATTAGTGGTGATTCCTTATTGATCTAAACAATTGACATAAAAGTTTTGATTTTTATAATTTTTTCATTATATCAAGATTAACGGTAAAATGACACATTATTCTAAATTAGGTTTGAAAAACAAAATTATAATTATAAGAAAAAATACAAATAGGAGAAAAAAGGAGTGAAGATCGTTTTAAGTTAACTGATTGAGGAAAATTCATTTTTTTAAAATAAAATCATTCTCAAAAGTTTTCACACTAACCCTAGTGGAGAGTAAAACAAGCGAATTCATACAAAGAAGTTCATACAACTATATTGCACTCATGGAAGAAAACAAAACAAATTTGGTCGAGGCTTATTTAAACGATCATCGAGAACAAAATGCATGTTGTTTGTTAGAAAAAAAGAAAATGGTGTTCGAATTAGACCGGGATGTAGAATAAATGGGTGTGTGGATAAGTGAAACAGTACGTTTGAGAGTAAAATGTTCATGAACTCGTGTGTTGGAGGGGGGAGCGGCGTGGGGGATAGATAGAGAAAGAGGTAAGTGTTAAAAAAATAGGACCTAACCATGAAGATGGTAACAAAAGGAAACTTTCAAAAAAAGGAAGTTTAGTCTTTGAGAAGAGCGTCTGGACTTTCTCGTTGTCCTGGTCGGTAGGCTTGCTTTTTGTCTGAAATTTGGAAATCTTGAATTCTCAAAACTTTTTCTAAAATTAGGAAATTTTTCGGCCTTAAAATTAATTCTCCTTTTTAGATAGATAGTCATACCTCAAAACTTTTATTGCAATCCCACATACGAAGTTTGAAACATTGAATTTTAGGAAAAAAAAAGAAATCTTTTTATAAACTGTTGCAAAAATCATAATATTTGTACTCTTTGGCCTATACCTCTATTTCTAGGTACAGTACCGTTCAATAAGACATAAAAAAACGGATTTTCAGTTGATTTTTGCTATTTTTATCTTTTTCAGGAGTCTGGCGCTTGGCTGATAAGTTTCCAATATATTTGAAAAATTTTGGAGGTATACAATATACCTAGATTGAAAACTTTGCCTTCTCAGGATTTTTGAAAATTCATAGTTTTAAGCTATGTGCAGATCGCTGGAAGTCACCTGTTTATTACGTTTTCAGTGCTAAAATGGGTCAAAAATAGATGTCTTTCGGAAATCGGCAAAAAGCTGAAAAACTAGGAAGTTCCAAATTCTGTGAATGCAAATTTTTCAATCTCGGTCTGTATAGCGTCGAACATTTTCAGATTGATGAGAAACTAGACAGTTCAGCTCTAAGCCCCAGAAAATTGAAAACAGAGCCGAAAATAAATTGAAAAATTGGTTTTTGTATATCTGCTCGAGTATGAGATTTGGAAACTTTTGTTAAAAATTTAGCAAATAATCTATTAAAAACTCACTATTGGCCACTTGTAGAAAATAATTGCCGAGATCAAAATCAAAAGCAAAACCGTAATGGATCCAAGAATAATCAAGGCGGTTCTCATTCCGAAGAACGAGCTCTCCGAGAATGGGACAGATGGGCGAGAATCCGACGAGGTGGTCACCTCGATAACACTTCTAGATGAGGTCACAATATCGTCGGCGGCTTTGGTGAATGTGATAATCTGAAATTTTCATATGTATGGATGTCGAGCAAGTACAGTATACCTTAGTAGTAGTGGTGTCCATTCTAGCGGTGCTTGAAGGGAATTTCTGCCGCAATTGTGGAGTGGTGGCATAGTAAGTGTCTGGTGGCAGTGAGGAGCCCTGAAAAGAACATCTGTATGAAGAGATCCATTTAAAACAACACGTATGTACATGTCTTATATTCTTTTATTTGATCAGTCCCTTGCTTCTTCTCGTAGTACTCAAGTAGCCTTGACCTATAGAGAAGTCTCCCCCGGCGGTACGTGAAACCTAAACCCTCTTGTTGGACACACTTTGTGTCGAAGAGTCAAAAAGACAGGAGGTGAAAGCCTGAGATTCGAGAAACAAGTCAAACATTGGAGTCGGTGTGAGCGGCTTTTGTCTCCCGCCGCACAATCTTACAGCTTGTTGAGGGAGAGAGCTTTCCGAACGCCTGTTTTAAACAGGGTCTCGTTTTGTTTGACTTTCTCAAGCACAAAACGTAAAAGAGGAGTTAACTATTTTTCCCGCCACCTCCCATGAGTTTTCTCATATGGTGCTTACCCCTCCGATGGAATTCGAAGCCTTCCTCCACTCAAGACGCACACTAATCCTCCTTACTGTCACCTCATCAAGCACCTAGTGTAGCGCGCCGTAATTGTCAGTAAAATTGATGCACAGGTGTGAGATGATGAGGATGGTCCCTCTATTCAATACGTCTGCTACGGTAATTCCTAATTCAATTGTGTACTTATTGCGTGTGTAGACGCGTATTGTTGCATCAGAAGGGCTCGAACAATACCCTACGGACCAGAAAGGGCAAGGTGTCCTCTTGTATTTATCATTTTTGGCACATTTTTGATAAAAAGGTCATGGAGAAAGGTGTGATAAGAATTGTTATTGCCTTACCTCCAAGTCGCTGTCTTCGTCGTCAGTGATACCATTGGCACTTCCTTCTCCGACGTGCACACGTTCTTCCTCGTCAATTGACTGAGCGAAAATCAGTGTGGCAAAGAAGATCAAGAGAAGGACACTCGTTTTCCTTAGCAGCATTCTGTAAATTTTTATTTTTGGAATTTTTGGAGTGCAAATCCGATTTCGATATAAAATGAAATAAGAAATCTAAATTGGGTAAAACAATAATTCCGTTCAGATGAAAGAAACAAAGAAAGAGACAATGGAGGTCATAATAAATAAGTTATATAACTTAAGGACCACGGGTCGAACATTTGGGAAGAAAGAAGGAGGGTCGGCAAAAAATAAAAGAGCCGAAGATTGATGAAAAATGGAGTAGTACACCTGGATGTAATACACCTAGATACAGAGGGGAGAAATTCGTGAGAAGTAAAACTGAAAGTAGGGCAATTTTAAATTAAATAAAATCCATAAAAAGCGTTTTTTTTTGAAAATCATTATCAGGAAATATCAGAGAAAACTCCTTACACAAAACTGAAGACGTCTAAAAATGTGACAACTATTTTTTTTTCGAATTTTTAAAATACCAAAACAACAATATCCATTCAACATTCGGTCAAAAGATATAAAAAAATATATTTCAGTTGATTTTCGGCCATTTTGACCATTTTAAGAATCCTGGAGCTCGGCAGTCAAGTTCTTTTGGACAGTATAAAACATCCCTAAGTTGAAAAATTGCATTTACAGAATTTTATGAAAATTTTATAGTTTTTTTGAGGAATCGACAAATAACTTAACTTCTAGCAATTTTAGAATAGAACTTCCAAAAAATTGTTTTCTCAGAACGGATTTTCTAAGCTTTTGCAAATAACTGGAACCAATGGAAACCGCCACAAAAAGCTTCCAAACCTAACTACCTAAAATTATTGACTACATTATGCCGATTTGAGGAAAGGTGTCGAGAAAAGAATAGGAAGAAGAATAAAAGTGAGCAGCAGACTGTATGTGTATAATTAGAGCGTGGGGCGGGTGGTGCGCATCGTTTGGACGGGGGACACTCTCTGCTCATGCACGGGAAAAACGGACGGGAGGGTTAGGACGAGGGGGCAGGTGGCATGGGAACAAAACCACTAGGCGTTTAAGGTTGATCTTGTTAGTCGACTTGACTTTACCAATAACTAAATTGAGGGGTTGAAGAGGCCTGCTGGCTGGGGAGTGTTTTCTACATCGAAAAGTAGTCCTTACAAGCCGGATGTGAATCAGAAATTGTCTTTCTTCATGTTCTATCATGAAGAAGATATCAAAACTGTTGTTTTTTTTGGGTGTCTGGTTGACAAGAGAGAGAGAGAGAGAGAGGTAAGTCAAGGGTAGTGAGTAATCAACGCGCTAATTTCTATTGTCAACATTATTTCAACAGATTAGCAATGTCTTCTGACTACTGTACAAGTAAAAAAAATAGTTATCATGCAACAAATTATTTCATAATAAACGGAATTGAATGTTATGATATCATAATTATAATTATATCATATGATTTTTTTGGATTGTACGTTTTTCTAAAAAATTGTTTCAATTGAAAAAAGTTTGATAATTTTGGGTACTACAACGTTCTCCTATTCAAACCACAGACTGATAATACAGAAGTAGGAGTGTCGAACTTGATTTTAATTATAATCGGCTTATCAAAAATTGGTAAATCATATTTCTAGCTCTTTTCGCCCAAAACCAATAAACACAGCCATAAATTTTCGACTGTTTTGTCTTTATACTCTCCAATTTCTCACTTGAGAAAAGGGGTATGATAACGAATATGTATGAATCAGAATATGATGCGTACGGTGTACAGGGCACAAATATCTTTTATCTTTTCGGTTGGAGGGGGACGACGAAGACCTTGGAAGACAGTGTGTAGGTGAGGGGGGGGGGGGGTCTCTGTGACGTTTCAACTGGCCCCTGCCAGTGATCAGCGACGATGATGAGGCCTGCGCATGAGCGTAAGACGCCACACGAACACATTAATCTTGGCCGTAATTTTCTCACCAGTTTTAATAATTACTACTTTACAGTACGACGGCCTGTCTGTGTGGTTTTGGTTCTGAAGCTGGATGGATGGACAAATCAAAATCCAACAGTATAATTTCATTTTCCGCAAAGATTTGAACAATAATAGTTAAGTTACTACAATTACACAACAGTACCGGTCAATATGATATAGAAAAGCGTATTTTTAAGTTAATTTTTAGCATTTTTAAAATCCCGGAGATTGGCTGTCAAGTTTCCGATCACTTTCAAATTTTCGGAGAGTGTAAAATAGTCCTATATTGAAAACTTTGCATTCACATAATTATTTGAAAATTCCTAGTTTTACAGCTACTTGCCAATTTTTGAAACAAACCTATTTCGGCCTGTTTTTCTCCAGGCAAAAAGGATTGACATCGTCAAATTGCTGAAAAGCTAGGGATTTTCGAAAAACTATGCGGATGCAAAGTTTCGATCTAGGTCTATTTTCAACTCTTCGAAATTTGAAAAGTGATCGGAAACTTGACAGCCGAGCTTGAAAATTCTGAAAATGTTTAAACTAGCAAAAATTATTTGAAAAATAACTTTTTGTATATCTTATTTACCGGTACTGTTTGTTGTTTCTATATTTGTCGTACTTTTCAAAAGTTTGAAAAGTTTAACTGTGTAGCTGTTTAACTGTGTAGCTTTAACTGTGTAGCTGTCCACTGTAAAATCACAACCGTTAAGAAAACCTAGGATGTCTATTGAAATGCAAATTAAACTTGCAAAAAACTGAGATTTGAAAGAAGCAAGAACTTCAAAAGAACGAGTAAGATAAGAATAAATTAATGAATAAAAACGAAAAGAATAAAAAACACAGAAAAAAGTGTGATTTTTCTCTCTCTAATTGTTTTGGATCTTGACTGATCGGTTCGAAAAAAAAACGATGATCCATCATTTTCTTACGACAGGTTTTGCATTCAGTGTTTGAATTTCAAACTTGATGTGTAGGAGTATTGAAATTTCCAAACTTAACAAAAAGATTTGTTCAAAAAACAGGAAAACAATTACAAAATTTTTTTTCCAGATTTCGACATTTTTGAGAAAAGTTCTTTCAGTAATTTCATTTTTTGTTAAAAAAATTATAAAACACTGAATTTGAATTTGTTAATTATGAACTCTCAAAAACCAATATGAAACTCTGAAAATGATTTTTAGAGATTTTCAACAGATACGGTAAACAAACGTTAAATTTTGAGCCAGTTTATCTCGGTTCCTGTAGAAGATATAAAGATGTGGTCAACTGATAAAATATTTGTTTACATTCAAATGAATAATTGTTCAGTTAACAAGTTTTTGATATCTTTCACAGGAAACGATATATATGGGCTTAAAGTTAACGGATTGGGGCGGGAGAGGGTTATCTTTGTTTGTCTTTTTTTGGTTAATCAGATTTTTTGAAAATAACAATCCAAGAAAATTTTTATTGAATTTTACTTCTAAATTCAAACTATAGATGTAGTAAAAAAAAACTAAAGTCAGTCCAATTCACACCTTCTTCGCAAGCTATTTTCCTCCGCATTGACAGTGAGTAATTAGCGCTAACCAGCTTTAACCGTTTTGAAGGTCGGCTTAACTAGTCGTCACATTTTTTGTAGGATTTCAAAGCTGCCTTTCACTCAATTTAGAGAATACCAAGGCCAAAAGACATTCAGCCTCCGATTCCAAAACAGTACAAGTTATAAAGAAAAGGAGGAACAGAACGGTGTATATATGTTACAAAATTCAATAGAGCGTGGAACAATTGAAACCGGGTAACAAGCAGCAAGTTATGCGTGAACACCAAATCGCTTGTCTTCGATGGAACCTATTTTAAACGGAATAATGATGATGATGATGAGCGGAAGAGAGAAAGAGAGGTGAAATCTGATTTTTCCGGAGGAGGAATCTTTTCTTTTCTTTTTCTTCCCAGATGAAACGACAAGATATCCCATTGTCGGTGCCCTTTCAACACTTCTCCGGACACATGCATGTTTTGCGATTAAAATGATTCATGAGGTGGCTAAAAAGGGTGGCTAGAAAATGCGAACGGTGGGGTTTGCGTTTAAGAAAACTAATTTAGAAAGTGTCAAGCGAGGTGGTCACTAAAAATGTGTTGGTTCTAAAATACGAGAAATTGAGTTTGCAGTGCCAGGGTCCAAATGTTCAATGTGTCCCCAGAGGGCTCCCCTGGTCAGTTTTATTGCCGTGAGAACATGGTGTTTTCGGAAAATTGAATTTTTTGGGACATTGTCAAGCTAGTAGCGAAAAAACAAGCGGAATGTTTGAAACAATATAAAAGGCAACAATCTGACGCCTTCTGCTGTCCACACCCCATACCAAAAAGTTGTCAGTTTTGATTAGCTGCTGACATATCATGACAAGCCGCCCTGTCTTTTTTCATACATGAGGAGAACATGAAAAATGGAAATGAAAAAGAAAAGAAAAAAACAAACGAGAGCGAGGTGAATCATGTTAGATTCTTCCCATATTTGCTTTTTAAAATTTCTTTTTTTCCGCTATCAGTTAACGTTGTGGCGGGCGATCTTTTGAAATGGTTGAATTGATGGACTTATCGGTTTAAAAAACGTGCGAGGTTTGAAAAAACAAGAATTTTGCAAAAAAGGAACCTCGACATCTTTGTTCAGTATATATTTTTTGGATTTGCGATTTAGGGTTTTCTATAAACTAGTTTCAAAAAAGGGAACCTGTCAGGATAGGTTGACTATCTGAGATATCCAAAAAAATTAACATCCATTTGCGAGTTCCAGCCGAGATATCTGTTTCAATACCAAACCTTGCGTTTTTAGTGAAAAAAGGGATTTTTTAAACGATTTTCTCTACTTCCAGGACGCTTTAGACCATGAAACTTGTCGTGTCATGCTCAGAATTCAATGAAATTTCATATTTCAGACAATATTTTGAAACATTTTTATTCGAATTTTCGAATTTTTCCACCCCTTTGGTTTATTCAAAAATTCAAAAAAAAACTATTTTGTGAAAATTATCAGAAATATAAAATTGCCTTAAATTTAAAGTACAATAAAACAAATTTCATGTTCTGTAACGTCCGAGAAATTAAGAGAAAGTCTTTGAAAGTCGCCTTTTTGCACTGAAAACGAAATTTTTGGTACTGAAACTGCAATAACTTGGATGAAACTGGTGAGCCGATTCAAAAAATTTCGAAAATGCCTTGATAGGCTATTTTTAATCTATCTTGAAATTTTCATAAAAATCTGGGTTTACAAGGTATTGAGGTTCCCTATTAGTGTTTGAAAAATTAAAATGTATAGAAATAAAAAAGACTAGAACTCATCTCTATATGTCAAAAACAGTGTCCATCCAAGCAAACTGAGATAGCGTTTAGCCGCCGGAAAAAAAGGGAGAAAAAGTAAGAAACAAGACAAAAAAGTGACATTGATTCTAGTGTTCTTTATGGTTATGACAAGAAAAGTAACTCCCCCTCCGCGTATAGTCTCTCCGATTCTAATCGTTGATGACGGACGCGCATCTTATTTCTATCTATACTATATCTGAACAGCATCTCCTAGGACACTGTATATAAAAATCTGTGCATAAATCAACACAAGATTTACATCTCAGGTACTTGACAAGAGGGAAATGCCGACGGGTAGGGAGGGGGGGGGGGGGGGTTTGAAGGAGCTCTTTCTCTTGGAGCCGGATGTTTTTTTTCCCACGCATTTAGGAGAGAGTAAAATGTTTCTTTTTTTTGTTTTTGTCTTCATCATAGTTAGAGGAGGATGGCAAAAAGCACTGGGGGGCGAAAAAAAAACTAATTTGAAAGATACGAGGCGAAGGACTTCTGCCCATACACAGAAGTTTCGTTGGGGCCGGTTTGTGATGTCCCTGGTGAGAAGACAATAAAATTGTGCAAGTCCGTATGTAATTCTGTGTGGTCACATCGTGTTACGCGACACAAGGAAGACGCTCGCTCACACGAGAAGAACTAGAAATTTTTTTCGGAGCAGTGCACAAGAAAAAAAACTGGATAGGGGAGGGAATAAGTCATTTTTAGAAGAGATAGAATCGGATATTCAGGGGATGAAGAAGTCTCTCTCTCTCTCTCTCTCTTTAGCTTGCCATCTTTTGTTTTTGAGCCTTCATAGAGATTGAGATATGGATAGTGATGCAAGAAAAAAAGAATGGGAAGAGTGGCCCGGAATAATTCGGAATTTTGGCTTGATTGGAAATGTGGGAGTAGGGTGGAGCCATGTTGCAAAATGAAAAAAAGAGTTGAGGAAAAACGTGGGAGGCAAAAAGAGGGAGGCGAAAAAACTGATTAAGGTAAATGCCAAAACCTGAGGAAAAGCAAAATGAGAAAATTGAGCTACACAACAATGTTGGCGGTTATAGTGCTCTGTGGTGGAATTGGGAGTAACTGATAAGCGAATTTCGAAGCCAGAACTTTCATAATAAATATTGAGTGACAGTTTAATGACATTTAGGAAAATTACGAAAAATTTAGACAAATTTAAATAAATTAAAAAGGATGTTTTAGATTATATAGCCATGTGAGAAAAGAAAAAGATGAAATAAATTTTCCTGGAAGTCGCAAAAACGAACTACCATGTTTTTTGAAAATTTCTCGTTTTTCCGACCATTCTCGTAGTATTTTTTCGACGATTTTTATTAGGTTGGAAGGAAAGTAACTGTCCATTTTTTTAATTCGTGAGTAACACAAAAACAAAAATTATCCAAGATTGGCATTATGCATTGTCGTGGTCCAGGACATGCTGACAACATTCGGGTAAATTGTGGATACCATCTCTCCAAAAGCCCGCTGGACGCGACTCAAAGTATTTTTTCAGTCCAGATTTTATCTCATCTACAGTGTTGAACTATTGAACTATTTCCCTCCAGATGACGTTGCATTTATCCTAATAACCAATAATGAAAGGTCCAAATCAGGAGTTTTAAAGGGCGTAAAGAAAAACCGTTCAGTTAAAGCGGCCCATGTCTTACTCGACTTTCCGTGGAACATAGAATCTCGCTTTATTCAAAGAAAGTCAATTTAGTCCTAAGCCGCTTTGGATGGATGGCTGTCCACATTTGTTAACCTACAGACTTGACCTATTAATTATTGGTTATTCGGAGATATGCAACCTCATCTGGAGGGAAAATAATTTTACACTGTCGATGAGATAAAAACGGCTTTTTGGGAATACTTTGACTTGCGGTCAGCTGGCTTTTAAGGCGACGGTATCCACAAGTTACCTGAATGTTGTCAGCATGTTGTGGACCACGACGGTGCTAACTGTCAATCTTGGGGAATTCTTGTTTTTGTGTTATTTGACGAATTATAAATGGACAGTTACTTTCCTTTTAACCGAATTCTATTTTAATATACCGTTTCCCAATATTGTACACCTATGAGAATCTTTGAAAAATTGAGAAAGTTAGAAAATGAAATTTAAAATAGGCCCAAAAATACGGTAGTTCGCTTTTGCGCTTCCAAAAAAAAAAGAAATTTACCTAAAACAGTTCGAATTTGCATTTTTCTGATTTCGAAAAAACGGCGAATTCGCGGAGAATTCACCTCCTGACCCAATAAATATGCTCAGAGCTAAAAAATTATTTTTATGTTGGAACACAACCTGGCACGATAAGTGATTGTTGCTACAACGTTTGATGTGGGTCATTTGGAACAAACAAAACAAAAAGCTTCTGAAAAAAAAAGACAAGTGACGAGGTTCTTTTGATGATACCGCCAGATGGCTACCGAAAAGGCCAACTTTTTTGGGCTTTCAATCTTTTATTATCTTCAATATATTTTCAAAATTACACCTAACCTTTGAAAAAACGGATTCGGAGAAAAATGCCACAAAAAAGAATTTCAAAAAAATTGCAACATTTTTTGGACAAGATTTTTCTCTTATCAGTAAAATTATCACAACGAGAAAAAAGGAAAAAATTCCGGTGGTGTAGGTGTTAAGTAAGTGGAATTTGTTTGATGTACAGTTTATCAATCTTGAACAATGGGTGGTACGAATTCATACGTCATCACAAGAACAAGCGAAACGAGAAAAAAAAGGAGAGAATGACACAAAAGTAGTTGTTAGGAGGACAAGGACAGACAACTAGTGTTCAAGCCCATCAAAAAAGTGACAGGTTGTCAGTAGTCGCAATGTCCACAACTATGATTCTGACCTCATTTTCTTTCATGTTGTTTATATATTCTGGTATGGTCATCTAAGAGTCATTATAACCGAAAATAGCGATTCAGAAGATGTTTTAAAACAGAAATTAAGCTTCTAAAAGTTAATTGTTTCTCTGTTGATTTCGTGACTGTTGGAGCTTTTGGTTATGTTGTAATTTTTTACAAAATAGGTCTTGAGCTTGGCTGCCACGTTTTGACTCAATTGGAAAATTTTGGAATGTGTGAAACAGACCTAGATTGAAAACTTTGCATTCATAGCCTTTATGAAAATTTCTAGCTTTTCAGTTATTTGCCGATCACTGAAAGACACAAGCTTCAGACTTCTAAAAATAGTCAAATTAACCGAAAATCAACTGAAGAATACATTGTTATATATCTTATTAACTGTTACTTTTGTGAAATTAAAAGAGTAAAAATTAGAAATTAAAAATAGGAATTAGAAGAGTTCAAAGAGTTAAAAATCGGTTTCTAAAGGACTTAGGACCAAAATTGTGATTTACGAGCGGAAACAGCAAGACCATATATCCGGTAATGACCCTAGCTCTCTTTAGCTCACAAATTATGACAGCTGTCGTATATTACAATTCTTTTTAATTACAAACGAGCTAATTACCCGAAAAGCGGCAGCCCTTACACTAAGGAAGTCAAGAGTCACATCAGCGAGCTCTAAAAAGAGAAGAATGAGAAAGAGAAAGTATTGGAGGGACAGTCTTTTTGGCAAATTTGCATAGAAGGAGATTAGGGAGGGTTGACCTGTAACCCTCTGCCTTTGTGTTCTCTTCCTCCTTCTTCTCCTATCGTTACCAAATTTGATAGTACTAGAGATCAGCTCGAGTGTTTGTTCTTCTTCGCGCATCGATCACCTGCCACGTATCTGATTCTTGCCGTGAGCGTGCCTGTTAGCATATTGTTGCTTTGGCAAACACATACCAACCGGTAGAGCAACCAAAAAATGACAAGACAGATGAATGGTAATTTAATGAGAGTGAAGGGAGAGGAGAGGGATTGGATTGATTGAAAAAAGATGAAATTTGAGATGCCTTCTTTGGAGAAACATGGAGATCTTTCTGAAAAACCAGGACCACTAAAGAACGACTGACCCAACCATCGGATTACATTGCGTAAAAATCTAATGAATGGCGTCATGGTTAGTAAGTTGAAACTTGAGATGTGATCCTAATGAAAACAAATAGAATAGTAAGGATCCAGAAATCATCTGAGCAAACTCTTAAAACTAAAAAAAATTGTTTTTTTCTACCGCAATCCTTCAATAGAACGTCACACTCCACTTGCACTTTGTGCCCAATTATCTCGGTCATTATGTTGGAAACAGGAGAAAACTCTTTTGAATTCATATCAATAATTTATACCATTCCTCATGAAAAAAAGACGAACAAAACATTTTTTTTTTTTTTTTAATTGATTTTATTTTTATCTATGACGTTAGAAATGTGAAAAAAGTTGTTAGTGAATAAAATAATTTTCAGATCAATAATAGCTAAATATGTGCCTAGCATTTGGGCAAAATTCGATGATTTTCAGTATTTCTATGCGATTATCAAAATTTCATTTTTCTTTTCCTTTTCTGATTATTATCATTCCTGATTTTTGAAGTTTTCGAATTTTCAAACATTTAGAGTTTTCTGAACAACCACGCTCAATCACTGAATTATTAAAGCAAAATGAAAATCAACAGAAAAAGCAATTCAGCAAATTTTTGACAGTTACAATAATTTTCAGCTCCAAAAATTTTTTCCCGGAATTCCATTCTTAAACTTTCTCTGGGAATTAGTTTCCGGTTGAAAGTTCATTCCGAAAATGTTTGTACTTTCAAAATGTTCGGGAATCTATCGTTAGAAAAATATTTCTAACATTCAATAAACTCTACAAATTCTACAAAAATAGCACCAACTTCAAAAAAAACCACACCCAAGAAAAAACCCATCTAACTATACCCGGGAAAGCCCACACACAGCCACTTTAGAGGTTTTCGGTTACTTGTAAGACAGTGAAAAAGAACAAGAGATGAGAGATGCTCTGCCCCTGTTTGTCTTGTACCACATTGAATGAAAAAATGATACAGTGCAAATAAAACAAAAGTGGTGAGAGCTTCTTCACCTCGGGCTTTTTTATTTATTTAATCAGATTTTGAATGATTGGTTTCTCATAAAACGTTTCTTATGAAAAGAGAGAATCCAGGAAAAGAAAAAGTTTAATCAAAATACTAGGACAGACACGAAAAAAAATAGATCATCGCGTAGCATTTCTTACGTCTCTCTTCAATTCGTTGTAATAAAAAAGTGAACCGATGAGCGCGACGTCAAAGTGTCAGGTGGCTCTTTTTCAAAACCAATCACTACGCTTACAACTGATTTCTTTTTTCTTCTGCTCAGATTTTTTCTGGGGTTTCAATGACGGCTCGTTTATTTTCACAACACCTCTCGCTTTTTATCGGTTGAGCTATCATTGCTTTTCATCTGATGTGCGAAATTTTTTCCCGCTATTATTTTGTTCAACCAATTTACACTAAGATTTATTGCATGAGAAAAACAGGAAAAGTGTTTTGTGGATCTTAAAATGAAACGAAACGAAAAATGAAAGAAAAACGATTGGTCATAACTTTAATAAGCCACTATAAAAATGGTATTAAAAAGAAAAATGCTTTAGAAATGAAATGTCTTGGAACACACACACACACACACACACACACACACACACACACACACACACACACACACACACACACACACACACAGACACACTTTTCAACTGGATTTTGAAACGACAAAGTGGTGTCCCGGGTATTATAGTTTCGGTAGTATCGACCTTCAGACAATAGGGCACCATGTTTTATTGTCACATTTACCTTTGAAAAGAGAATTAGATTTGAAGGGATACGACGGAAGACTGGGTTTTATTCAAAATGGTAACAAGAAAAACTTATAAAGTTGAAACAGATTGATTCTGCACCAATCTCCAATAAACCCCTCTCAGCTGAAGCAATTCTTCATGTGTTCCTTGTTCGGCAACTTTCCCATTTTTCAGCACGGCTATGGAGTCTGCATTAACAACAGTTGACAATCTGTGAGCCACGACTACTGTAGACAATCTTTCACTAGCAGTGTCTAGAGCATTCTGGACGACTTTTTCAGAATCGCTGTCTAGTGCACTGGTTGCCTCGTCTAACAGCAAGACCTTTGGATCTTGAATAATTGCTCTGCCGATGGCGATTCGCTGTTTTTGACCTCTAGTTGGGCACCTCGCTCACCAACAATTGTGTCCAATCCCTAGAAAAGTAGAATTAAAAGTTTTGATATTTCAGTGAAACCTGTATTTGAAAGGCCAATTTAATTTAAAGGTACGTTTAACGTTCTCTTCCGAAATGTGTTGTTTGAAATTGAACATTTTACAACTTCACAGAAATTTGTTGGACCCCAACTTTTTGCTCTAAAATTTGCTCAATTTTGGAGAAGTGATTCATTTTCATGAATTTTGAATGGAAGTTCGCCGAATTTTTCGATAAAAATTTCGCGATAAATTGCTTATAAAATAAAAGATCCCCCTCCTATTGAAGAGCCTTTGTAATAACAGTGTCCTTAATAGGTACCTTGGAACAATAGAAGGGCCGACTTTTCTAACACAAGTTTTACGCTATCCTGCATTCCTGAAAATCTTACCCCAGGAAACTGTTACACGAAATTGAATGCGTTGGCAATTTTCAAAGCTTTGTCGATTTCCAACTGCGATACATTTCCGCTCAATCCGTACAAAAGATTCTCCACAATGGAGCAGTTAAACAGTATCGGCTCTTGTGAGACTAATTGCCAAGTTGGAACGTAGATGATGTAAAGTAATATCCTCTATTCGTTCATCGTCAATTTTCTGAAAATATCGCTATCAGATTTTTTCAAACTAAAATTCTTACGATTTCTCCATCATCTGGTTGATAGAACCTCTCTAAGAGAGGTTCTATCAAGATTGTTGATTTTCCGCACCCGCTGGGACCAACCAATGCCAATGTCTTTCCTGGCTCAACTCTCAGGTTTACTCCATCCAAAATAGTTTTGTCCGGACGTTGCTCATAATGAAACTTGAGATTCTCTCCAACAACTTTTCCCAGCTTGATGTTCTTTGTACCGTCTTTAGAGCCATAAGCCATGGTTTCTGGATAAGTGAACAGATGGAAAATCAATCCAGCTGCATGCGCTGCTTTTTTGTAGTCTGGAAGATAAGCTACAGCCGATCCAGCCATAAGCCATAAGTCATAAGTGGAAGTCAATGTGAGAGTCATCGACACCATGTAAGTTTCCATTGGCATAATTTCTTTATGCATCGCAAGCCAAGTTCCGAATTTAAAAGAAATCGAATAGATGTAAAAGAAGCAACAGCAGAAAAAGCCGTTTGCTGCACCCTGGATTACCGCTCGCTTGAAACACGAATTATGGCTTTTTTGCAAATGATCTGCGACCATATCCATTATTCTGTCCTCCATGTTTAGTGCTCGAACTGTTCGGATGTGCTCTATGGCTTCGATCGCTGCCTGAAATCATAAAATTGTTAGTTGCATTCGATAATAATAACAATTACCCTATTGCTATTTTCAAAAGCCAACGTATCCTTCTCGATAGCGCCATCTATTGCTCTTTCGTAACAGTATTCAGCTAAATAGAGAATAGGACACAGAAGAAGGACCTAGAAACGTTTTTCTGATTTTGAAATTTTTTTCAGTTCTACCTGAATGGTCATCTTCCAGCTGTACACCGTAGAAGTACTAATTGCAATTGAGATTGCTACAAAAGTCATAAAAACCGACCCAAGACGATCGTCAACAGAAGCTTTTACATTTGAAGCATCTGTGTTTAGTCGATTTGACAAACGAATTGCAGAATGCTTAGGGTCGTCGTAAAAAGAGCAAGGTAGTGACATTAGATGTTTGAATGATTTCATTCGAAGTCTTGTGGAAAGTCTTTCAGACACTTTTCCAAGATAGTAGTACTGACAGCGAAGTGTGATTGGGCGGAACAATGCGAGTAGGAGTATGGCGAATGCCCAAAAGTGCCCGTAGATCATAATATCTTCTCCATTCATGGCGAAGGCCTGATCATATTTTTATTTATTGATTAACTGACACAGTGTAACTCACTTCATAAGCCCTCACAGTCAGTTTTACCGAAATCTGATAGCTCAATCCTTGCAAAGCACTTCCTGCTAGTGCAGTCAAAAATAGGCAATAGTCAGGTTTACACATTTTGATGATTTCTCGAAGGTTCGATTTTTGAGCACCCTCCTCCGTGAGCTCATTCATAAGACGTTTTATCTCATCGTCTTGGGCTTCGTTTGTTTCAGAAAATTCTGTTCTGCTAGAATCTTGACGAGCTGAAAGTTCCTGAGAACTGTGATCTAGAACGTTGCCTGAAAATTAAAAAATTTGTCATTTTCCAACTTTTTTAGTCTGACTTGGTTGAACATGAGCTGGCCAGATCACTGTAGACTCCTTGCAACAAAATTAGCTTTTCATGATTACCAACTTTAACGATTTCTCCTTTATCCATCACAATAATTTTACTAGCGTTTCTGATTGTTGAGAGACGATGAGCAATGACAATCGTTGTTCTTCCTTCGGATGCCTGAAATGCGAACAAATAATTAGGTTCTAAAAAAATTGATCACCTTTTCCAGAGCTCTCTGCACTACATGTTCACTCTCATTGTCCAGAGCACTGGTCGCTTCGAGAAGCAAAATTTTTGGATTACGGACCAAGGTTCTCGCAATAGCGATCCGTTGTTTTTGTCCACCCGACAGTTGAGCTCCTCTTTCTCCAACAACACTTTTGATTCCTTTCGGGAAAGAGTTCACAAAATCATAGGCATTCGCCTTTCTCAAAGCTTCGTAGATTTCGGAGACAGTAGCGTTGGGATTTCCGAACAGGATATTCTCCTCAATGGTTGTTTTAAAAAAGCACTGGTTCCTAAGACACCACTCCAATCACTTGACGAAGCTGATTCGAATGGATGCTATCTAGTTTCACTCCATCTATCAAAATATCTCCGGAATCTACATTATAGTAGTGTAGAAGTAATTGAACTACAGTACTTTTCCCACTTCCACTGGCACCAACAAGTGCTATAGATTCTCCATGTTTCACTTCGAAAGATATTCCTTTGAGGACTGGAGCCTCAGGTCGGCTTGGATAGACAAATCGGACACTTCTAAAGGAAATATTACCTCGGACATTGTCAAGATGATTTTTTGAGTCATCATCTACTTCAATCTCATTGGTATCCTAAAAAAAATAGCAGGGTTTACAAAATCAATGGGACATTCTCACATCTAATAGAATATCAGCAATAGGTGAAGTTGAAGAAACTGTACTTGCAAATTTAGATAAATGAGGAGTGGCTTCGTTCAAGCAGTAGGATCCAAGTAGTAAGAAATTATACAGCCTAACAACAATGGAAGCTGAGAGTTTCCTTTTGTAGATTATATTCGCTCCAAAATAGATGATCACAGTGTTCAAAGCATTGATAAAGAAAAAACACACTCCTCGAGATGCCGAATTGTAAAATGCTTTGCGGAATCCATATCTCTCCCCTGCTTTCAATTCCTCTGAATATCTGTGAACCTCCTGTTGTTGCCCAGTCAGGGAGCAAACAGTTTTGAATGCTCCTAGAGCTTGAAAGGCTATGGAACCTGCATTTGCATAATGTTTTTCCTGTTTGCTAGTGATTTCCATTTAAACTTGATAGAAACTGCCAAACTTATTTTTTAACATAATCAGAAGAACATAATCTTATCAACGGCTTGAACGGATTTTTGATTTAGGCCCTAGAATCAAAAATATTTACGATTTTCCGAGCCTGACCCCTTTTTTTGGTGAAGTGTGACATGTGACAGGGCACATCTATAGTTAATCTTGATGGAAATAGCCAGACTCTTGTTTAAACATGATTAAAATGACAAAATCTTATCAACGGCTTGAACAGAATTTTAAATTAGGCCCTAAAAATAAAAATATTCACTGATGATGGGACACCTTTTGTTTTTGATCATAACTTGAGAACGAAGAAAAATATCGAAAAACTGTTAACGCCATTCGATTTAAACTTAAAAAATACTATTAGAAAAATGTTATTGGTTTGTTTCGTATCGTGAAAATAGGTGAAATGGAAAATGGTCGATTTCGGCTGTCCGAAGCTGGAATATCTTTCGGAAATCGTTCATTTAACCTACTTTCACCACAGGGACCAAGTTGATTCCACTTTTTCTATGTTATTGTTTCATTTTAAATTGAATGGAAATACCATGACTTCCCCCGGGGTATTGATATGTTTCTATAGTAAATCAAATGTGTTGAATTCAATGGTCGTAATGAAAAGAAAAGTTAACCTAGGATTTTTGAGATATGAAAATTTTTTTTGAATTTTTCAAAAAATCAACAATCCAATCAATAGGAAAAAAATTAAAAAATTTTATTCTCAATTTTTCAATCAATTGTCTATCTACTGTTTTTTAAATTTCAACAAACGGACATAAACTGACAAAGTTATGATTTTTTGAAAATTTAGGCATTTTTTGGTACGTTTTGGACCATAACTCCCAAAAGAAATTTTTTACCACCTATTCCGTTTGGAAGCAAAAATAACTTTTTACGCTCCATCCAACCATATAGGTCTCGATTTTTTTCGAAGGTAACACTTGGGAGTCATTCCATGTTAGAGTTCAATGAAACAAAAATCAACACTTCTGCTTTATTGCTTATCTGTTTCTGTCTCAAAAAACTCACTTTTCCATCTTTGACCTGAGCAAATTAATGAAGCAAAAAAACTAGAAATACATCGCTCTAACAAACGTTTGCATATATAATTTCTGAAACTTGGATTACCTTTATTCCCTTTCACCAAACCGAATGCACAACACTAGGCAATCCTAACACATCGGGAAAAAAAATGACGCGAGAGGGTCGTCGCCTTTTTTATTTATTTATTGTGTTCTCAAAGGTGTTTCTTTGAACTTTAGGGATGTATATTTTATTTCAAATGACATCATAGGTAAGATCCATGACAAAAAAAGTTATTTCTCCTGTTTTTGAATCAGTCTCCAGTAGGCGCGTTTGCGGTGTAGAAGTTCTTGGTGAGTTCCTAAATTGTATTTAGAAAATTTTAACTGCTTTTTTGGGATTCTACCTTGTTCCACGACTTGTCCGTTTTCAAATACTGCAATTGAATCGGCATTAACTATTGTAGATAAACGATGAGCAACAACTACTGTTGACAATCGCTCAATGGCAGTGTCCAGAGCATTTTGCACTAGTTTTTCACTATCACTGTCCAATGCACTAGTTGCTTCGTCTAGGAGGAGAATTTTCGGATTTCGTAAAATCGCTCTAGCAATAGCGATCCGTTGTTTTTGACCTCCGGATAGTTGGGCACCGTGCTCCCCGACAATGGTGTTCAGACCCTGAAAACGCTTTAATTACTGTAAGTGTTCTAACCACTCTATCCGTTTTTTCAGCTCGATTATCTTGGTTCTTTCAAAAGATATCAAAAATGCGTCAGCTGCAAAAATAATTTTTGTAATGTTACCAGAATTTTGTTAGTTTACAATTTTCTCGTATCTTTTGAACGAACTGAGATAATTGAGCTCAAAGTGAACGAACCGAGGTAAATGGGATTAATTTTTTTCGAAATCTTACCTCTGGGAACTTTTGTATAAAATCGAGCGCATTTGCTGTCCGTAGAGCTTTCTCGATTTTTATCTCTTCTACTAATTCTTCTAATCCATAGAGCAAATTTTGCCTTATTGAGCAATTGAATAGTACTGGCTCCTGGGCTACCAGACCCAAATTTGAACGCAGATGGTGTATGTTGATATCTTCTACATCTTCATTATCGATTTTCTGAAAACTTGATCTTCAGATTTCTTTCCCCCATAGGTTTTTGCAACATACCACACATCCAGTGTCCACTTGATAAAAGCGTTCGATTAGAGAAATGAACGATGACTTGCCAGAACCACTAGGGCCAACCAGAGCTAGTGTTTTTCCAGGTTTAAGGGACAAATTTACGTTTTTGAGAACCATATGGTCGAGACGTTGATGATAGTGAAAACTGATATTCGATCCTTTCACTACCCCATTCTTAATTTCCATACTCCCTTCTTTGGAGTCATAAGGCATGGTTGCTGGAGTTTTGAGCAAGTTGAAAATTAATCCAGCAGCATGAACAGCTTTTCGGTACTCCGGAAGATACAACATGACGTTCCCAACCATATTCGAAGTGTAGGAGAGAGTTATAAATGAAACATACATGTTCATTGGGAGGATTTCTCTCTGGAGAATAAGGTGGGTGCCAAATTTAAAAGAAGCTGCGTAGAAGAAATAATGACATATAACGGAGAACCCATTAGCAAGACCCTGAAACCATTTTCCTTGAAGGGTGGATTTTTTCTTGAAAAGTACAGTTTAACCTACCAAGGTGATGGCTTTCCAGCGATACTTTTTTCTTAATACTTCCAACTCTCCAATAATCATTGACATGACTTTATCCCCCATATTTAATGAACGGACTGTTTTGATATTGTTCAATACTTCAACAGCAATCTGAAAATTTGATAATTTTGCTTTTTTCTTTTTTCCTTTTTGGGCCTCAACAAACCTTATTGCTTTTCTCAATTAATGCTGAATCCTGCTTGACAGATTGCACAGTTGCATTGTCATAGCATCGTTTTCCAAAATACAAAATTGGGAAAAACAAGATGATCTATAATAAATCTATAAATTTAAAATCCAAAAATCCTTTAGAACCTGAATAGTAAGTTTCCATGAATAATAGCTGGCAACACTGATGGATACAAGAAAAGAGACAAGTGTAGTAAAAATGGTTCCTAGTCTTGAATCTACGGCACCCTTGACATTCGAAGCATCGGTATTTAAACGATTGGCAAGTCTTGTTGGGGAGTTTTTAGATTCGTCGTAAAATGCGCATGGCAAGGACAACATGTGATGAAAGGATTTGATGCGAAGACGAGTTGATAGTTTTTCGGCAACTCTTCCATAGCAATAATGTGTCGTATATGCTGTGATAGGTCTGATGAGGCCGAGGGCAAAAAACATTGAAGCCCAGAAGTGTCCGTATATTAGAATATCTTCTCCTTCCATCGAGTAGGCCTGAATAAGGCGAAGTATTCGATTTTTTTTTGAAATTATTGTTTAATTTTGCTCTTCTAGCTCAATTTTCTCAGTTCTCATCAGAAGTATTAAAAATCCCTAAATACTCTTTTTTCTTTTCCAGAACTGTTACCGATTTTCGGAAAATCGCAATAATTTTAATTGGGGTTTTTAAAAATGTTTTTTGCCTGTTTCCGCAATTTCATGTCGGCTTTTATCTATATTTCAACGTGACTTGTAAGACAAAAAACAACGAAAAGGTAAAAATCGACAGTAGAAAACATATACAGGAAAAAAAGCAAGAACAATTCGAAAAATAAGAATAGGTTAACATCTTTCTGATGCGAATTCTCAATCAAAACAAATTCGCACAAAAATGTTAAAATGTTACAAATTTTCAAAATTTTGTTAATTCTAAAACCGATATAATTAACCCTTATTGTGAAATTAATGTTCAATTTTTTTAAATAAAAAATATGGAATACAAACTTACTTTATAGGTCCGCACAATTAATTGAGCTAGCAATGGAGGCGACAATCCCTGCATAAAACTTCCAATAATTGCTGTTAGCAGCCAAAAGTATTGAGGGCGACACTCATTGATAATTTCCCAGAAACCAGAAGACACTTCCTTCTCTTCTGGGGTATCCGTGAGACTAGCTTGGCTACCCTTGGAACTTTTCCGAAGCGAATTTGAATTTTCTTTTATTTTGTTAATATCCAGAGGATCTTTTTGACTTGTTTGCTTTTCTTCAGAGTCAAAAATCTGAGAATTGATCAAATTGTTGTAGGCGCCAGCTTTTTGAATCAGGTGTTTATGAGCGCCACTCTCGATTATCTAAAATTCTAAATAATGGTCTCATTTTAATTATCTGTTATGCTCACTTGTCCTTGTGACATTACAATAATCTTGTCACAATTATTGATGGTTGAGAGTCTATGAGCAATGATTATCGTTGTACGACCTTCTGACGCCTAAATTGGTGGGGTAAAAAAAGTATTTTGAAATATCCTTACTTTTCTCAACGCCTTTTGAATTTCCCGCTCACTTTCATTGTCTAGAGCACTAGTTGCTTCATCGAGCAGCAAAATCTTTGGATTCTTAACCAAAACTCTGGCAATGGCAATCCTTTGTTTTTGGCCTCCTGAGAGTTGTGCACCTCCTTCTCCAACAATAGTTTCGATGCCATTAGGAAACGAAGCCACAAACTCGTAAGCGTTTGCCTTTTTCAGAGCGTCGAAGATTTCAAATTTCGAACATTCCGGATTTCCAAACCGAATATTCTGTTCGATAGTTGTGTCGAAGAGAATTGGCTCTTGAGATACAACTCCAATATTTCGCCGCAATTTTTTCAGACTTATGTTCTCGAGCTCCACTCCATCAATCGATATACTTCCAGAATCTTTATTATAGTGACGAAGAAGTAGCTGTACTAAAGTACTCTTTCCACTACCACTGGCTCCTACAAGAGCCACACATTCTCCTCTCTTGACTTCTAAGGAAATTCCTTTGAGGACTTTGGCATTCGGTCGAGTTGGATATGAAAATCTGACATCTTTGAACTGTATAACTCCATTTATTGGTTTTTGGTCATCCGGGACATCCTCATTTTCGATATTGTCATCGTTAGATGTCAAGATTTCAAAAATTGATGAAGCAGAAGAGATCGCATTGAGCAGATTGGAAATGTGGGGTAACACTTCTGCCAAACTATAGGCGCTGAGCATCATGTAATGAAACAGCTAAAAATTTTATAGCTAGAAAAATTATCTCTAGAAAAATGAAATATTCTAATCTTACTGTAACAATGCTTGCTTGATCCATAGTTTTGTTGTATATCAATCCTGCTCCAATGTACAAAAGTGTTCCATTCAATGCGCTGCAGAAAAAGTTGGTAACTGCTCGAGAGGTGGCAAAGAGAAGAGCTCTATGGATACCATGTTTTTCTCCAAGCTTTAGTTCAGAAGAGTAGCTGAAAATAATGATGGTTTTGAATTACAGTAAAACCTGTGACCCTCTGTGATAGAAGGGCTCCTTAAAGAATGAGTTGAAAATTCAAATATTCCGTACGTTTTTAGTGGGAAATAATCCGAAATTTCATCTTATTTGTTTCAAAACTTGCTCAATTTAGGTAAAATTGATACACTTTCTCCGGAGGTATATTTTGGAACAAAAGCCGGGCCTTCTAATACAGATGTTACGATATCTATTGATCACTTACCTCTTCAGCTCATAGGATTGGCCATTCAAAGATATAACAGTTTTAAAACAGCTCAATGCTTGATAAGCAATGCCTCCCGCATTGGCATAGTGATAACTTTGTGCTTTACTGGCTCCCATCATACTTGTAGAATTGATAAGCCCAGAAAAAGCAAGACCAACTGCGAAAAATAATCCGTATGAAGCAAGTTTCCAATCGGTATAAAAGGCAAGTGTGGTCCCAAGAAAAACATTAGTAGATAAGTGAATGATTGTAGCGAGTTTCTCGTTGAAAACCTCTCGGAAGCGATCCATGTTACTGAGTTTATATTTTTATAGAAGACTATTGGCTCTTTTCTGAAATCGGACGCCCATGAACAATCGGAGACTTGTGAAGAATCTATTTTTGAGTCTTTGATTATTCAGTGAGCCGCCCATTCCAGAAGAAAGTCACTTTTTAAAACTTACTCATTCAGCACAGCTGACAACTGTCCAGTAGATACAGTATCAAAAAATTTTGCGTCCTTGTGAAGTAGTTTATGTATGAGTTTACTTCTAACCCGATAGGTGGTATTATCACCGACATATTTGAACAAAGAAAACTGGGAAATGGTTTCTAAAATTGAATGAAAAAATAATCTCACTTGAAAAAATCCAAAAATAAATAAAGCACAGCCCCCTAGAAGAAAACGAATAGTGACTGCATTCATATCAGACTGAAAATCTTCAAAAGATGTGTTGAGGTCAGAATTGTCTGAAATTTAAAACATTCGAAAAATTCTAAAAATGGTAAAAACGTACCCAAAGTCTCATTATTCATTGCTGATGTTATTTTTGAAAATGTCTGAGATACTATTCCATAGTTTTGGTTCATAATCGGCTGACATATTCCAGAACATATTGCAAAAAATAGTGCGAACATGGACAAACACTTCTCAAGGTTAGTAGTACACTCCCACTTAATGTTTTTATTCATTTTGGCTTCCAATTGAGAAAAAAACTCACAATTACAAATAAAAATCTAATGAAATTCGAATACATTTTTACATTGTCTGATGGTGGCAAGAGCACTTTTTTCTCAGCCATACCCGAATTTGAACTTCATATCAGTAGCTGATTGTTCTATTTGTACAGCCAATTGTGACGTAAAGTTTCGAAAAAAACGAGAGACCGAGAAAATGAGTAAGATAAGGAGAAACTGTGTCTCTTCGAAACGTGTGGTCTCTATATCACAGTTCTATGTTAGAAAATAAGTTGAGAACGATTTGATGATGTCATTTCCTAGGAACTATTCATCCTTCCTCAAAAATAAGCAATGATAATTTTTAATTTCTCATGATTTGTGTAAAATTGCGAAATCTCAATGAATTGTTACAGTCACTTCTTATCATTAAATTCTTTGACAATTTTAACTGCAAAACATGAAATTTGATTTGAAATTGTTTTCTTTTTGGGAATTGCTCTTATTTTCCTGGAATAGAAGGCCAATTTCATTTCTTCAAGGTTTTCAATTCGATTTTTTTATATAAATGGCACAAATAGATGATTGTCAATTGCATCCAAATCCAGGTGGTATTCTTTTGTGCAGCTCGTCCAATGAGAAAAGCAATAACCTCCATTTCTAAATTCTTTCATTTATTATTTTATTGTACTTTTGATCCATGAAAAATTATGGTCCTTGAAGGGTGTTCATGTTAAATATACAGTATTGGCGCCTTTCAGAAACTGGTGGCAAATAGCTTTAAAACAAGGAATTATTAAAAAAATTCAGAAAAGCAAAGTTCTCAATCTACCGTAAAACCTGTATTAAAAGCGCCGGCCCTTCTATTGTTCCAAGGTACCTCCGGAGGGCCCTTCTATTACAGGGGCCCTTCAATTAGAGGGGGCTCTTATATTTTACGGCCGTTTTTCCCGGGAATTTTTCATTGAAAAATCGACGAGTTTTCGTTCAAAAGTCATGAAAATCTGTCAATTTCACAAAATTAATCAAGGTTTTGAGCAGAAAAATAGATTTTCAACAGATTTCTATCAATTTGATGAATTCCCGGAATCTTTTTCACTGAAAACGTACGGAAATTCTTTAATTTCATGACTGTTTTAAAGGGGTTTTTCTTTACAGGGGGCCTTTCTATTACGGGGGCCCTTCTATTACAGGGGGTCCATTTATTTTTCCAAACCCCTCTCCGGAAGGACCTTCAATTAGAAGGGCCCTCCTATTAAAGGGGCCCTTCTAATACAGGTTTTACGGTAGGTCTGTTTTACCTAATTTTCACAGTGATCGGAACCTTGACAGCCAAGCTCCAGACTTTTGAAAATACCAAAAAATCAACTGAAAAATACTATTTTGTATGTCTTATTGACCGGTATTTTCATGTGAACACTTTGTAATATCCATAAAATTCTTTATTTTAATTTATTTTCAAAAGTTCAGTTCTGTGATGCCGTTCATTTGTGTTCTTTGCAGCGTCATTTGGCCATCGAAGCAAAGCTTGATGAATTTCGGAAGAAAGGAAGGAAGTTTTTTTCTGAAATTTTTTGTTTTTTTTTCATAAATTGAAAAAATTGAGCTAAAAACACTATGAAAAAAATTGTAAACTCACCGTTTTGTCAGTTCTCATAAAGACCACCTCTCAATAGAAAGGGAGGGAAACGAGAAACAGGAATATCAGAAAAATCAAAATTTAGGATCCCAATCGGGGTTCCATAGAAAGATATTGAATGACTCAGACTTCGCAAAAGGCGTCCTGAGACTATTCCAGTCTAAACAAGCCACAAAGATTTGCTTAGATCTGACCAATCTGCTCCACCTTCAGAGAAAACATCGAATAGCAATGAATTAGGGAATCTCCTGGAGCCTTTTATAGGGGTTGTCGTAAGTAGGCGTGTCGTTGTCCTTGGGAAGTCTGGGTTATGTTAAATATTGTGATTTTATGTGAAATCGTTGAAGAGAATACAAAGTGTTCACATGAAAATACCGGTCAATAAGACATACAAAATAGTATTTTTCAGTGGATTTTTGGTATTTTCAAAAGTCTGGAGCTTGGCTATCAAGGTTCCGATCACTGTGAAAATTATGTAAAACAGACCTACCGTAAAACCTGTATTAGAAGGGCCTCTTTAATAGGAGGGCCCTTCTAATTGAAGGTCCTTCCGGAGAGGGGTTCGGAAAAATAAATGGGCCCCTTGTAATAGAAGGGCCCCCGTAATAGAAGGGCCACCTGTAAAGAAGAACCCCTTTAAAATAGTCATGAAATTAAAGAATTTCTGTACGTTTTCAGTGAAAAAGATTCCGGGAATTCATCAAATTGATAGAAATCTGTTGAAAATCTATTTTTCTGCTCAAAACCTTGATTAATTTTGGTGAAATTGACAGATTTTCATGACTTTTGAACGAAAACTCGTCGATTTTTTCTATGAAAAATTCCCGGGGAAAACGGCCAGAAAAAAAGAAGAGCCCCCTCTAATTGAAGGGCCCCTGTAATAAAAGGGCCCTCCGGAGGTACCTTGGAACAATAGAAGGGCCGGCGCTTTTAATACAGGTTTTACGGTAGATTGAGAACTTCAGGCGCCTTCGCGCCCCCGTAGCTCAGCCGGTAGCGGCGCTGTACCCCTGAGCTGCCTGTCATGAGTTCAACCCCTCATGGGGGTTCTCTATGCAAAATATCAGGAAAACTTTTTTTTTGGTGTCTGGCCTCCTTTAAGTGTACCCAAAATATCTTGAAATATTTCAGTTTTCCCACCTATGATTTGTTGAAAAAAGAGTCGTTTTGCACTACGGATCCATTCAAAGAATTCCATTATCCTCCAATGATTCTCAACGGAGATCTATCACCGGTAAGACATTGAGAATGAAAAAACTACGTTTACAGAACTACAAAAGTTACTGTAGTTTAGGAAATGTTCAAGTTTCAGAGCTACGAATTCAATGTTCTATTCCATCACAATTGCACTCAAGGAGGGCTTCGCCGTTGGGCATGTTATTATTCGCCAGAGCCCCTCGTATTTTGTCCTGTTGATGGAGAGTGAGTACAGTGATTCTACAGTAATTTAAAACAAAGGTTTCACATTTTCAGGCAAACGGTTGCGATGGATGTGTGGATTGGGAACAAATGGAATTCTAAAGAGTGTTGGCCTCTGTTTGCTGATCCAATTTTTTGAATTGATGAATTTTTAATTTGATTAATGAATTTTTCGTGTTGCATTTATTTCAAACTTCAAACAGTTTCAAGTTTTACAGAGTGTCCGAATTTCAATTTTTTTGAAAATTTCTATCTTTCCGATTTAAAGATCAAATTTTTGTTGAAAGAGTTTGAACGCCCACGCATTTCTACGAAACCTCGAAAAACAGCTCTAGGCTGAAACTGTCTCTTTGTTAGTTGTTTTTGTCTAATTACTTTTTCATGATGAATGTTTATGGCTAATTGCCATGTCCTTGATTCAAAGAGTATATGTCATTCATTGATGTAATTATGTAATTTGACTTGGAAAACAAATACTAATGAATAAACACATTTTTTGCGTATAATTTAGTGCGTACAAAGAAAGTTAAAAGGAATGAAAAATTAGAGATTATTGGGTTCCTTTAATACTGGCCAAATTTCCTTCTTTCCAAACCACGATCAGCTCTCCAGCATACTCAGCCAGGAATTCTCCACTTGAAATATCTTCTTTGGCGAATATGCCGTATCCTTTCGTCTTTGTATCGCGAAACTCCAGCTTCGGGTTTACATAGCCCTTTGAGACATTTCGGTCATTGCAGAGTTCTCCTGCTGCAGCATCCTTGATAAGTTCCGCCTTTGGTTTTTCATTGCCTTTCGTATCCTTTAGTTATTGTGCCTCGACGCTCCAATTTAGGGAAAGGAATATCACAAAAATCAAAGTATAAGGATCCCAATAGGGGTTCCATAGGGAGTCTTAGAAGGGGGGGGGGGGGATATTCAGAAAAATAAATAAGTAGAATCCCAATCGGGGATTCATTGAGCGGTATTGATGAATTCCTAATGGGGTGTAGATTGATCCAGAATGGCTAAGACTGACCAAAAGGCGCCTGAGACCATTCCTGCCTAAGACAAGTCTAAAAAACTTTCTAGGCCTGATCAAACTACTCCGCCAATCGAGAGAACATCGAATGCCAATGAATATGGGAGTCTGTTGGAGCCTTATATAGGGGCTCTCCAAATGGGCGTGTCCAGGTGAATGGGCGTGGTCTTGGAGGAGGAGGATGAGTATGCGAAGAGAGTGTGGTCCCAGGGAAAGACTTTCTATGACGTACGTTAACGAGATAAATCTACCAAAGCTGGCAATAAGATAATTGAACAATGGACAAAGTGCCCATCAATCTATTTTTATGACCTTTTTGAAGAGTCTCTCCATGTTTTATGACCCTTCTGAAGAGCCCAAAGTATCCTAGAGGGTCATAACATATGCCACCTTACCCAAAAGAACATTTATATATATTCAACAATTTTGTTACTTTTAAAATTGAAAACCAACACACAAAAAAAATTGAATTTTTGAAAACATTTTCCAGCAACCATTTCTTTCGTCAAGTTTGAAATTTGAAAAACGACTGTCATTCTATTAGGTTGGCAGGAAAGTAACCGTCCCTTGTTTTATTTGTGAATAATACAAAAGCAGGATTAATCCAAGATTAGCATTATGCACCGTCGTGGTCCACGACATGTTGGCAATGTTCAGATAACTTGTGGATACAATACCTTCAAAAGCCAGCTAGCCACAAATCAAAGTATTCATTGTTTCCTGTTTTTCACATAAATAGTGCAAAATTTCGTATTCTCTAGATGAGGTTGTATCTCTCCGAATATTTAATAATCTGATAGAGCTCAGTCGGGACTATAAGTAGGTGAGGGAGAGCTTTTTAATTTCTTCCAGTATTACCCGTTATTGATATATTTGCTCCCCTATTTTTCTTTTTCTACCGGTTACATCTTTCCTGTGTCAAATATCTAAATTATCCCGTTTCCCCTCCCCTACTCAGATCGGCTTCGTGAGGGGCATTTTTCTGAGTCTTTCATGTCCTGCCCTCTAATGTTTTATTACACCTGATCAATAAACAAATTAAATTAATTAATCCAGAATTGTCAGAATGTACCGTCGTGATCCACAACATGTTGGCAATTTTCAGATTATTTCTAGGGTAAAACTTGGGAGTCACTATATTAATGCAATATATTTTTGCCGGAGACCTTTTTCAATTTTTTCTAGTTAGTTCAATGTTTTTATTTTTTCAGATTTCCAGATTCTTATATGTTCTCACGTTATTCCGGTGTTTTTTCAGTTGCATTGGTCAGACACTCATTTGAGAATTGGCTAATCAAGATGAGAATATGCCAATGGGAAAATTGTCATACTTTATGACCCTCTTGGAAACTATAGACTCTTCGAAAGAGTCATAAAAGACTCTTCAGAAGGATCATAAAAATAATTGCTGGGCACTTTGTCCATTGTCTTATTATCTAATTGTAAGTACTTGGAGATTTATCTTGTTACCGTATGTCTTAGAGTGACAGTCAAAACTCAAACTTGATGAAAAAAGTCTTCCGGGGAAAAATGTTTCAAGAACTCGAACTCACAAAATTGCTCTAAAATAGTTGAATAAATGTTTTTTATGTACAATTTTCTCAAATTCTCCGATTTGCAGAAAATTTCAAATGCTGTTATATTTTGTTACATTACTAAAAAAATAAATTTTTAAAAATTTGATTGAAAAAAAAGTTTTCGAAAAAAAAAACAAAAAACAAACAGTTTTAAAAACTTCCAAAATTTTTTGAACTTTCAGCTCCAGATTTTTTCAACATTTCAGATTTTCAGATTTTTTATCTTTGAACGGTTTTCAGGTGTTTTTTAGTTGCATAAGTCGCAAATCTGGAATAGGCTAAGTAAGATAAAAATATGATAATGGGGAAAGTGTCACATTTTATGACCCTTTAAGATACTATAGACTCTTGATAGTGCCATAAAAAATAATTGCTGGGCACTTTGTCCATTGTCTTGTTACTTTATTTCCAGCATTAGTAGATTTACCTCATTAACGTACATCATATTAGGTTGGCAGGAAAGTAACTGTCCATTTTTCATTAGTAAATAACACAAACACAAGAATAATTCGTTCCCATACCAAAAAAGGGTTCTCCTTCATCGCCCGAAAAATATCGCCCCATTTCGCTTACTGACCCATTCGCTCGAATTTTCGAACGATTGGTATGTGATCGCATCAAATGGGAATTCCTCCATCAATTCAGTAGTCTTCAACATGGTTTTCTCTCCAACAGATCCTGCACCACCTCTCTAGTTCAATCTTTTTCGAATTATAAAGCTACTCTTTTGAAATACAATACACTAGACGTCGTCTTTTTCGATTTCCGCAAAGCTTTCGACCAGATACAACATCAACTTCTCATCCAGAAACTTTCTAGCTTTGGAGTCCCTAAATCTTACGTAGCTTGGTTCTCCTCGTTTCTCTCTGGTCGAACGTTCTCTGTCAAAATCTATGATTTTATTGGACCCCCTTCCTCTGTCATTCCCTCTGGTGTTCCTCAAGGATCAGTCTCCGGTCCCTTACTATTTCTCATCTTCATCAATGATCTGCTCTTAAGACTTGAACAAATCCCCTCTCTTCACCTTGCCGCCTTTGCTGATGATATCAAATTGTATTCTCATGACCCAATCGCCCTTCAAACTGGTATCAACATGGTTGTAAATTGGGCTACCGCCAACCATCCCCCTCTTGCCCACTCTAAAACTGCCCTTCTTCGCCTAGGTTCCCATAATTCTTCCCATCCTCTCAATATTGCGGGTGTCGCACTTACTCCCTCCTCCTCCGTCCGGGACTTGGGACTCATTACTGATTCCTCTCTCAAATTCTCTGCTCACATCAACAAAATCACATCTTTAGATAAAGATTCAAAGATAAAAAATCTGAAAATCTGAAATGTTGAAAAAAACTGGAGCTGAAAGTTCAAAAAAATTTGGAAGTTTTTAAAACTGTTTGATTTTGTTTTCGAAAACTTTTTTTCAATTCAAATTTTTAAAAATTTATTTTTTTAGTAATGTAACAAAATATAACAGCATTTGAAATTTTCTGCAAATCGGAGAATTTGAGAAAATTGTACATAAAAAACATTTATTTAACAATTTTAGAGCAATTTTGTGAGTTCGAGTTCTTGAAACATTTTTCCCCGGAAGACTTTTTTCATCAAGTTTGAGTTTTGACTGTCACTCTAAGACATACGGTAACAAGATAAATCTCCAAGTACTTACAATTAGATAATAAGACAATGGACAAAGTGCCCAGCAATTATTTTTATGATCCTTCTGAAGAGTCTTTTATGACTCTTTCGAAGAGTCTATGTTTCCAAGAGGGTCATAAAGTATGACAATTTTCCCATTGGCATATTCTCATCTTGATTAGCCAATTCTCAAATGAGTGTCTGACCAATGCAACTGAAAAAACACTGGAATAACGTGAGAACATATAAGAATCTGGAAATCTGCGACGGTGCATTCTGCTAATCTTGGATTAATCCTGCTTTTGTATTATTCACAAATAAAACAAGGGACGGTTACTTTCCTGCCAACCTAATAGAATGACAGTCGTTTTTCAAATTTCAAACTTGACGAAAGAAATGGTTGCTGGAAAATGTTTTCAAAAATTCAATTTTTTTTGTGTGTTGGTTTTCAATTTTAAAAGTAACAAAATTGTTGAATATATATAAATGTTCTTTTGGGTAAGGTGGCATATGTTATGACCCTCTAGGATACTTTGGGCTCTTCAGAAGGGTCATAAAACATGGAGAGACTCTTCAAAAAGGTCATAAAAATAGATTGATGGGCACTTTGTCCATTGTTCAATTATCTTATTGCCAGCTTTGGTAGATTTATCTCGTTAACGTACGTCATAGAAAGTCTTTCCCTGGGACCACACTCTCTTCGCATACTCATCCTCCTCCTCCAAGACCACGCCCATTCACCTGGACACGCCCATTTGGAGAGCCCCTATATAAGGCTCCAGCAGACTCCCATATTCATTGGCATTCGATGTTCTCTCGATTGGCGGAGTAGTTTGATCAGGCCTAGAAAGTTTTTTAGACTTGTCTTAGGCAGGAATGGTCTCAGGCGCCTTTTGGTCAGTCTTAGCCATTATGGATCAATCTACACCCCATTAGGAATTCATCAATGTCGCTCAATGAATCCCCGATTGGGATTCTACTTATTTATTTTTCTGAATATTATACTCTTTGAATCAAGGACATGGCAATTAGCCATAAACATTCATCATGAAAAAGTAATTAGACAAAAACAACTAACAAAGAGACAGTTTCAGCCTAGAGCTGTTTTTCGAGGTTTCGTAGAAATGCGTGGGCGTTCAAACTCTTTCAACAAAAATTTGATCTTTAAATCGGAAAGATAGAAATTTTCAAAAAAATTGAAATTCGGACACTCTGTAAAACTTGAAACTGTTTGAAGTTTGAAATAAATGCAACACGAAAAATTCATTAATCAAATTAAAAATTCATCAATTCAAAAAATTGGATCAGCAAACAGAGGCCAACACTCTTTAGAATTCCATTTGTTCCCAATCCACACATCCATCGCAACCGTTTGCCTGAAAATGTGAAACCTTTGTTTTAAATTACTGTAGAATCACTGTACTCACTCTCCATCAACAGGACAAAATGCGAGGGGCTCTGGCGAATAATAACATGCCCAACGGCGAAGCCCTCCTTGAGTGCAATTGTGATGGAATAGAACATTGAATTCGTAGCTCTGAAACTTGAACATTTCCTAAACTACAGTAACTTTTGTAGTTCTGTAAACGTAGTTTTGAAAACAGCAGTTTGGTTTTTTCAAACGCTTTTCTAATCCAATTGAATGTAAACTTTTTCAAACTATTTAGATCGGAACGAACAAAGTCAAAGCATTCTCAATGTCTTACCGGTGATAGATCTCCGTTGAGAATCGTTGGAGGATAATGGAATTCTTTGAATGGATCCGTAGTGCAAAACGACTCTTTTTTCAACAAATCATTGGTGGGAAAACTGAAATATTTCAAGATATTTTGGGTACACTTAAAGGAGGCCAGACACCAAAAAAAAAGTTTTCCTGATATTTTGCATAGAGAACCCCCATGAGGGGTTGAACTCATGACAGGCAGCTCAGGGGTACAGCGCCGCTACCGGCTGAGCTACGGAGGCGCGAAGGCGCCTGACGACCGATGGTCTACATAAGCGCGGCGCGATTTCGTCTCCCGAACTGTCCCCCGAAATTTTTGCTGTCTCGCCTCCTTTAATAATACGTATTTGTTTTTGTTTTCTCAAAAAGAGCTTCAGAATGGGCTTATCTATAATTAATCTCGCCTAATTTCAACTTCTCAGTGAGCTCATTTTGAAGCTTACGACGTGGAAAAATTTAATTTTCAAACCTCACACCAAAATTTCACCTTCCTTTACCAAAAAACTCACGTATTATCCTTGAATTCACATCGAACTTGATATTCCAATCGGATCGGATTTGATCAGAGAAAATCCCAGAAAAATTAGAAGAAGAATGCGATGGAAAATTATTTCCGATTTCTGAAAATTTTTCATCCGAAGGGAATATTTATAGGCGAAAATTTTTTCTGAAATTTCCCAGATCGTAAAAATTCCAAATGTTGTGAAACTGGAAAAACTGTGAGAATCTCAAATTTATTGGGAAATTTGATCTTTTGATCGGAAGAATCGGAATTTCAGAAAATGTTCAATATAAAAAACTTATTTATTGAAAACTCTAAAAAATAATTCTAAAAATCGTTAATAATTGATGTCTCTGCACTTCTTATTATCTCCAATTTCGTGGACAGTGCCGTTGAAACTGGCACTGTGTCTGAACAGAGAATGAACAATCAGACAAAATTTTTCGAGTTTTTTTCCTTCAAAACTTGGCTCAAAATAGTTCAACTGTGAGGATTTTGGTATCGGATATTGTATGCTTAGCAACGTTTGGAGCTGAGCATTCGAAATCGCAAAGTTCCTAGAGACGTTCAAAAATCTAAAATCCGGCTAACAAAAGCATCGTTTCGAAACTTTCAAGTTTTCGATGCTCGAGAGTTTTTGATAGTGACTCTATTATTACTTGAAGCACTGTACGAAACAGGATCTATTGGAAGTTCATCAATGTGTTTCTATGGATCCTCGATTGGGATCCTAATTCTTAATTTTTCTGATATTTATTCCCTTTTTCCTCCGATCCCTTCACTCTTCGATGTTCGTGCCAATGAGAAGGTCACCTATGAGCACATGGCAATGAGAAAGAGGTTGAGCTGATCAAGGATGCTGCAGCAAGAAATCTTTGTGATATCCGCAACGTATCCAAGGAATTTCACAACTCGAAGCTGGACATGATGACTGAAGACTACGGGATCGTAGCCTAAGAAGATATTTCAAATGGAAAACTCCTAGAAGAATACGCTGCAGAACTGATCGTGGTTCGGAATAAGGAAAACTTAGCCAAAACTGAAGGAACCCGATAATCTCGAATTTTCAATTTTATAACTGTTGTTCGTTGCACGCAATAAACTTTACATGTTCAAAAATTTGTTCGTACCTGAATATTCGTTTTCGAAGACAAATACCATCAATCATATGGACATATTAGTGTAAGGGTCTGCAAGACCCTTATTACTCGAGTTTTGATTTTAAAAAACTCACTTTTGATATCAATAAATCTTCATCGCTGAATTTGCCTTGAACTTTTCTGAAAAGAAAATTTTTTTTGACGATTTATCAATATTAAAATTTTAGAAATAATATACGAACCTTTTGTTTTCATTCCATCTAGCGAACAGATTCAATAAGTAAATCAGCAATGTGCCAATCGAACCAAATCCAAGCAAAATAAATATTGTAAGGGTCTGCAAGACCCTTATTACTCGGTTTCCCATGTAATCGGTTCTACTGTTTCTAATCTGATTCCTTAGCGCCACGACGTGCCTTTCTCTCTGGACTTTGCCCCAAGAGTCATGAAATACCATTCTTACATGTGACATATTGGCTCTAAGAGATCAAGATAGAGATTCCCAATCCTCCGACTGCAGAAGCTCTAGACAAGGGCTCTCCAAGATCTACACCATCTCTTATTAAATTCCTCATTTTCCATTATCTATTTGTCAACATTTCTGTAACCCCGCCCCAAATTCCATTTATTCCCCGTTTGTATATAAGCCCATTCATGTAACCCTAGAGTCACGATTACACCTTATTCTTTTGTACAGCGCACAAGTCGCCCTTTTCCCCTAAACCAAACCTAAGATTAGAGAATAAACCTATTTCATATTTATGAACTCTTATTTTAGATTCTTTAAATAAAGACATGACAAGTATCCATAGAAACTTCATCATGAAAAAAGGTACTTAAAGTAGGTATCTGTCAAAAAAGACAGATTCATTGAAGAGCAGTAGTTTGGGATTGTGTATAATTGCTTGAGCAAAAACTATTCTTTTTTTTTGCCTTCCAGATAGTAGAGCACCTCGTTCTTTTTTCTAGTCCTCAAATTATCTGAATGACCGTTTTACTCTAATAAAGTTATATGAGAACACTGTTAAAACATACAGTAGGCATTTGTGAAACAATTTTTACAGGTTAGAAGTTTCAAGTTTTCTTTGAATATCTAGGTCATTTTATAGTCCATCCGAACAGAATTCTAGAATTGAAAGAAAATTCTAGAATTCTAAAACAATGCTGGTTCCTGGATTACCAGAGCAATGAATTTCGAATTTCATTCAAATGAAATTTGATCTTCTAAGCGAAAAATCTGAGTTTTCGAGAACTTGAAATTCTGAAATCCTGAAAATTTAAAACAGTCTGAAGTTTAAAAAAAATGCAATGCGACAAATTCATTAATTCAAATGGTAGATGTATCAACCCATAAGTGGCCAGCACTCTGTCGACCTCCCTTTATTTCCAATTTCCACATCCATTGCAGCCGTTTGCCTAAAAATTTCAAAACCATTTTTTTAGGATTAATGTAGAATTACTGTACTCACTCTCCCTTTACTGGAACAGTTGCGAGGGTTTCCGGCGAATAACATCGCCAAATAAAGGGGATCCTTCCTTCGCCTTGAGTGCAATTGTGCCAGAATAGAACATTGAATTCGTAGCTCTGCAATTTGAAAAATTCAAAAAACTACAGTAATTTTCGTAGTTCTGAAGAAATATTTTTGAAAAAAGCAGCGCCTGTTTTGACTTGAGAAGCGTTTCAAAACAGGCCTAATCACAACTTTTCATCGCTTATTTCAATTTTTCAGTTGCATCGCGGCCGTGCGTCACCTGTCCAAGCGGAAATTTCAAAATGAGCCTGGCCGTGCATGAGTTTTTTTTTGATGCGCCGCTCAAGTCCAATCTAATGAAACAGTTTTTAAAATGTTTCTATAGGAATTGACAAAGTTAAAGAATGCTCAGTGTCTTACCGGCGAGAGATCTCCATTGAGATTTCTTGGAGGGTAGCGGAATTCTATGAAGGGATCCGTAGTGCAAAACGACTCTTGTGTCAAGTAATCATGAGTTGGGAAACTGAAATATTTCGAAATAATTCTTGCTGGAAAGTTAGCAATTAACGTTGCCCTCCCGGACCAAAAAACCCACGTATTATCCTCCTCATAGACAGTCAAATTGGCACACCAGTTCACATTGAATTGGCATCGAACATTTAGAGATATATTAATCGGATCGGATTTCATCAGAGAAACTCCGAGAAGAATTGGAAGTAGAATACGATGGAAAATCATTTTCGATTTCTGGAAAATTTCTCTCTGACGGGAATTTTTATAGGCGATTTTTTTCTGAAATTTCCCAGATCGAAAAAATTTGAAAATTTGGGAAACTGGAAAAACTCTGGGAATCTCAAATGTATCGGGAAATTTGATCTTCTGGTCGCAAAAATCGGAATCGGAAAAAAATTTTAAGCTATCATGAAATTCCAAAAAAAACTTCTAAAAATCATTGCTGATTAGTGTCTTTGTTCTCATCACTTCCAAAATCGTTGACGCTGTCGTTGCTGTAACTGTGTCTGAAAAAATTTTTCCTATCCAAGACTTGGCTCAAAATAGTTGAGATTGGATGATTTTGGTATGAAATTGTCGTATTTTTCATGCTGAGCAATGTAATGTAATTCATTGCGAACCATTTAGAACTGATAATTTTGAGATCGTTAAGTTCCTAGAGATGTCCAATATCAAAAATCAAACTAAAATATTTCTATTAGTCGGCTTATAATTGCTCAAAATTGATGATTTAGAAATACTGTCTTCAGATCCAGTTAGCCATGAAACATAATGCACACTCTAACTCAAAAGGAATACCGAGAAATCTCCTCTCCTCCTCCCTTTTTAATTGAAAGTAATTTTTTCTCAAAATTTTCACATTTCATTTTTATGCTCCTTCAAGATATTGTCGGATTAAAAAAAGTGACACGTAAAAATCTCGGAGACGGCGCTCGTGTCGATTTACGAAGGGGCGGAGCGAAAACGGATACTGTAGATAACAAATTTATTTATGTGAATTTAGTGAGATTTTCTGAACAAAATTTTGATTTCTTGGTCTAAAAATGATCGTTAGCATCTCTAGAATCTATTTTTCAGCAAAAAAACTAAATTTAAACGCGAAAGTAGCTCGAACGGAAATATTACGTTTTTGCCGGACCACCTGGACACGCCCACTTAGATAGACCCTATATAAGGCCCCAGCAGATGCTCAAAATCATTGGCCTTTCTATGGAACCCCGACTGGGATCCTAATTTTTTTATATTTTTCTGATATTCCTATTTCTATTCCCAATGGCGAGTTTCTGGTAATTCTCAACACCCACTTATGTTGCCTCCGACTCAAAGGTCCCGACGGATTTCAAGATGACCAACAATGCGGGATCAGAAAAAAGAGTGAAACTGACTGCCTCCGACTTCGACATCATCTCAACTCGAAATTTCTCAAATCCAATGTTCGATGACCGGAATGCAGAAGACAGTGAACAATTTTTTGGATGGATGGATTTGCTAGAAACCACACAAACTCGGAGGTCGCTCACAATTATGTCTTCACGTTTTCCAACAGAAAAAACACGGAACTCTTCAAGGGAACTGAGACAACCTATCGACAACAACGTAAGCTCCAAATTATAAAACGCTTGTCTTTATCATTCATTGATTTTCAGAGTCGCGGAAATGAAACCAATATCTGATGTGAGTGTGGAAGCTGGAGTTGCAGTGGATTGGTTGGCAAGATAGAGAATGTCCATGTCAAAAAAAGCGGATCAAAGAAGAGAAAGATAGATGCTCTTTTGAAATTGATTTGAAGAAAGCTAGGTCAAGAAGAGAAGATGCTGATTCGACCAATGTTTTAAATGTTCTAACTTGTGAAAATTGATTGAAATAATAAAAATTACGAATAAAAAAAAAAGTTCAGACGAAAACAATATATTCAACATGAACGCCATTCATTTTTCAATAGAGCTGTACCAGTCGGTTTGAGCCCGCTGCCGGGGGCTCAACCTCCTGGTTACCGCTTACTGTATCTTACACTGGAATTACTAATTTCTGAATTTCCCACTTTCGAGCCCGATACTTCGAAATATTTAGATTTTCAAATTTTAGATTTTTCCAATGGGAGTCCTCATCTATCTAATGACCGTCTCTGATCGCTACCCTGGCCAGGCCGTTTGTTTTTTGGTTATTGAAGGCGTATACAGTTTTCTGATTTTCTGAAGTTCGAATGTTGAACCAAAAAAAAACTAAAATTTGAAAAATACCAAGAAAATTTTGGAATTTTTCGGAAATTTCTGGAAATTTCTAGAACGTTCTGAAACTTTCTAGAATCCTTTGGAATTTTCTTGAAATTTCTTGAACTTCCAGGATTATTCTAAAAATTTCTGGAGCTTTCTAGAATGTTTCGGAACTGTCTAAAACGATTTGGAGTTTGCTGGAGTTTTATTGACATTTTCTTGAAATGTTCTGGAATTTCCCAGATTGTTCTAACTATGGTCTCAAATATATAGCTCACCGTCCATTTGAGAGAGATTTTAGAAAAAATAATATTTTTAAACTCAATTCCATGTATCCCTATACAATGTATAGTATACATGCGAAATTTTTTTCGAAAATTGTCACTTCTTGATCACGACTCGATCATTTTCTGAGAAGAGAAGATGATAATTCGATCAAATTAATAACTTTTTTATATTGCTTTAAACTTCAAAAAGGAATTGGAATAAAAATTATGAATTCTACGTAATGTTCAGAAGAAAAAAAAGTATTTTCCATGAAAACCCTTTAGGAACAAACTTTCAGACAAAAGCCATAAATCTTTATATATATGTGAAAATTAGGTATACAATATCTTAACATAAAAAAAAGTAGAGAAACTAAAAATCGTTCATCTGATCTTTAGTTCAATGGATAGAGATTAGACTAATTCTCAATTTGCTTTAATAGAATCGAGTCAAAACTAGCAAAATGTTGTGGTGCATTCTTAACTGCTTTTTTTACATGTGAAAAACCCAACGAGTCCATAAAAAGTTGTTATTTATTTAATTCCTTTCTTTCAATACAAATTAGGAAGCTTGTTTCCGAACCAGTTTCCAATAAGCACCTTTCAATTTGAGAAGTTCTTCGTGAGATCCTGAAACATTAAAAATATGATCACAATCGTTTTGAAATCATCTCACCTTGTTCCACAACTTTCCCCATTTTCAAAACCGCAATGGAATCTGCATTCACAATTGTAGACAAACGATGAGCAACTATTATAGTGGATAATCGCTCACTGGCAGTATCCAAAGCGGTTTGGACCAGTTTCTCACTATCACTATCCAATGCACTTGTTGCTTCATCCAAGAGTAGTAGTTTAGGATTTCGTAGAATCGCTCGAGCAATTGCGACTCGTTGTTTTTGCCCTCCAGATAGTTGGGCACCTCGTTCTCCAACAATTGTGTCTAGTCCCTAAATCAACCAAATCACCAAAAACTTCATAATGGAAGGCTACATTATACTTGCACTTTGAACTCAATTATCTCCATTTTTGGGAAAGATATGAAACTTGTGTCAACAGATAAAATTTTGGTCATATTATGAAAAACATTTCATCAGTTGACAGATTTTTGCTACCTCTTATAGAAATCGAGATATTTGAGTTTTCAGTGCGATGCAGTGTAGGGTGTCATCACATTAGAGACGGTATATGAAAACCTAGTTAAAACTCACATTTGGCATTTGTGAAACAAAGTTGTAGGCGTTTGCAGTTTCGAGTGCTGTTTCAAGATTTTGATCACTTTCTGGTCCATCCAAACCATAAAGCAAGTTTTCTCGGATCGAACAATTAAACAAAATTGGTTCCTGGGATACCAAAGCCAAATTCGAACGCAAATGATGAAGATTAATGTTCTCCACATTTTCATGATCAATATTCTAGAAAACTCATCATAATTATATTTTTTTTCCAGGTCAACTCACAATGTGTCCAGTGTTCACCCGATAAAACATTTCTAGCAGTGAAATGAATGTCGATTTTCCTGACCCACTCGGACCAACCAGAGCCAGAGTCTTTCCAGGTTCAAGGTGTAAATCTACATTTTTCAGAACAAGATGATCAGGGCGTTGGTGGTAATGGAACTTGACATTCTCGGCATTAACGATTCCTTGGCTGATGTTCGTAGTGCCCTGATCGGAGTTGTAAGGTGCTGTAGCTGGATAAGTGAATAGGTTGAAAATCAATCCAGCAGCATGTAAAGCTTTCTTGTAGTCCGGCAAGTAGGAAATCGCCGATCCTGCCATGTTGGATGTATAGGATAGTGTCACCAATGCCAGATACATATCCATCGGAAGAACTTCGCGTTGAAGAATTAAATAGGTGCCAAATTTGAAAGATAGGGCGTAGACAATTTGAGAGCATCCCGCGGAGAAGCCACTTGCAAGACCCTGGAAGTTTGATTTGAATAGATCAAGTTAAAATTGGACACACCAAAAAAAACGCCCTCTTGTGATATTTCCTCTTCAACATTTCCAACTGCCCTGTGACCATACTCATCACTTTTTGCTCCATGTTTAGGGACCGCACAGTTTTGATATTGTCAAGCACTTCAATAGCTATCTAAAAATTAGTACTTTTTGGGGTTTAAAAAAAAAACGTAATGGATACCTTATTACTAAACTCGAATGCTAGGGAATCCTGCTTGATCGACAATACTGTAGTTTTTTCGTAACAATATTTGGAAAGATATAGCACCGGGAAAAATAGAAGGACCTAGAAACCAAACAAATTTTTTGTTTTTTTTTTGCTTAAAACTCAACTAACCTGAATAGTGAGCTTCCATGAGTAGTAGCATGCAATAGTGATCGCTACAATGAATGACACCAAAGTCATTAGGACACTTCCGAGTCTTGCATCTACTGCTGCTTTCACATTTGAAGCATCAGTATTCAATCGGTTGGCCAGTCTTGTTGGTGAATTTTTAGGATCATCATAGAATGCGCATGGTAATGACAACAAGTGTTGAAAGGATTTGATTCGGAGACGAGTTGATAATTTTTCTCCGATTTTTCCAAAGAAGAAATACTGGCAGTATAAGGTGATTGGGCGGTACAGGCCGAGAACGAGAAACATGGATGCCCAAAAATGACCGTTGACCAGGATAGCCTCTCCTTGCATTGCGTAAGCCTAAAAATAATATAGAGTACCGGGCAGTTTTTGAAATAAAACTTTTCTTTCGAAAAAATGTAACAAAAACGAGATACTTTTTTTTCTAATATAAACCCATCCAAATATTCAAATTTGGTCTCAATTATCTCGATTTCTGTGAAAGATATAAAAAAAGCCAACTGATAAAATTTTGGTGATATTCTGGGTGATAATTTGTTATCAAACAAATTTTCGATATCTTTACAGAAATCAAGACAATTGAGCGCAAAGTTGACAATATGGGTAAGCTTCCATTAGATCAAATACTGTAGCCAAACTTGCAAAATGTTTACTCAAATGTCAATTTTTTCTTTTTTGGCTATTTTTTGTTTTGACAGCATTTTTCATAAAAATGAGATTTTTCGAAAAAGTTGAAAATTCAAAAAAAAAAGGATTTCTTATTTTTAGTATAATTGAAGCTTTTCAGAGAAATGCCTCGGAATTTTTTTACAAAGTTAAAAGAAAATGTTTCCTATGCTGTACAAAACAGAGCAAAATAAATCAAAATACCTTATACACTCACTTATGGCTAGTATAATTGAAGCTTTTTAGAGAAATGGAAGCACTCTGCCATTTTTTCACGATTTCATAATTGCCTATTGATCCACCGAAAAAAAGCAAAACAAATCAAAATACCTTGTACACTCTCACTATCAACTGAGCCAGAATGGGAAAACTGAATCCTTGAATGGCACTACCAACAACAGCTAGAAACAACATGCAGCAATGCGAACGGCATTCTCTGAGAATCTGCCATATCGTCGAACTCATGGTTTCTTCCTCCGGTGTATCTTTGAGTTCTTCTTCTAATTCTTCATTAGTCGGATGCTTTGTTTCACTGGTGGCAATCGTTTTGATGCTTTTTTCAACTACCGAATCTTCCGAGTTCAAGGATTGTGCTTGGACCAAGTCTTTGTAAACAATGGAGTTCTCCATCAACTTGTCATGAGTTCCAGATGCCACAGTCTGTAAAAATCTCGCTTCAATTTTATCTGGATGTACAAACCAGTTAACCTTTCCATGAGACATCACAATTATTCTATCACAGTGCTGAATTGTGGATAGCCGGTGAGCAATTACGATGGTTGTACGGCCTTTGGATGCCTGAATCGTTTTTTTTTAAAGATGATACTGTCTTCTGAGAAGTTTGTTACCTCTTTCATGGCAATTCGAACAACATGCTCACTCTGATTATCTAATGCACTTGTCGCTTCATCCAAAAGAAGGATTTTCGGGTTTTTCACCAAAACACGAGCAATTGCAATTCGTTGTTTTTGACCGCCAGAAAGTTGAGTACCTCTCTCACCAACGACAGTTTTGATACCTTTTGGGAAGGAGTTCACAAAATCATAAGCATTTGCAACTCGTAGAGAATCGTAGATTTCCAAAGTAGAAGCTGCAGGATTACCAAACCGAATATTTTCTTCGATTGTTGTGTTGAAAAGTACAGGTTCCTGAGAAACGACTCCAATATTCCCACGCAGTTTCTTTAAGTTGATTTTGTTTAAGTCTACATCATCAATTAAAATATTTCCAGATTCGATATTGTAGTAATGGAGAAGTAGCTGTACAATAGTGCTCTTTCCACTTCCACTTGCACCCACTAGAGCCACACATTCTCCTTTTTTGACATTAAACGTGACTCCTTTTAATGCCTGAGCTTCTGGACGAGTTGGATAAGAAAATTTGACATTATCGAATTGAATATCTCCTTCAATTCGTTCGGAATCACGTTCTGTATCATTTTGATGGTTTTCAATTATATCATCTTTAGAAATTAGTACTGCAAATATAGGAGAAGCTGAGGAAATTGCATTGGATAGATAGGAAATATGAGGAAATGCCTCGCCCAAACTGAATGCACTGAACAGCATGTAATGGAACAACTGCAATAACATTTCTAAATGGGAAAATAAAAAATCATGAAAAAAAAAACTAACCGTCACAATAACAGCTTGATCCATTGTTTTGTTGTATATCAAATCAGCTCCGACGTACAAAATAATTCCATTCAATGCATTGCAAAAGAAATGAGTGACACTTCGAGAAGTGGCCAGAAAAAATGCTCGTCGTGCTCCATATTTTTCTCCTGCTTTTAATTCTTTTGAATACCTGAATTTTTAGTTGCAATTCAGCAAAAATTTGAAACCTTCAAACCTTTCTAATTCTTGCGCTTGACCGTTTAGAGATATAACTGTTTTGAAAGAGCTTAAAGCTTGGAAAGCAATTGCTCCTGCATTCGCATAATGTGTATTTTGTTTGACAGTAGAACCCATCATACTTGCAGAATTGATGAATCCAGAAAATGCAATACCGAGTGCGAATATACTTCCATAGGAAGCCAATTTCCAGTCCGTGTAGAACGCGAGAGTGGTGCCAATCACAAAATCAGTAGAAAAGCAAATGATAAATGCGATTTTTTCATTGAATGCCTCTCGGAATCGTTCCAAATTACTGAAAATAAAAAAGTGAGGGATTGTGATAAGTTTTATAAAACGTTCTTCAAAAATTAAAAATTTTTTGAACGGAATAACTGGATTCTCAAAGAATCTGTTTAATTTTCGTCCACAAAAAACGTTTATTATACACATTTTAAATAAAACACTTTTCTAAAATTTTGGCGCCGTGAAACCGCGCTCCGCTCAACAAAACGTTTACAGCACTAATTTTCAGCGGGGGATACCGTACAATAATTAAAATTTTGCGAATTACCCATTTTTTGAAATATTTTTGCTGAAACCGCAAAAAATAAACTCAAAGTTGACAGTTCAAAGTCATTCCTAGCAGACTACTCACAGTATCCGGATAAAAATGATACTCACTCATTCAAAACTGTTGATAAATATCCAGTAGACACCGTGTCAAAATATTGCGCGTCTTTTTGAAGTAGTCTTGATATGTATTTCCTTCGAACCCGATATGTAGTATTATCTCCAACGTATTTGAATAGGGAGAACTGAAAAATAGTATGACATTATCTGCAAGAATCATTATTATTTTCACCTGAAAAAATCCGAACATTGCAAATGCACATCCAACCAGTGCAAAATAAAGAACAACTTGGTTCATCTCATTGTGGAATACTTCATAAGCCTCATCTAGCTCGGATGGATCTTAAAATGTGTATATTTAAAGAAATCCCATTTGAAACCTTACCTAACGTTCTATTATTCACGGCTGAGGTGATTCTTACAAAAACATGAGACACTTCTCCAAACGTATAACTCAAAAATGGCTGACATAATCCTGTACACACTGCGGAAATCGTTCCTAACAAAAATAATAATTTTTCCAATTTCGAAGTGCATTTCCACTGAAAATTTCCAATTTTTCATAGTTGTAGGGGAGGAAAAAAACTTACAACTACCCGTGCAAAACTTGAAAAGTTAGAATATTCCTTTACATTTTCTGCCGGCAACAGCAGATCATTTTCGTTGTTTTCCATTATTTGTAATCTGACCAGTAGGAATGATTAGTTTTCTATTTCTTGTTTCATTACGTAAAGTTTCGAAAAATAACGAGAAACGACCAATACACACTCTTTAAAAGACATTGTGTCTCGTGCAAGCCAAATATACATCAAAGATCTCTACACGAGAGAGGAAAAAAGAGACTAAAAGAAAGAGATCAAACTAGAGTGATGTGAAAAATTATTTTCTGATTTTTATCGCTTCGAGAAAGTTGTTAGCGAAGATTTTCGCAAGCGAAAATAAAAATTAATTATTCTGAAAAAAATGAAACAGTGAGAACAGAAAAATAAGGTTCAAGTGAAGATGATAGAAACATATGACATGTTTTTTGGAGAGGAAAAAAATATTTTCGAAAAACAAGCGACAACAAAGAACAGATGAAGATAAAATAATAATAATAAATAATAAACAATTATAATAATTTTTTTCGATTTTTTGAATAGTTTCAACTAATCACTCGGTGCCTGAACATGCATTCCTTGCTTCTGCACCAATCCCCAATAGACACTCCTCAATCTCAGCAATTCTTCATGTGTTCCTTGTTCAGCAACTTTTCCATTTTTCAGCACAGCTATGGAATCTGCATTGACAACGGTTGACAGCCTATGAGCAACCACTACGGTAGACAATCTCTCGCTAGCAGTGTCTAGAGCATTCTGAACCACTTTTTCAGAATCACTGTCTAGTGCACTTGTTGCTTCATCCAACAGCAAGACTTTTGGATTCCGAAGGATCGCTCTAGCAATCGCGATTCGCTGTTTTTGACCTCCGGATAGTTGGGCACCTCGCTCACCAACGATTGTGTCCAATCCCTGAAAAAATTGAAAGTTATTCGTGCCTATTCTTAGAACTTTTTGATTTTTTGGAATTTCCGAATTTTCAGGTTTTCAGATTTAAAAAAATCGAATTTTCTAAAATTTAATTTTTTTAAATTTTAGAATTTTTTTTTTAATTTTTTTTTTCGGAAGATTCTGGAACTGTCTAGAATTTCTGAATATATCCCAGTTTCTGAATTTTCTGATATTTTGTAATGCCCGAATTTTCGGAAATTCAGATTTTTTGAAAATTAGAGGTTTTTGAAAAGACTCAAACTTTGGAAGTAATTTTGGGAGTAACTGACCTGAGGGAATTGATACACAAAGTGGAATGCGTTAGCTGTCTGTAGAGCCTTCTCAATCTCTAGCTGCGGAACTTGACGGGTCAAGCCGTACAAAAGGTTTTCGCGAATGGAACAGTTGAATAATGTTGGCTCTTGAGACACCAAAGCGATATTAGCACGCAGATGGTGGAGGTTGATGTCTTCAACGTTTTCTCTGTCGATTTTCTAAATTGACTATTATCTGTCTGAATTTCAAAAGGAAAAACTTACGATTTCTCCATTAGTCACATGATAGAATCTCTCCAACAATGAAATAATCGTAGATTTACCGCAACCACTGGGTCCAACCAATGCCAGGGTCTTTCCTGGTTCGACTTTCAGGTTCACTCCATTTAAAATCATTCGATCTGGCCGTTGATCATAGTGGAATTGAAGATTTTCTCCAACGATTTCTCCCTTTTCAATGTTTTTCCTCCCATCGCTAGAGTCGTATGGCATGGTGGCTGGATAGGTGAACATGTTGAAGATCAAACCAGCAGCATGGACGGCCTTTTTGTAGTCTGGAAGATAAGCAGCCGCACTTCCAGCCATATTCGCTGTCATGGATAGAGTCATCAATACCAAGTAAGTGTTCATTGGTTCGACTTCTTTTCGAAGAGCCAAGTAGACACCGAATTTGAAGGAAATTGAGTAGACAAACAGGAAACAACTCATTGAGAGACCATTAGCTGCTCCTTGAATGATTGCTCTTTTGAAGTAGGAGTTGTGAATCTTCTGAAGGTGGTTGGTGATCGATGACATCACTTTGTCCTCCAAATTTAGTGCTCGCACAGTTCTCACATTCTCCAGTGCTTCGATAGCGGTCTGAAAATAAGAAATTGCGGGTCAACATTCGCGAATGGTGAGAAATAGCTACTTACTCTGTTACTATTCTCAAATGCGATTGAATCTTCTTGAATAGCATTCTCAGTTGCTGCTTCGTAGCAATATTCGGCAAGATACAAAAGTGGGAAGAACATAAGAACCTGAAAAAAAAGTTTGATCATACCGGCTGACATGTCTCTTCCTGGCCGTTAGAAAGCGGCTGATAACTCGTTTGAAAATTAACATTTTGGTCTAGACAACATATAAGATTATAGAGCTCGGCGAGCTATACAACCTCCAACAAGAATCAACCAGCTCGAAAGCGGTATAATGGTCCGGGCCGACAATTTTTTTTTGCCTGGCTATCAAATTGATAGGCCGCACCCCGTTGATGATTTAAATTCTTTATGTTTTTTATTTGAAGTTGTAGAACTTGACAAGCTCTATCATTTGATATGTTGCCTTGCCCAAATTTCCAATTTTGAAGCGGGATAATCACTAAAAATTTAAAATAAGTACCTCCAATGTCATCTTCCAACAGTAATTGGCCGCTGTAATGACAGCAATGGAAATCGCCACCAAAGTCATAATCACACATCCCAAACGATCGTCAACAGCAGCTTTGACGTTTGAAGAATCGGTATTCAGTCGGTTGGACAACTTGGTAGCCGAGTGCTTTGGATCATCGTAGAATGCACTTGGTAATGAGAGCATATGTTTGAACGATTTCACTCGTAGACGAGTAGACAGTTTCTCGGCGACTTTTCCAAAGTAATAGTACTGCAGGTACAATGTCAAAGGTCTGAATACTGCCAAGAACATGAAAGAGAGCGCCCAAAAGTGTCCGTAGGTCAGAATATCTTCTCCATGCATTGCGTATCCCTAAAAATTAACAAATATTTTAGCATTTTCATAACGGTTCTAGTGACAGCATCTTACCTGATAAGTTCTGACGATCAATTGGGCTAGAATAGGGTAGCTGATACCTTGGATAGCACTACCGAACACAGCAAGGAACAAAATACAGTAGTCTGGACGACACATTTTCACAATTTCTCGGAGATTCGACTTTTTGGCTCCTTCTTGAGTAAGCTCATCTAGCAGACGCTCCATATCATCATCATGTACTCCTGCATCAGTGCTGGTGCTTCTTTGGAAGGAATAGCTATGCAATGGGGAGAGCTCGTGGGAGAGTTGTCGAGCGGTGAGGGGTGGGAGTTCGTCTGGAATAATTTTAGCTCTGATATGCTGAACTGAAAACTTTTTTCTCACTATGATCATCATGAGAGTTCAACAATTGTGCTTGGACCAGGTCGTTGTAAGCACCTTGCTTGGAAATCAACTCGTCGTGGTTTCCAACCTCGACAATCTGAAAATTTTGGATTTCTTGACTACAGTAGTCAGGGGTGATGTCAAAAAACTCAAGCTCAAGCTCACCTCTCCCTTTTGCATTACAATAATTTTATTAGCATTTCTGATTGTCGACAGACGATGTGCCACAACGATTGTAGTCCTTCCTTGCGATGCCTAAACTTTTAGATGAAGTTGCTCATTCTTCCGGCTATAGTTATTTCACTCACATTTTCCAGAGCCTTCTGTACTACATGCTCACTCTCATTGTCCAAAGCACTGGTCGCTTCATCTAGGAGCAAAATTTTTGGGTTACGGACCAAGGTCCTGGCGATAGCAATACGTTGCTTCTGTCCGCCAGATAGTTGTGTTCCTCGTTCACCCACAATTGTCTTGATTCCTTTAGGAAACGCACAAACGAAATCATAGGCGTTCGCTTTCCGAAGTGCTCCATAAATTTCGGGTAACGTCGCTTCCGAGTTACCAAATCGGATATTCTCTTCGATGGTTGTGTTGAACAGCACGGGTTCTTGAGAAACTACTCCGATAACTCTTCGAAGCTTCTTCAAGTTGATTTTGTTCAGCTCTACTCCATCGATCAAAATGTTTCCGGACTCAATGTTATAGTAATGGAGCAGAAGTTGGACTACAGTACTCTTTCCACTACCACTTGCTCCAACCAATGCGATGCATTCTCCATTTTTGACATCGAATGAAATTCCTTTTAGTACCTGGGCATCCGGGCGAATGGGGTAGGAGAATTTCACATCTTTGAAGCTAATGTTGCCCTGTACGTCTACTCCGTCTTCACAGTCTTCTTCATCTCGCTCGATTTCATTGTCATCCTGAATTTTTCACATTCATTCATAGTAATCTTTTTTAAAATTTACTGTAGTTAACATTTCAGCAATGGGAGCAGTTGAAGAAATCGCACCAGCTAGACGAGAGATGTGTGGAAGAGCCTCACTAAGGCAGAAAGCTCCAAAGAGCAAGAAATGGAAAAGTCGAACGACAGTACCAGTGTCCAAAGTTCCGTCGTAGATCATATTGGCTCCAAAGTAGAGGACAACGGTGTTGAGAGCATTGCAGAAAAAATAGGTGACACCTCTAGAGATAGAGTAGAAAAGGGCTCGGTACAGACCATACTTTTCTCCTTCCTTGAGCTCTTTGGTGTATCTGAAGATATTGAACATAAAATTCAGTTTTTTTTGTAAATTCCTTACCGTTCAATCTCCTGACGCTGACCATTCAACGAGCAAACAGTTTTGTAGGCTCCTAAAGTTGAAAAGCAATTGATCCGGCGTTAGCATAGTGTGCATTCTGCTTATCTGTGTTCTTCATCATGCTCGCAGAGTTAATAAGACCAGAGAACGCGATACCAAGCGAGAAGACGATACCATAGGAAGCTAGTCGCCAATCTGTATAAAATGCGAGCGCTGTTCCAACAGTGAAATCAGTGGCGAACGCGATGATGAGGGCAATCTTCTCATTGAAAACTTCTCTGAATCGTTCCAAGTTGCTGAAAATTGTAATTATTTGATAAAATTAAGAACATTTTGGTGACTCACTCATTTAATATTGTTGATAAGTGTCCAGTAGACATACTGTCGAAGTAGCGAGCATCTTTTCGCAGGAGTCGAGAGATGTACTGTTTTCTGACACGATAGGTGGTGTTGTCGCCGACGAATTTCATGATAGAGAACTGAAAGTCAGGAATAGTACGAGAATTTTAAATTTAGAAGTGATGGTAGTTCTCAACGTGCATTGATTTCGGATAACAGTAATATTCTCCAGGAAACAAGGGCCATCAAACTTACCTGAAGAGATCCAAAGGTAAAATAAGCGCATCCACAGAAAAAGAAGTGCAAAATTACACTATTCATGTCTCTTTCAAATACTTCGTAGGCTTTTTCGAGATCAGCGGGGTCTGCAATCGAATTTTCCTCTTCAGGCATCTAAATTTCTTGTAAAACTCACCTATTGTTTTGTTATTGATTGCATTTGTAATTGTTACCAGTACTTGAGACACTTCTCCGAATGTATAACTCATGAACGGCTGGCAGAGACCGGTGAGAAGTGAAAAGAAGATGCCGAGCATAAATAGTAATTTTTCGAAACATGATGTACATTTGAACTGAAAAATTACAACTTTTTTACTTTTCAGCAGGAGCAGAAAAACAAAGAAAACTCACTATGACACGAATAAAACTGAGCAGTGGTGAGGATTTTTTCTGGCTTTCCTCGTGCAGCAAGGGAGTACTGGAATTGTTCGAATTTTCTTCCATATTTTTGTAGTTTTACAACTGTTCAAACAATCGCTCTCGTTATCATTACATTTTTCGAAAGAAAGTAAAAATCGGAAAGACAAACTAGAGACGTCTCGCATAGAAGAGACGCAGGAGGTGTGAGAAAGACCTCGTCCTCGATGTGTGTCCGCGCGCACGTATTCTAATGTACTCAATGGCAAACAATTTGCCATCCGCACTTACTTGTCCATTGTGATGGGTGTTCGCTTTTGATAAGACAGTCCTTTGGGCAAACGGGTCGTCGATGGCTTTTAGGTGAAGAGAGCCGAAAAAGAAGACATTTATGTATTGCTCAAGTGTTAGAGTGTATTGCGCAATACTTGGCAATTCTGACGATTTTTAGTAATTGGATAAAGAAAAAATAGTGTCTCCGCCTTTCGATTATTTTTTATCAAGATTATCGAATAGAAAAAAACGTCATTTTTCAGCGGAAACAATAGATCAAGTGGTGATAAGAAAGTGAAATTTGTGCGCTGTATTATAGTTTGAAGAAAGAATTGTTGGTTCTTTTGCACAGGGATAGTGAAGAATTTGTATTGAAATGGGTGAAAAATGATTTTCAAACAGTTTTCCAGGAAGAAAATATTTTTAAACCGAACACTTTACCAGAATTTCCCCTTCCCCATACCGTCAACTTTGAGCTCATATATCTCATTTCCCGTAACTCATATCAGAAAGTGTTAAACTAACAAAATGATTACTGTAACATTTCAAATATTTTGTCCGTTGATACCTTTTTCATATCTTTCACAGAAAATGAGATATATAGGTTCGAAATTTCGAGTTAGGGACATTCTGTTAGTGTTTATGGTATGCAGTTTACAGAAACTGACGACATGGAAGAGTAAATCATTGACATGACCAACTGAACAATTAAACAACACAAAAAAAGTACCATCGAAATACTCTAAGAAATGATCCAGCCAAAAATTTGGTATTTTCAGCATAAAACAACAAAAAATAAAAATATGAGCCATATATAACCAGAAACTCTCAAAAAGTAACACAATTCTTCTAATACACAATTTCTGTCGTTACTAATTTGAATATGATTTCAATTTGGAAAAGTTGAACTTTTGAAGCCATTTATCAATTTTCAGGATATCTTTTTTTAGAATACCCTCAAACTTGTGAAAGTCGGTCAGTATTTCACATCTTCTGACTGCAAGTTTTTTCCTTATATTTTCCATGGCGGACGATGCGGAGAGGACCAATGAAAACCTGATCTGATTGAACATTACCTTTTCTTTTTTTTTCTTCCAAAACTTTGTTTATTATAGTCTAATAAAAAGTTTATGCTTTTTAGTATCTAATTGCAGGTTTTTCCAGACGACAATTTTCAAACGACATTTTTAGAACTTTTTTTTTTCCAATTCGATTTCTATTTTTGTCGGTTTTTCAATAGTGAAAATGCGCAAAACAGGCAATTTTTAGATTACTGCAGTTTTCATTGTCGGTCCTTCCACGACCACGAACACCGGCGTTTCCTTTCCACAGCTCTGATTTATTTGTATCAGAATAATAGACCCAAGATTTCGATACCAGAGTGAAGTTGTATTCGCGTTGCATACCTTCTGAAATCATTTTTGCATTAAATCACAGCATTCTGATCATTCTGTTATGTTTTCAGGACTCAGGGCACACCGTTTTTAGGTTTTTTATTTGAGTAATTGCGCAAATTTTGCCGAAACGGAATATAACACTAGAAAGAATCAGTTGTCTCAGGAACATCAAGAAGAAGCAAGGAACTACCTGGAATTTGTTTTTCGCACTTAGAATCTGAACAATGTAGTCTCCAGACAATTCGTATTTTTGATCATATATGGTCTCAAATGTCACGTCTAGTTGCTATGGAAAATGCTATTATTCTATATTATTGAGTTGGACCCCCATGCCAGTAAATGGATGGTTGGGACTGAAGTAAGAAAAATACAAACTTTAAAGAAATTGATTTTTAGGATTTTGAGAAAATACTTTTTTTCTGGTTTCTGAACTGACAATAAGCTACTCACACTTTCTTGGTTTTTTGGTATTTTTTCCAGTTTCAAGATCCGTACAATCGAATTTTCAGATTCAAACCCAAATACAACGAGTAAGAAATTGAAAATTTCGGAAATTTTTTTTGTAAATTTGATTTTCGATACTTGAGGATCTCCCAGGTGAGTTTCTCATGTGCTACCGTAACCCATACTCGAAAAACCAATAAAATTAATTTTCCTTTGTTCCAATTTCCCCATTAAAATGATAGTTTCGTTGACAGATTTCCGAATATCTTTTTCAAAATAGATCTCATGACACTCCAAAACATTTTTCTAGTTACATTACGGAGCACACATAATTGTGAAAGGGGGTGGAGGAAAGAGACGAGGAGCGAGTACTGTAGTTTTATTGCCTTACCTTGGTCAATAACAACCCGAAAAGAGTGAAGAACGATTATTCGAAACTCTACCGGAGGTGAAAAATTGAATTTTTCCCGGGAACTTCTTTCCTTCCGGTTTGAAAACTGTTTGATTTTTGCATTTTCAATGGTTACTTGAACTTTTGAGAAGCCGCATTCAAAAACAATGTCCACGAAAAATGATTTTTCTGAAAATTTACCCTATCTTGAAAGAAATGAAACAAACTTTTTGAGTAAATTTCAATTTTTCAATTTTTGAAAAATCTCCTTGTCGGATTCGGTTTAATATTCTAGTTTACCCCATTTATACTGAAAACAATAGTTTTGAGGGGAACAGTTACGTAATCATGCACTTATAATACTGTTTCCCATCAACACATCATTTTTAGAATGAGGAAAAATTTAAAAATTCAGTGTGAGCACAAAACAAAATTAGTGTCCCTTTTTCATTATAAGAGAAGAATTTACAAAATAAAAAATGATTTTTTTTCCGATTTTTTAGTTTTTTTTATAAAGTTCAGAATTTACTTTTGAAAATTTAATGAGTCTGCCATTATTTCCCAAAATTTTGATTTCTAGAAGCTATGATTTTCGATCGAATTTGGGACCCGATCCGCAGAGTTTTTGGGGGACAACGTCAACGAGTCAATGTCTACCCAGAACAAGAATTATACAATGTGAGCCACAGATTAATTTTCTTGTTTCCATTGAATTCCAAAGTATTTCTTTCCAGACTGAAAGACAAGCTTTCATGGCCTTGTATTCATTGTACCAGTCAACTGTCAATGATCTTCGTGGACACCGTAACCCAGCAGCAAAGGAAACCATCAAAAACTTCGATGACGAGGCCTATCCAATAATTTTCGCCGGATTCGCACGCACATACAATTATGAGGAAATGCTGGTCAGTTTTATTGTCGGAGTTGTTGTGCGCGAAACAAAGAAAAGGGAGGAAAGATAAGATAAGGAAGTTCTGTGTTAATTGTTGGGTGGCCGAGCAGTGAGAGCTGAAATTTTATGAGATGGGTCATATATGAGTGATAAGGAAATAGGAAGGGAGCACTAGTTCGGTTCAATTAGGACTTTTGGAATTTTAAAGGAGGAAAGACAAGAGGTGTTTTTCTAATTCCGAGAACATAATCTTTTTCATGTTTTCCGCCTTAAGGAGAATATGGAGGTTTTCGAAAACCTAAAATTTTCAAACATCTTGAAAAATGACTTACTAATTTGATCTTTGATCATTCGATTGCTAAAAGCAAGTACAATATCCGCGGTCCTCTCTCGACACCTTTAGACACGTGCCGCGTATGTTTTGTCTGCTTTCAAGTTTGAATTTTCCCGCCGAAAAAAAATATTCGCGTACCAGTCACCGGTGTCAAAACATTTCATACTAATTATACACCTTGTCCCACCAGAAAATTATATCTTTCGAAGAGAAAGAAAGTTTTTATTTATTTTTTAATTCTAAAATTCGGCAAATAGATTTTTTTTGAAAAATTATTTTTCAGTGGAAGATCATAAACTTTGGAGTCCTAGGAATGTTTCAATGGTTTTCAAATCGTATAAAAATTGCAGAAAATAGTAAACAAAATTAGAGGGAAACTTTTAAAAATTCGTTTTTAAATTGAAAACTTTTCTTTTTGTCAAATTCCGTTTTTAAGATATATTCCATTTTCAATTTGAAAAAAATTACAATCAAAAGTTCGCGCAATTCAACTTATAAACAATCCAAGTTGTATACTGTAGGTTAGACTCCGCCCCTTTTCAATTTTGCTTTTTCAACGCTTTGAAAATTCTCAACAAAACTACAGTATCCCTCTTCCCTTCTATCATTCTTCGCTGCGCAGCGAAATCCCACAAAATCCCTTTTCAATTAATTCTTACAGAATCTTCGTATCGCTCTACAGAACATAGTCATTCGCATCGGGATCAAAGTGCGCGAGATTGAGTAGGCCCCATAACTCATTTCGTTTTATTTTTCCATTTTGCTTTCTTCCTTCCCCAACACACCGCCTCTTCATCCCATTGACTCCCACCCCTTTTTCCATTTTCTTCGTCCCTTAAATTTCGTCCTCCATTTCATTTAAAATTGTTGTATTTGATTCGTTTGCTTTTATGTTCGTAAAATTGTCGTCATTCTTTTTTTTTCGAACTTTTTTCTTTCTTTTTCAATAGGGTTTAACCCCCCTGAAATTCTTGCTTGTATCTCCTTATTAATCTTGTATCCAATCTGACATTTCAGTTTGAGGTCGGGTTAGCCCCATTTTTTAATCTTGTTTCAGCATTCCAATTTCCGCACTAGCCACATTTTTTCGCCATAGCAGAAAAAAGGTTATTGCCTAGTTATATCAATCCAAAAAGAGGCAGGCGAAATATTCCTTAAAAATCCGCCCCCTGTCCTCGGTACCCATTCATTTGTTCTTCTCTCGCTCCGCCCCTTCCTATCAACTAACCGTCTCCAAAAACTGATAACCTTTTTCAGTCTCATTCTTGGTGTGAACGATATGAATGCCCTCCGTCGTTTGCTCGGTCCGGCTCCGTATGATCCAGAGAGGGAATTGAGAGGACAGGTGGCTGAGGAGTTGAAGAAGGGAAGAAATGGAATCAACGATCTTTCTGGATTGGTGAGTTTATTGGGGCTCAGTATCTAAGACTACATCGAAAAGGAGTACATCCATACTTGCGGGCCTTTACCGGGCCTTCGCGAGCCTTGCCATAGTTTTTTTTTAAATTATAATTTTTAGGCGGACTAAATCAGATGCGACAGATTTTGACGAGAACTACAAAACGATATTACTTGAAAAATTGTGTCTTAACTGTGAACAAAGTCACAGACAAAATAAGAGGACTTGCCCTGCGCCATTAGGCCCGGCTTCTTCAAGGCTTGTAACTTTGTTCATAGATGAGATACAGTTTTTCAAATACCGTAAAAACTCTAATTTAATACCATGGCGTTCTTTTTTTCAATGTATAGGTGAGAGAACGTTGTATTAGAGGGTGGCATTCTATTAATCGATTAAAAAAATTTTCGCGAAGATTCTGATGATGCGCAAAATACTTTGAGAATAAGCGAAAACTGGGGAGTAACCAGGGAGAAACAAATAAATAAAAAAACCACCTAATTGCGTAATGTCTCAACCCTATCTGAATAGCAAAAATTAATAACATGATGAATCGTAAATTTTTTTTGAGGTATCATTCTATTAGGGGTGGCATTCAATTGGAGGATGGCGTTCTATTTTTCAGATCACAGCTCAGCGAACGTTCTCTTAAAGGGTGGCGTTCAATTAGGAGGGGCTATATATTAGAGTTTCTACGGTAATATTGTTTTGTAGTGTTTGTCGATTTCTATCATATCAAAATATTTTTTTAAACTTATTTTTTTTTGAAGAAAATGTTTGAAATATGAAATTTCATTCAACTTTAAGCATAACACAACAAGATTCATGCTCTGAAACCTTCTGGGAGTTGCGAAAATCGTTCTTGAAAATTGCTGTTTTGCTGAAAAAGGCAATTTTTGGTACTGAAACTGATATAACTCGGCTGAAACTGGCGAGCGGTTTCTAATATTTTTAGAGAACCTATTGTGGATCTATTCTGATATATTCATCAAAATCTGGATTCAGGAGGTGTTGAGGTTCCCGTACCTATTGATTCGAAAAAACAGAAAATTCCAAAAACCGAAATTCCAGGTCTTCCGTCAGCCATTAGCTTACCAGAAGCGTAGAAAGGATCGGTGTTCCGCTTTGGCGGCCATCGTTGAAAGCAACGGAAATCAATCAGATCTGACTCTCAGTGTAAGTTTACATTCATAATCTGATTCTTTGTCTAAATGCCAAATTTACAGACCCGCCACGATGATCTCAAGACTGTCAACGCTGACATCGAATTCTTCAAAGCTCGCATGGAAAGCGACAAGATTGGCTACATCGCGGCGTGGAGACAAGCATGGAGAAAGTATTGGATTCGCAGAGCAGTGCGCATCGAACGGGAGCGTCGCAGAAGAGAGTGGGAGCTCATCGAGAACGGCGTGACTCCAGTCGACCAAATCAAGTTCTATTACTAAATTTGTTGGATCGGATCATTTTTGTATCTGTACTTTTGGTTTGCTGGCTCTCCTTTCCTTTTTTCCTTTTTTTAACTGTAACAAGTTCAACTTGATCATCGAATCTCTTTCTCCCTTTCCTTTTTTCATGCCTCCAAAATTTGTCTGTTTTGGACCTTGGGTTTCTTCGGATTCCAATCTTCTCATTGGACTCTTCCCTTGACAAAGACCATGGTCCCTAATAAATCCAATCTTCTGTTAGTCCAGCTGCAGTTTTATTATCACATTTGACAGATTGTAAAAAAAAAGAAAAATGAAAGTTCAGATGGGTGTCCTTTTGGGTGGCAGCACCTGGAGCCGATCGCCGAGGATGCCTGGTACGGAGCACAGCTGAGGGATACGATAAAAACAACAGATTGGATAAAAAAACAACTGGATCGGATAGATTGGAGCGACGATGCAGCTGTGGGATTACTGTAGAAATTGAGAGCCCTATTAGAATCTAGTAGATCCTAGCTGTCTAAAAGTAAGATCACTTTTGTGTTTAGGTTACCGTAATTCAAAAGCTTAGGGGACTGTGGTTTAGAAGTTTAGATTACTATAAATCAGAAGCTTGGGTTACTGTGAATCAGAAGCTTTGGTTACTGTAAACCAAGAGCTTGGGTTACTGTAATTTATTAGCTTGGGTAACAGTAAAAGCAGCTTGGGTTACACTAAATCAGAAGTCTCGGTTACTGTAAATCAGAAGCTAAGGTTATTGTAAGTAATTAGCTTGGGTCACGGTGAATCAGAAATTTGGGTTAATTCAAATAAGAAGTATAGGTTACTGTACTCCATGGGTCCTTCCTCTATTTACTACCGCGTTTTAGATCTTCTCAATTTAAACTTATCCTTACCGTACCCCCATCAAACAAGTCTATAACCACCCGGAATCATAGTTTACGATTTGTGTACACCGGACCGACAACTGCCGGTGGCCCTTTGAGCTCTTACTCTTTATCAGTCCTCCATCGTCAATCACTGGTTTATTTGAGACATCCTTATCAGTTTGGGAGACCATAAAGAAGGTTTGGAGGGGCTCGCGAATGTTTCTAATCAGCGTGATGTTTACCTACAAATGGACATCGTTGTGTTGTATTGTACATGTTCCAATTTAGGTTCTTAATTGATTTTAGGAAGTTCTGGACCAATAAATAGCTCTGGGAGTGGTTTTTCCTTTTTTTTCAGTTTCTGATTTCTATTTTCTTTTTGTCACAACTGTACTTTTTTGAAAATATAGAATCGAGGAGGTCATAAAAATCCCATTCTCTTCCTGTTGTCTCCTCTCCCCGCTTTAGAATTTCAGCTGTGTTTCTCATAACTATTTTTTGTACCTTTTCTTGAGAATTGGTTTTTTTTCAGAAAATTTGAAGATGAATATGGAGATGCATGAATCAGAAGTGTTGGGTTTTCTGGAGGAATCTATGGTGGGTCTTTTTTTTGGACGATTATGTGATCCCAAAATTTTCAGGTTGAAATCCGAGAGTTCTCTAAAATCCGCAACTATCACTTCCAACTTGTCGATGGATTAAATCTCTTGGTAAATTCATATATTCAAAGTGCCGATCAATATATATATATACGTATTTTTCAGTTGATTTTCGGACATTTAATCATATTCCGGGGTCTGCAGCTCGACTGTCAAGTTTCCAAATATTTCGAAATTTTTTGGAGGGTGTAAAACAGATCTATATACAAAATTTTGCATTCACAGAATTTATTGAAAATCTCTAGTTTTTCAGCTATTTGCCAACTTCTAAAAGGTACCGCTTTTAGACGCTTTTTTGTACTAAAAACGTGAAAAAACAGGTGTCTTACTAAAATCGGCATATATTTGAAAAATTAGGAATATTCAAAGAAATCTGTAAAGCAAAGTTTCCAATCTCTTTTGTTTTACAACCTCCGAAGTTTTCAAAGTGACAAGAAACTTGGTAGCCGAGCTCCAGACTCTTGAAAATAGTCAAAATGTCCGAAAATCTGATGGAATGTACGTTTTTGTATATCTTATTGACCGGTACTGTACATTTTTTTCCTTGGATTTCTGACTGAAATTTCCAATTTTCAGCTCTGCGACCCAAATGTCAAAACCCATGACGAATTCCCATTACAAATAGAAAGTCTCAAACGATCCGGCGCCTTCATATGCATGCACGCGAACGAGAATTACCATGTGAGCGATTTTTTTTCTCGAGGGTTGTATAAGGAAGGAGAGAGTCGGAAAATTCCTCCAATCCCTTCCAAAAAACCTACTCCCTTTTTATATGGTTTATGTGCTTCTAGAAATTTGGAAGACGACTCGAAGACGTCAACGAGGACCTGCTCGTTCTCACCTCCTACATTGTTCGTCACCTCTACCTAAACGAAGATGGATAGGGTCCTTCCGGCTCGTTTTTGAATTCAAATATGTATCTGGGACATATTGTCTTATTTTCGCGTCTCCTTTCATCTTGCTTCCCCATCTTCCAGCTTTCGTACACCACCTTCCACCCAAAAAGAGGAAAATAAATTTTAAAAAAATCCGAAATTCTTCTAGATGTTTTTTTCTGATATACCATGTCTATAACAGGGGCTAGAGGAATGTACTCTTGCATTTGTTTGTTTTTTCTTCTGAAAATTTTATGCGTGTTCGAAACGGTGTGCGCTTCTTTCGCCCTTTTCTCACAATCGTTTTTGACTGTTTTTTTATTTTCCGCTCAACACTCAATCATAAATCGGGCGAAATACGGCTCGCTTTCCCATCGATTTCGTTTTTTTTGCAACGCTCGAGGGGCGGGGCTTACAGCCGACTGCCGCGGCTGGATCTCCCCATGAGTTTCGTCATTGGACGTCCGCGCTCAGTCTCGGCAAGCTGTCTGGTGAGGTCTTCTATCGAGATGCCGGTCAACTTGGAGATGCGAATTAAGGTTAGTAGCTCTACTGATAAGACTCTATGAGGATACTAGTAGACCATATCCTGAGTAGTTCAGTATCCTGAATAGCCCTATGAAATAACGTGTTTCAGAATCTGGACGATGTGTTCCGTGAGCAATGGAATACGTTCGATGAGGCGTCTAAGTATATCACAAAAGCGGTGAGTTTCGGGAGCAGGAGGAGGGTTCCGGAGTAACACACAAATGGAGAATTGAGAAATTTGAATTTTAAAGACTCTTCCTGAAAGGATCTGTGAGTGATGGGCGCCCTTCAAAGGCTCCCTGGGTTACGGTAACAAAAAACTTATCCAAACAGTCTGGAAAAAACTTCCTAGTTTTGCAGGTACCTAGACTTCTCGTAAAACCAATTTCCATATTCCAGATTTCTTCTCAATAGCTGATTGAATCAAAAACTGGTAGGAAAAGTTATAGTGTATAAAAAATGGTAGGATCGCGTGACTAAAAATCGATAAGGTTTGATTAGGATTTTAGGACTTAAAAAATCATTTTGATAGAAATTCGTTTGGAACATTGGGGGAAAACGACATTGGAATTTTCCAAAAAAAAGTAATCCAGAATACTCCAGACTCATTAGTAGGACCTGTGTCAGAGATACCGTATCTGCGTCAATGGGAACCTACTCATAACGTGCAATTTGAGCTAAATTATCTCGGTTCGTATGAAGGATATCAAAAAGCTGTCAACTGATAACACTTTAGTAAAAAACAATATATCAGTAGACAATTTTTTGATATCTTTTGAAAGAACCGAGATAATTGAGCTCAAAGTGCAAGTATGGGATGGAAAGGCGTCACCTATATTCGCATTTTGAACTCAATTATCTCGATTGTTGTGAAAGATTCAAAAACTTTGTCAACTGATAAATGGTTCATCATATCATCACCAGGATTTTACTAGTTGACAACTTTTCGATGAGTTTCAAAGGAAATGAGATCATTGAGCCTAAATTGTCCATCTAGGATGGGAAGGCGCTACCCAATATGAAATCAAGGGTGGGAACACGGTTTTCGGAAACGAGTTCCAGCAGGATATAATACGGAGAGTAAGAAATTGAGCAGAAAGTTTTGAAGCATTTTTTAATGTACAGCGAATGTAATATGGGTGGCGTCTTAGATGATTATGATGAAACGGGACAATGAATAGATTATGGGCAATTGAAATTTCCCGGGAAACTAGAGTTTTATACAAAAACTAGATCGGATAGAAGTCGACGGTACTCTAAGGATTCTAAATTGTGATCACGGAGACAATCAAAGTAGGATATATAGGAATAGTTGAACTTCTTGTAACATCGGAACAGGAATGACTTTTGGACGACTACAAGAAGCTTGACTTGCTCCTTGAGGACGGGGGAGAAAACAATTGTACCGTACTCAAGAATGAATGTAGATGACAAAACATTTTACGAAAATATCCATTTTAGACTGGCGGAGAATATTAAAGAAAGGTTAATTCGTTGGTGTGCTTTCCGGAGTGTGGTAGCGAAGTGGTCAGAGAAAGTCAGTGACGAATTGGGAATGACTCATAAATCACGAATCCTCTGAACAGTTGGCAATCTCTCGTCGTTAATTGAAAAATGATTGTTAGTGTTATTAAAGGTGGGGGGACAGGAGATTTTACGGGGGATTTTTCGGGCCAGAGTATGCATTCTACCGTGACGGTGTACAACGCTTAATGTCACTCTGCGTACAGCTGTCGTCCTCGCTTTTATGTATCCAATCGGGCGACCGCTTTCTCTTTGCCCGTGTAGCTCAGTCGGTAGCGGCGCCGCACCCTCAATCCTCGCCCCACACGTTCAACTCCTCGAGGGGCATATTTGAACGAAATTTCGAGAACATTATTTTTTTCATGTCCCCCCACCTTTAAGACGTCTTTTATGAGAGAAAGAGATAGCTTCACAATTAGTGGGTGCAACACGCATTTATATCATTTATATTTATCTATTGACACATTTTTCATATCATTTCTTAAGAGCCGAGATAATTACATAAGTTCGAAGTACGTAAAGTGTGGTTTCCTATTAGAGCAAAAACGGTGTCTCTGGTTATGCGATAGGTCACTTTTGAGTAGATATCTGGGTTTAGTGAGTTCTATTTGGTTCTATTTGGGTTAGTAAATTTCAAAATAGGTTTGCTAAAAATAAATGAAGCAAGAAACAACAGCTACATTTTGAACGCCGATTTTTTATTTCAGCTCACCCACGAGTACTTTGGACCATGGCAACACATCTCGAATATATTGGGAGCTTGTCAGAGCCGCAACAAAATCATCACAGGAGACTATCTTCGTGCGGACAGCTACGAATCGATGAGAGTGAGTACTGAACTTCATTCGAACACAGTAAAAACCTTCCTGATTTCAGATCATCAACACCCGTATGACCGATGTGCTCAACGCGATCATTCCAGTCCGTGACTTCATGGCGTTTGCAATAGAGCAGTATGAGAAACAAAAAGAGGAGACTCGCATGGAGATTGAACGTCTGAAGCAGTTGGAGGAGGCTCGTCTCAAGGAACTTGGACCGATCGATGTTTTGAAGAAGGTCGTGGATGGGCTCGATGAGCTGAAGATCGTTACCGTCAACAAGAAGACAATTCAGCCAGCGGCTCCAGCCGAGGAAGCTCGAGCTCCAGCTCCATCTGAGACCAATCTTCTGCTCAACGAGCAAGCCGAGAAGTTAAATGTCTACGAGGAGCCACCAAGACGTGGACGTTCGTTCTTCAAGTGCTTTGGAAGACGCTAAACCCCTGGATCCTGGAAAATCAATGGTGCTGTACTTCAAAGCAGAAGGATATGCTTAATTTCATAACTTTATAATTGTGCCAACGACATAATGTACATCGAACAATGTAATATCTCTTTTCTAAATATATTTCTCTCTCTCTCTCTCTCTCTCTCTCTCTTTCTCGTATTCTGATAATGTTACTCCTTACCATTGAATTTTAATAAATAAACTTTGTACCGAGATGATGGAAAAGGGTGAAGGGTGGCTCAAGAATCGATACACCGTAAACCTGTATTAGAAGGGCCCCTTGGATAGAAAGATCGGCCTTCCTTGTACCGGTCTTTTATTAGTTGCATCTACTTACCCAAATAGACCGTTCAAAATTGTCTCTACAGTTCAAAGATTACGGCTCATCTAACTATTACTACTGTAATTGTACCTGGCTCGCACCTCGCCTAATAAAACGATCGTAAAGTGTCATAAAGGCGACAATATTCTACCGTCCGACGACAACAAGTACCTCCACCGCCGATAACACTCATTTACACTGCGAGCGGCAGAATTGATTAATTTACATTTTCACAGAAAACTCAAAACACCTCTTTTGGTAATTTTTGAATGTTGTCATTTTTCCTCCTTTCAGAATTCTCCTAAATTTTTAAATTTCAGAACAAACAATTCCAGTTGAAACGGTTCTTTTTTCTGAATTTTCCCACTGAAAAGGAGAGAACATAAAAAATGAAAATTTTGCTTCCATGTCTTTTCTTCCAAGAATGCAATATGATTTTTGTTTGGAGGGGGGGGGGGGGGGGGGAATTGGAAATGACACTTTTGGTGTTGGCGTGATTAAGATTAGAAATTATTTTTGGTTTGGACTTTTTCTCGTTTTCTGGAGACATTTAGATATTCTGAGCGCTTTTGTCTTTTGTGTGAGCTGGAACTAAAGAGCATGCATAATGATTTTTTTTCTGTTTTTGTGGTTCTGTTCATTCCAAAAGAGCAAGTTCAGTTCTTGAACAGTTTGGACACATGATTTTTTTGTGCGTTCATTCAAAATTAGTTGTTTTCTCTGATAGAAGAAAACCCTATACGTTTGTTACTTTGAGTTCAATTAGCTCGGTTCCGGAGAAAGATAGAAAAAATTGGTCAACTGATAGAATATTTATCTTGATATCATCAATACTTCATCATTTGACAAATAATCGATATCTCTCCCAGGAATCTAGAGAATTGAGCTCAAAGTATACGGTATTTGGTTGGCTTCTATTAGAGCAGATATGGTATATTCACCATTTGTTTTGCAGAAGTTCAAAATCTGTTTACCACAAAGTTTCACCGGTAAAATCTGTTCCTAAACTTGAAAGAAAAAACTGTTGCCTCCCTCACTTTCCTTTTTTCTTTGTTTTCGATTTCGTGAATAATTTTCACTTTCCGTTCACCTGTCTAATATCAAAAATAAGTTTTTCTATAGGATCCTTAATTGCACGTTCCAAAATTCTTCCATCTCGTCGTTTAAAACAACGAAGACCTTTGTGTTTTGTGCCCGCAGTTCTAAATGGCAACCGTCGCCGACCCTTCACTTTGCATTTCGCGTATAGCATTTATGACTTTTTGTTGTGCAAAACAACATGTCTCAGTCGTTTTTTTTTGCTAGGCTTCAACACAAATTTATTCTATTTTAGGAGCTCATCCCTTATGAAGGTCGCGCCAGTTATGGATGAAGTTTTCGATCTTCGTAGGAAAATCCATATTGTAAGTTTGCCAGTTTCCAGTTTTAAAATTGAAAATTGAACTTTCAGATGAACGCCGAGAACTTCATCAGAGCCAAAAATGAGCATTCTCTCTTAATCGCTCAGGTAGACGGGATGGTAGGAAAATTTCAAGAGAACGTTTTTAATTTATTGAATTTTTAAGAAAATTGATACTTTTGCTGATGAGCTCAAGGAAAAAGTTGAAGCCATTCGTCGCAAAGGTGCTTACTACTCAGTTCGTGGAGGAATGAATTTTGTGGTAAGGAGAGATGCAAGGGGATGAAAATAGAGCTAACATTTCACAGAAATAAAAAAATTTGGTACCGTAGTCTAATAGAAAATTACTCGAACTTTCAACTTTGAGCTCAATTATCTCGATTTTTGTAAAGAATATAAAAAACGTGTCGACTAATATGAAAACTGTTATAATTATGCGGTATTTCGATTCATAAAAAATCCTATCAGAGAGCAAAAAAATTACTGATCATAAGGCAGAAAACGAATTTACTGATTTTTTCTGCTGTCAAAACTGAAAAAAAAGCCTGCAAGCTACAGGAAAAATTTTATCTGCATTCAAAAAGTCTCACGAACCTGAACAATTCGCTATTCTTTACTAAAAATTATCAAGAATTACAATTGTTACAAATTTCAAAAATCGAAATTTCCAAAAATTGAAACCTACAGGAAACGTTGAATTTCGACAAATTCTACAAAAACGTTCCGCCTTGAAAATTGATTGAAGTTGAATATTTTTTTTAATTTCAGATTTAAAACTTTTTCGATAATGCCTAATTTGCAGCGCTACACCAAAAGCCTCTCCGAACTCAACACCATTCTTCGCCGTATTCTTTCCGGGCAACAGATCAACATTGATAACTGAATTTTTGTTTTTTTTTCTCTTTGACATATTTTTCACTTCTAAACTTCAATCTGTTTTAAGTTCAAACATTTTCTCTCATTTTGTGTTCATACCAAATCACTTTTTTTTCTCTTGTTTTTTTTCTCATTTTGTTGCAAATGTTCATTTTTTTTGGTATTCTCAAAAGCCAATAATAAAATTTGGGTTATTTTATAAATTTAATTTCCAAGTTAAAAACTTGAAAAAAAGGAGAACAACGTTTTCAGAAACTTTATTCTAAAATTATAAACAAACAGAGAAATGTTTGTTTACCCTGAAAATATCCGAGCTAAACCAATCAAAAAAAATCTTATGAAATCTTTTTTTTTCATATTTCTGAATTTCATAAGTTTTTTTGCTTCTGAACCTGATTCCCAAAATCATCCTTCTTGCCTTGTACTAATAAAAAATGTATTAATGAGCACCAGAACATATCAGCAACCAACTAAAAAAAAAGAAGGAAAGGTGTAATTATAAAAAGGATATACCCAATGTGTACACATGTGTGTGAAATCCTATATCTGCCTCTCATAAGTATAGGTTCATAGATCATGCTCACACCATCGAGCTCCTTTTATTCGATTTTTTCATAAAGGTGTATTTTGTTTTTTTCTATGTCACACTGGAAGAGCACATGAGAAAATCTGTCTCTTCAAATTTTTTTTCAACATTTGTATTCTTAGAATTTGACGAGTTATAATTGTAGCTCTCAGTCTTTCTTAAATATAATTTGAAGAGACAGGTGTGTTTTTATTTTTCTGCTTGTTTTCTGCTTTTTCATACATTACAAGCTACTGAAATTTCTAGAAAATATCAGCAAGAATTCTTCAATCATCTTTTTTTTTGCTTTCGGTAAAACAAAAAGCAGCATTAGTCAAATTTTCGTCATACAGAAAACAGGATGACTCATTCTTTAAGAGGGAAAAAAGCCTTTAATAATTTTTTCTGTGTTCTTTCTGGATTCGTATTCTCTTACCAGCTACAAAAATTTATTTATTTTCGTTTTCAAATTGACAGCACCACCGGCCGAAATGTGATTATTAATTTTTCTTTTCTCCAGAAACCGGTGTCTTTTCTTGTTTTCTCTTCATTCTGCATTTTCAAGTCATATATTTTAGTTACAAAATGCCATCGCACCCTATCGATGATCTTACTGGAGCTCTTAACTGGCTCACTCATGGAGATGAGCTTGAAAAATACGAGAACCTCAAATCTCGCTACCACAGGCTTATTAGAGGCCTCTGCACTATTGTGAGAACAGTGATTCAGAACTTAGAGTGTTTTATTCTTGCAAATTTGAGATCGAGATGGAGTGCATGTCTGATTACCATTACATTCTTGAAATCTACGACTCGGCAGTGGCTATGGGTCTAAATGTCATCAACGAAGATTTTCCCAAGGCTACTACGAATGAAGACTTTGCTGTGAGTAACTGTTTTAATATTTCTTCTGGAAGAGAAAAATAGGACTAATAGTAAAACACTTACCGTTTTTGCTCTAATAGACGCCCTTCATGAACGAGCACTTTGAGCTAAGTTATCTCGGTACCTTTGAAAGATATTTTAATTTTGTCAAATGTTGGATTATTCATCATCACATCACCAATGTTTCACCAATTGACGGATTTTTGATATCTCTCATAAGAACCGAAATAATTGAGCTTAATTTTTGTACTTTACAATCATTTCGTAACACACCATAGAGTGAGATAACCGGTTTTGAAGCGGCAAAACTCTCTGAATACTAATTTTGATTTTTTCTTCACATTTTTGGTGAAAAAGCCTCATGTCTCATCGGAATGGGATGTTTTTATTTTCAATTAAAATAACAATTATCAGAGTAACGGAAACACTCGGTTGTAATTTTTTAGTTCTTCCACTAAAATCTCCAAAAATAATTTTTTTCTTATTGTGTAGATACCGTTTTAGGTCATCCTATTAGGATTGTCACAACATTAGCTTCAGAATAAAACATTATCTAATGTCGAAAGTTTCTAATCATTTTGTTATTTTTGGTAATTAGAATCAATAACTTCACATTTCTAAGCTTCAAAATTTCCAGATCATTTTCGGCAAAATGGAGGTCGCAGTGGACAAGCTAGAGGCTGTGGACAGAGTCATCACTGGATGCGTCAGCCGTAAACTCTTTCTTCTTCGTTGAACAAACAACAAGTACTCTCATTTTCAAAAATGCCTTTTGTGCCAGTGAATTCTCCCGTTTCGAAATCCCCCAAAAATGAATATTTTTGAAATTCATTGAAAACAACATTTCTCCGGTTACCTTTTCTTTTTTCTCACTATCTCTTATTCTTCTTTTTTCAAATGTGATACAGGGTGTGGTACAACTCATTTTCATTTTTGTTCGTTTTGAATGTTCAATCTACAAATGATTTCCAATGAAAAATACTTTTAAAATGTATCAAATCTTTACCAACGTTGTGGTGGTTGTTGTCTTTTGTCGTAGTGATGACGTGGCGCCGAATCCATATGGATATGGTGAACCCTTCCAGGATTTTCGAAAATGACCTGAAATCTCAATTTTAAAAGCAACAACTTTAAGATTTAAAACCTCTTGTCCAGGATTTTGAGCTTGCAAACGGAATGATCTTCTCAAAGCTCGAAGAACATAACAAACCACTAAAGAGGCGCAGCCAAGCACTGTTAAGACAAAAGAAATGAGCATGGCCCACCTGAAAATTTGAATTTTAAGAAAAATGAGGGAAAATATAAAAATATTGACACTCACGTCAGAAAATGTGGATCAATTGGAGCACAAATGTACTTCTGGCCCATGTTGTTGCAATTTTGAATAAAAACGCATTCCGATTTGTCGCAGTGAGATCGGCAAACGTCCATGGTGTCATGGCAGACCAATTGCTCAGAATGGATCGCGTTTCCCATTTCTAGAACAAAATTCAAAATGTTAAAAAAACAATCGATAGAAAAGAAAATGGTCAGATGGTCAGTCAAGAAGGTAAAAGTGACAACGCCCAAGAAGAAGACGTTATTTTGAGAAAAAGAGGAAACAAGAAAACATCGTTTACGAGACGGAGAAGTTGACCCCAAAAGAATAAGGCATGGTCAGGGAAGAGAAGGAGACTGATCAGAAAACGAATGTTCGATTAGTCCTTGCCGAACTGGATATGATTAGAACAGCAAAATGTCGGATAGAAGAAGCATATGCAGGATAACAAGACGTAAAAAATATGTGTTTTGCATCCAGGAGACAGGTGTCAGATGAGACGTCAATCTGGTAAAAACAAAAACTCCTAATTTCTTTAGAAATCGAAATTCCGGAATCATGTTTCCAATAAAGTTCGAAATAAGAAACGCCCAACATGACGTTTATCATAAATCTGGAAATATGGAATTACAGTAATCCGAATTTATGTTTCAAACCACAATAATCTGAAATTAGGTTCTGAACATTAGTAATCTGAAACTGCTTTTTGAACTATGTACAGTAATCTGAATTAGGCGTTATACTACAGTAATCTGAAATTATGTATTAACTACAGTAATCTGAAACAATTTTTTCTTTTTTCCACCGACCTTTCGAATAACAGGTGCACCCCTCCTGTACGACAACTAATAAAAACTCTCGACCCAAACTAAAAAAGGACCAGTTTCAAAATGGAAAAAAAGATCCCAGGTGCATCACAGATGGCCTCAAACCCCAGCTGTGACCTTTGAGCCCATCGCTCATCGAGGCGGAGAGAGTATGGTACTATTCATTTCAATCCAACTGAATCGCAATGAGTGGTGACTATCCAATAACTTCCCAACCTGGCTCCCCAGATCTGCTATTGGACATCCGTGAGACTAAGATTGACATTTATCCGGCTCCAAGCATTGTTGAGGTCGAGCAGACCAGCTTCTACAGGTTAGTAGATTTTCCGTTTTTTTCAACAGGGTTCGGAATTTTAAAAACGTTTCTGGAATATAGATTAACAACCGAAACTTTCTTCGATATATTTTTAGTTGAATTTCAACGTTAAATGTTTGGAAATATATCATGTTTTGTTGGATGAATCTGAAAATTCTCAAATGTACTAACCAAAAATTAAGCCTCAATTTTGTAGTTGACAACTTTTTTGTAAATGTTTATCTGAATGAGATATACCGCTTGCAAATGTTAGTGATGTTTCTGAAAGTTTTGACGCTTGGTTGGTTTTGAATGGTATGTCTCATTTGTTTGAACTTATACAAAAAAGCATACTTGCAACGGGCCGGGCCGGGCGGGGCTTTTTTTGGAATTTTCAGAGCCCGGTCCGGCCCGGCCAGTCTCGGCCCGGGTTTTCAGAAAAAATTTTCCTGACTTTTCAAAAAAATTTTTGAGGTCAATAGAAAAAAATGAATGATTTTTCTGTCAAGTAAAAAAAAATTTAAAATAAGAGTGTCCATAAAAAAATGTTTCACAAAAAAATTTGAAAATTTTTCTGAAATTTTAAATTTTTTTTTCAAATTTGAAGAACCCGGGCCCGCCGGGCCGGGCCGGGCCCTGATTTCGCAAGTATGCAAAAAAGTTGTCAACTACAAAAATGAAGCTCTATTTTTGTTCAGTAGTGTCATGAAAATTCCAACAAAAAATTCGACCAAGCTCATTGATCTCAAATAATAACTACGGCTCTAGTTGGTTATTTTGGATTCAATAAACTTGATTTCAAGGAAAGCTAGAAATTTTTGGATTTCGAACTATTTTCTATCCTAATCATCGATATTCGGCTGAGAAATAAAAACTTCTCTGATTCAAAGATTTTAAAATAATTATTTTTATTTTTCCAGCCGCGTTAAGAAGTTCGTCGCCAACACTATGGCCAGCATGATCTGCGCCATTGCTGACCGCCCATATTTAAACTTCACCGGCCGTCCACTCAACGTCCAGACCGTCTACATCACCAACGACGATCTCCCACCAGTTTGAAGCGTGCTCAGACCAATTTTTATAATCGCACATTCTTTCTCATTTTTTTAAAATTCAACCCACTCTTTGTTTTTGTATTCGGTCTGATGAAATATGTTGTTTGTATCCTTGACATCACTGTTTCTTCTGGACTTGAACTTTTGAATGCTCAAAAAATCAAGAATTCGTGAAAAATGTAATTCTTTGAAACCTGATAAACAAGATGTTAAGAGCAGGTGCACACAGAAGTTTTTCGCGCGCTTACACTACATAATTAGAGCAGGCGGCTCGCTCATGCCCGCGCTGTTAGTTTCCAAGCAACGGCATAATCATGAACGCGCGACTTGACTTCTCCTCTTTGGCGTTGCAGTAGCTACGTGTTCTGAAGTGAAGCCATGGCTGCGATGGTGATGGCATGGGAAATTGCTACACTGTTAAGAATGCGTCTATTTTATCAGTTATAGAAGATGCGCTACAACCTGGTGAGTTCTTTTTTGAAGGATTTTGACATACAGATTTTGTGAATTTTTGATCAATTCGACCATTTTCAAGAGTCTAGAACTCGGCTATCAATTTTCAATTTTCTTTGCAAGCTTTGAAGGGTGTGAAATAGACCTAGATTGTGAACTTCGCATTCTTAAAGTTTTTTTTCAAAAAGTGCTAGTTTCTCAGCTATTAGCCAATTTCTGAAAAGCAACATTTTGCACTGAAAAAAGCTACAACACGGCCGTGTTCCAAAAATTGGAGAATTGTCAGAAATTATTTAAATGTAAAGATTGCAATCCGGCTACCGTAAAATCTGTATTAGAAGGCCCCCCGTGAAGGAGTTGGAAAAATAGAAGGACACTCTAAAAATGTATTGTTTGAAATTGAAAACTTTCGTACATTTTCAGTAAAAAATATTCCAGAAATGTGTCTAAACATAGTTTTGTTTTTACTCAAAAACTTTCTTAATCTTGGTGAAAATGATGAATTTTCTTGCATTTTAATGCATTTTAGAAGGACCGGTATATTTGATACAGGTTTTACGGTATGTTTTACACCCTCCAAATTTTTTAAGGTTTTGAAAAATTTGATTGCTGATCTCTAGACTCCTGGAAATGACCATACAACCAAGAATCAACTGAAAAATAATCTTTGCTTATCTCATCAACTGATACTGTATGGAAAATAAGGCTATTTTAGGAAGCCCCTTTTCTGCATTTCTGCTGGCCGTTGAAATTTGTCTCTGCTTCATCTTCTTGTTCTCAATCCCCAACACCAGAAAAGACTCCATTTTCTGTTTCCTCGCTATTGTATTGGCTCCGTATCTGGTGAAAACTACTGTCGAAGTCGCATATTTTGTATCCATCTATTTTTATACCGCTTCTTATACGTTTTGGAGCTGGGTGCATGATTCCGTAGTGTCGTTTTGCTATTCCAGTTTCTTGTTCAATTATCAGTATGGATTGGTATTTTATTCCTGGCAGGGGATATATGCTGCAATCAAGAAACGGCCGGTGTCTAAGTCTAAAACAAGGTGAGGTAGTTTTTTGAATTTCATCTTTCGAATATTGAGTTCCACATGGCCCTACATGCTGATATTTATGATAACTCTTATCCAGTCTGCTATTTATTGGCAGATAATGACCGTTGGTTTAGTTTCCGCACTTCTGATTCTAGTTCTGGCTCCAATTTCCATAATTGTGGTAATTTTGAACAAGAAACTAGTTTAAAAATATTACCCCGATTTCAGTCCATTCTCTGTGTATTAATCTGCAAAACAGATCATACATCCATGTTTGAAATGGTTAGGGAAACCAAGTCGAGACTTCTATGGAATATTCCATGCCTGGTAATATCACTGGCAGATGTGTCAGCTGAATTATACTTGAGTGAGTTTTTGCCGCATTTCCTCTAATAGAAACCCACCCCAACCGTCACCTTCAAGCTTCATTAATTCGATTCTTTTGAAAGATATCATCAACTATTAAAACGTTTATGAAATTGTAATATGATAAATAATTTATCAGTTGACACATTGTTGATATCTCTCGAAGAAATCGAAAAAAAACTGAGCTCGAAGCTGCCGGTTCGGGGTGAGCTTCTATTAGAAAAATACGGTAGTTGTCCCAGTTTAACCTAAAAAGTTTGATTCAGATTTCCGCCCAAACGCTTATAAAACAACCGCTGTTCATAACAAAGGATATCTCTTTCCGATCCTTTTCCCGCCGGTTGCCATAATTGTATTGTTTTTAACTTTGCCTGCTCTCAGGTAATATCACAGCTCAGGACTATTCATTTCATTCTCAAATTGTTTCAGGCGGGCTATTTTCCCATGTTGCTACAGTAATGAAACCGATTCCGATCGAATGTTCCTACTTCGACGTAACACCAACTCATCCAGCGGTTCCCCAGCTCCTTCTGAGCAATCCAGTGTCACTAACCACCCGATAATCACGTACCCCAGCAATACCGTAGTCCCCTACAACACAGAACCCCCTCCATTTTATCCATACTATACTATGCCTCATGTATATCAGCCTGGATTTCGTCAAGGGTATGGACAACATTTTGGCCAGACTCCTGGTCAATTTTGTCCTCCGGAAAATGGTCAACCAATGTACTTTCCGATTCCAATAACTTTCTATAATCCTTCGAATGTTCCGCTGATCAGAAATCCAAATGATTTACCACCGGTGCAGTGAATTCGACCGAAAACAGTTGTTTACTTTATTTAAATTCGAAAAATGTATTAATTTTTGTTAGTTCGATTTTCATGCAATAATAAATGGTTACATACATTTTGAGTAAAGAAATAAGAATGCATACAAGTCCGAGATAAGTTCAATATCATCAAAAAGCACAGTGAGAAACTGTTTGGAAAGATAGGTGAAATCAGAAAAAATTCAGCAAAAGAAAATCAATCATCATCCTCTTCTTCCTCCTCGGAATCCGTAATTGGGATCAGCGAACGATCCTGAACAATTCCGGTTGGTGTCTTGGCGAATTGACGGAGTGCATCTGGATCCAGTTCCTCCATAGCTTCCAATGTCTCCAGATGGGGTAGGACAGTCTCCCAGATCTTGTTCTCACGGATCATCTCAACCACAGCGTCAATTTCCGGCTTCATGTAGCGATCCTCGTTGAGTGGTCTGAAAATTGATAATTTTTTAGAATAATTTTTTTATCCAAAAAATAATGAAACTCACGGAGCCACGGAGCGGACAAGAGTGTAGACCTTGTGGAGTGGAGCAGTAGACATTAGAGGCTTCAGGAACTCGATTCCTTGACACGCGGCCAACAATTCCATCGCAAGAACCGCCTCGACGTGTTCAACTACAGTAAGTGCTTTGCGAGCCGAGAAGCCTCCCATGCTGACGTGATCTTCCTGAAAAATTCTAATGTTAATCATCTAATAACAAAGTTTTCACCTGGTTGCAACTGGTTGGAATGCTGTCGACCGAAGATGGATGGCAGAGGACTTTGTTCTCGGAAACTGCAAAAACACACGTCTTCAAGTAAGAATACAAAGATCATCTATACCCAAACTAGCAGCGCACAGCTGCACAGTCATGAAACCAGAGTTAAGCCCTCCGTCTGGGGTCAAGAATGTTGGAAGACCGCTCAACTCCTTGTTCACCAGTCTTTCCAAACGCCGCTCACTCATTTGGGCCAACTCGGCGACGGCAATTGCCAAATAGTCCAATGCCTTGGCTGGGTACTCTCCATGGAAGTTTCCACCGCTAATGATTTCCTCCCTATCGGCAAAAACTAGCGGGTTATCAGTGGCCGAGTTCATCTCGGTGGTGATAATTTCGCGAACAAACTCAATTGTATCATGAACAACACCGTGCACCTGCGGCACGCAACGCAGAGTGTATGCGTCTTGAACTTTTGAGCAGTTTCGGTGAGACTCTGAAAGTTAAAGGTGGTGGAGATTGAAAAGGGCTAGATCTATGATAACTACCAGCAATTTGCGATGGGTTAGCTTCCGAATGGAGTAGGGCACGGAGGCGAAGAGCAGATAGATTCTGACCACGATGTGGACGGATTCTGTGAATATCCGGGTCATAAGCTCTAGTGGTTCCTTTGAGAACATCCAAAGACAACGCAGCAATCACGTCAGCCTGACGGGCAATGTTGTGAGCTCTTTCCAAGGCTAAAAATCAAAATTTTCACTGAACCTCAAATAGTTCAAGCTTACTGAATGCTCCGAGAGCTGTAACCATTTGAGTTCCATTGATCAGGGCCAATCCTTCTTTTGGTCCTAGCACCAATGGCTCCAAGTTATTCTTCTTGAGAACAGCATCCGCTGGTCCCCATCCGGTATTTGGACTCCACATTTTTCCTTCTCCGAGGAGGCCGAGAGCAAGATGAGCCAGTGGGCACAAGTCTCCGGAACATCCGACTGTTCCTTGCTGAGGAACGTAGGAGACGCAGAAAGCTGAAAATTAAATATTTTTTAAAGTTGTGGTTAATTATTCCAGATACCATTGAACGCTGCAATCATCTTTTTGATGTTTTCCACCGAGATTCCACTGTGACCCTTGGCCAAAATGTTGATGCGAAGAGCCAAAAGCATACGAGCTCTGTTTGGGGCAAGTGGTTCTCCATAGCCAGTTGCATGGGAACGAATCAGGTTCAATTGGAGTTTCTTGATCTTCTCCGGTGGAATAGTGACATTGGAGAAGGTTCCGAATCCAGTGGTGATTCCATAAACTGGTCTATGCTCCGAAGCGATCTTTTCCAAGAAAGTTCTAGCCTTCTTGATTTTGACTTCGGCTTCCATGGATAGCTGGATCGCACATTCTCCCTTTTCACATCTGACAAGATCCTCTGGTAGGAGACTGTTACCATCCAAGATGATCAGCTTGGTAGGGGGTGCCAAAACCATTGGGGCGAGAGCATCGGCAAAGGAGACTCTGAAAAAGTTTCTTTTAAGTTTGGGGAGAAAGAAGAATACCAACTTTCTCCTTCGATTGTCAATTCTATCCAACTCGGCGCGAGCATTGTCGATTTCTTCTTGCTTCTTGGCTTCCTTAGCATCCTCGGTTTCTTCGACATTAGCAGCAACGATAATGAAGTCACTATCCTTAAGAACATCTGATACTAGATCTTCAGGATCCAAAAGAGAGTTTCCAATGGTGCGTCGGACTTCAAAATAGTTATCAGCCAAAGGAAGTTTAGGACGAAGGCGACGAAGCTTCTCAACGGACTTTCGAGCAACCTGAAAGATGTTACAATAGAGATGTGAAGCTTTCAAGTAGGCTTACCGAATGAACAGTATCTTCTGGCTTGCATGGCACAACCAAACATTCAGTACCAATTTGAACTTGGAGACGCATCTTGTCGCACACCACCGTCGGCAACGACTGTTGAATCTCGAATGAGGCAAAGATGGGCGGGCAGTGTTGGATGGTCACGTCTTCACCGTCGTCCTCTTCGGGTTGCACCTTTTTACGGCTGTCGATAGTCATCAAAACTGAATGGGAGTACTGTTTAGAAGATGATGTTGAAAATGGGGTCGGTGTGGTTATCACATGGCTCTATTAGATCCAATAAAATAAACGAGAAATCGTTTAATGAAGGAAGAAAGTAGAAGAAGGAAGGAGAGACAATCGAAACAGCCAATTAAAGTTTTTTTTTGTTTAATTAGTTCCCTTTGATAGATCAGAATGAACGTTTGATTTCTCACAGAACATTTCATTGAAATTATCAGAATCTGTTACAATGAAATTGGAAAAATAAACTTTTAACAATCAGACAAGAAAAAAAAAGGTGATGCCGTTGTGTCAGGTCCTATCAAAAATGAGTCGTACGGCTCGAAAAGCGTTCCATATCAGTGATTTTTTCCCACTTTTTTTGACGTTTCTATTCAGGTGATAGTGATGATTATCAAGCGACACTCGTTGGTACGGCGAAAAAAATCGGAATGTGTGTGCGGCATAAAAATTGAGACTATCAGGCAGTCATGATGGGTCGACGAGCAGTTTTGACAGGTCTGAATCGATTTTCACAAGTTTTATGGTGCATTTTTGGTTGTTTTCAAGGTCCGTGGTCTCGACTGTTTTAGCTCAAAGGGCTCTGACGTTTTCGAGGACGTTTCTGAAATGAGATTCCAGAATTTTTACACATACAGTATCGGTCAATAAGATATCGTAAACACTCTAAAAGAACGCCACCCAAATTGTAAAATTTGAGCTCATATTTCATTTTCTGTGAAAGATATCGAAAAGTGGGAAACTAATAAAATGTTGCTTATATTATGCTAAACATTTTATTAGTTTACAACTTTTTGATATCTTTCAGAAGAATTGAGATATATAGCTTCAAACAAGGACGGTCCGGGTGGCGTTCCATTAGAGTGTTTACGGTATACAAGAAAAAACCTATTTTTCCGTTGGTTTTTGGCGATTTTTACTATTTTCAGGAGTATGAAGCTCTGCTATCAAATTTCCGTCAATTTAAAATTTTGGAGAACGAAACAAGTAAAGATGGAAAACTTTGCATTCTCAGTATTTTGCGAAAATTCCTAATTTTTCATCTATTCGCCGATTCCTAAAGGCACGCCTTTTTGATCAGTTTTTGTACTACAGAAAATATTTTTTTCCATTTTTTCATACATGATCGGGTCCAAAAAAGTGTCTTTCAGCAATCGGCAAAAAGCTAAAAATTTTCAAAGAGTTCTGTAAATGCAAAGTTTTCGATCTCGGTCACACCCTCTATAAACTTGAAAGTGATTGGAAATTTGACAGACGCTTAAAAATATCAAAATAGCCAGAAATCTACACCTTTGAGAGTCTTATTTGAATTTCACAAGTTTTAGGTGCTTTTGTGGTTGTTTCAAGATTCTTATGTCTATAACAATGCCGCCACATTTATCCTTGAATATTCTGTTTCGTTAATCCTTTGATATCACCTTCCTGCAGACACTTTACAGCTCTTTAACTATGCCGCCAGAAATAGGGATGAAACATCAAGAGACAAGGTGCGTCATTGATCAGATTCTGCGCACTAAACTTTTATGATAGCCAAACTCCTCGGGACGGAACAAAACACTCCTCGTTGATGACCCGAGGATTCCAATTCGTTTTCTCATCATCCGTATTTTATTACCACGTGGGGTTGGGGTTGGTGATTTCGTCATATCACTTGACAGTCCAGTCATTGATTCTAGAACTAGTTGGATGGTTACCTGAACAACACATTACAGTTACAGTTACGATTCAATTACTTTTACTTGACAAGAAATGGTTACTACCTGGTTTGCAGGGGCCAGGTTTCATTTAGCGGGGATGGAGGGGCAAAAAGCGGGAGGGGGAATAGAGGGGAAAACTAATAACGTACTCGTTACCAAAATTAAATTCTACTTATAGAAAAAAAAGAGAGCTTACAAAGAAAAATTGCATTGCAATGACTAGGAAATTTTCCAGTGACATTTTTGTATGTAAGAAGCGAATGGGTTACAAAGAATGGAGAACCAAAAGGGGGGATTAGATAGAGAGCTCGAATTTGACATCGACATTGGTGGCACGGGCAAGATCGACAATGTTGGAGAGCTTCACGACCATCTTGGCAGCTTCGTCGAGGTTATCGCAAGGAAGGATTCTGAGTTGAGAGGTAGCAATGAGAGCCTTGGCGTCTTCGACCTTTGTTCCTGAAAAAATCAATTTTTGTTTTTTGATGTCACATTTTGTACGTTTTGTCTGTTATCAGACATATTAATTTCTACTAAACTGTCTGATCACAACTATACAACAAACCTTGCAGTCTGACAACAATTGGAATCTTGAGGTCCAACTCTCTGGCGGCTTGAATGATTCCTTGAGCAATGACGTCGCAACGCATGATTCCTCCGAAGATGTTGACGAGAATTGCTGAGACCTTGTCCTTGTCGGCGGTGATAATCTTGAAGGCTTCAGTGACTTGCTCAACGGTGGCACCACCTCCGACGTCGAGGAAGTTGGCTGGTTCTCCTCCATGCAACTTGATAATGTCCATAGTGGCCATCGCGAGTCCGGCTCCGTTCACCATGCATCCGA
>NC_013491.2:5883561-5977047 GCF_000004555.2 Caenorhabditis briggsae | reverse complement strand
CCTCGAGAGCTTAGCCGTCGTTCTGCAGCGTCGCGACTGGGAAAACCCTGAAAAGAACATTTTGAAATTGGAGACTGGTGCAGAGCAAGTTGAAGGAAAAATCAATAACTTTTTCTGCCAACAGTGTGTATATCGCCCAATCTACACATAATAAATTTTTTGTAAAAACAATTTAATGTCGTTCACGTTCCAGTTTTAAATGTCGTGCGCGTTCACCACCAACTACTCTAGCCTACGATTTTCGAGTCTTTATCCAAGTATGCCGACTACCGACCGTTGAAATCAATAGTCGTATACTTGCCCGTAAGTAAGTCGTATACTTGCCCGTAAGTCCGACCAGTTGTGATCTGCTAGCCTAGGTGAAACTCACAATTAGACGCAGGTTCTAAGGTCCGGTGCTTTTTTAGTCTTTTTTAGGCGCCGGCGGGATTGTCAGCGAGGATGTGCTAATCCCACCTGTGGCCATCCGCAACCTAGGCCGTAGGCCAATCAGTTAGTCCTTTTAAGAATAAGCTCACCAACCCGAAAACCCCTATGGCCGCCAGACCACTGCCACTCCCAGAAGTACCCTTGTCAGAATTTTGCAGCCAGCCGTGGCACAGCAATGGCCTTGTCCAAGGCTGTGCCAAGGTAGGACGCAACATTTTGAATAGTTATTTCTGGAATAGGTAGCGGCCTTTCTGGAATACCTAGCGGCCACAATACAGAGTTTCTGCGTCGCTGAGCGTATTTTCAAAAGTACGACCTGATCGGACCACGGCAACCGGTCGTACTTAGCACAGCCTTCTCGAAGTCCCTCTTTATCCACATAACCGATTCAAACGAGATTCCACCAAAAAAGGATTCTTTTAATTTCTCAAATGCAATCCCACTGGGACCTCTTTCCTATCGCATTCACGCAATCTAATTACTTTCTACTCACCTCAAGCTCATCCTCTTGCTTCTTGTCCTTAAGATCGAAAAGCTTGGCTTGACGGAATTCGGCGTTGGAGTCGAGAAGAAGTTTGCAGTCCATGCAATAAACATCTCCGTTGACATCCTCGGCCATTGGGTTGATTTCGACAAGGGTGGCGTCGGATCCCTTGAACATTTTGTAGAGTTTCTCGATGATCTCGGATGCTTGTTGCTCGCAGTCCTTCTGAAAATTACATGAATTAAAATCGTGGTGTCAAAGGAAAGGTTTGGAAGGTTGACTGGGATTTTTAGGTTTAGAAAAACAATCGAAAACAATTGTTCCAGTAATCTTAACTTCGTTCACAGGTTGAGCGGGAACAAAAAACAAAAAGGTTTTCTAGAGCAAGAACTCTCAAGTATGAAACTGCTGAATCTTTTTTTGGGCACGAAACACACGAGATCGCTATTAGCCTACAATCATTCTTGTTGACCAATTTTAGGCCTCATGGGCCGGCTGTTAACTTGCTTTAAATTTGAAATTATGAGCAAAACAGCATCCCAGATAATAGAGCTCGGGAAGCTTTACAACCTCCAGTAAGATACCACCGGCTTCAAAAGCCTTTATATGGTCCGGGCCGGCATTTCTCAACCAGACCGAAGTTTTGCCCGGCCCGACTATTATATGTCAACCGGTTGCTGATTCAAATGTTGGTCTATTCTTATTGGAAGTTGTAAAACACGGTGAGTTCTATCATCTGGTACGTTGTTTTGCCCACAATTCAACTTTGAAGCGAGTTATTAGTCGGCCTGGAATTGCCCAGCGGCAAGCATTCATACGATAACAAAGATGACAATGTCGTGAACTTTTTCATCATCCCGCTTTCCTTTCCACGCTCTTTCAGATTTCCTTTAGCACTCACCGAGAATCCCATCTTCACAGCAATCTCATGAGCGAGCTCCTTGGTGATTCCGACGTTGACATCAATTGGCATCTTGACGATGGCGTCTGGGTTGGTGGCAGCGACCTCCTCAATGTTAACGCCTCCTTGGGATGAAGCGATGACAATTGGCCCGTTGGTGTTACGGTCGAGGGTGATCGAGAAGTAGTATTCACGACGGGTGAAGAGACGTTTGCACACCATCACCTGGAAAAAGTAGTCTTGCTTAATTTATGTATCCACAGCGAATTTTGTTTCGGTTTCAGACAAAATCGTCACAATATGTAGTCTTTCATGCCGATGGCACGTGAATGTCTGCTTGGTTCACGTGAAACGTTCTCACCTCTTCGCACTTCTTTCCGCGATGATCGGTCTGCTTGGTAATCAAATGAGCTCCAATCATCATCTCAGCCTTCTGTTTCACCTCTTCTGGTCTGAAAAATCGAATATTTTAATGTGAAATGAGGAGAAAAAAACATACGTGAAAACAATTTGAACTCCTCCTTGAAGTCCGGACGAGAAACGTCCCTTTCCACGTCCTCCGGCAAGAACTTGAGCCTTCACGACGTAGTCCTTTCCTCCGATTCTCTTGGCCTCATTCAAAGCGGTTGTGGCGTCTTGGGCGACACCGAATGGTGGCACCTTGATCTCGTAGTCTTGAAGAATCTTCATTCCGTGGTGCTCGTGGAGCATCAGGTTTCTAGCGGCCGGCGCCATGAATTTTTGTGAAGTGTTGAGAAGTGGCTGACTGATTCTTCCGATCATTTTTGCCCTGAAAACATACAAAGTAAGAAGGACGCAACAGAAAATTGAGGAGCGAAACCTCACGAAAAAAAATCAATAAAAGTTGGAGAGAAAAAACAAAGCAATGCGCGAGTGAACGGACCACAAATGAACGTTGAGTGGGAAAAAACAATAATTACTAGAGGGGATTTGTGCGCGCGCACACTACACCCTACGACGCATTGCGGACTTTGTCCCCTCCAGCACAACGGAGGCTACGCGCAACCTGCAGATAGAGGAGAGGAGAGCGAAGGTGAAGAGATAGAGGGAACAACAACGTGGAAGGAAGATTCTAGAACATTTTGGCTAGAGACAAACGGTGGAGAATACCCGTTCAAAGCATATAAAACACTGCAAGTGCGTATTGAAAGCAAAAAGAAACAGAAAAAACGTGGGGCGAAAACTGCCGTGTCTCAAAGATCGGTGGCCAGCAACGTGGTTGGCCGAGGAGGGAAGAGTAGATTGTTCGCAGAAAAGATAAGGTACAAAGTTTTTGTCGGGGAAAAAAGTGCAAACACTAATGGGAAAAAGAACTGATAATAAATATATATTGGTTGCTGGCGCATGTGGCTACTTATGAAGGTTTGGAGAGGTCAAAGGATGTTGTGGAGAAACTACTTTTTAAAGAATTTTTTAAACCGAAAACGAATGCAGTGGGTTAGAAAGTTTTTGAATACAAAAATGTGCAAAAAACTTGATGTGAAAATTTTCAAAACTGATCGAATTTTGAACAAAATTTCTATAAATTCCTGTATATTTTTGACAAGATTACTGTATTTGCTTACATGGAAGTCCACAATTTCAGCTCAATTGTCTCGGTTGTCAACTGATAAAATGATAACGATATTATGATGAATATTACACCAATAAAAAGTTTTTCAATATCTTTTGACAGAATCGAGATAATTGAGCTCGAAGTGGACATATAGCGTGGATTCTATAAGAGCGTTTACGGCAATCAAACTTTTACGAATCTTTGTTTTTTCCAGTAATTTTTAATACAATTTTTTAAACTATTTGGTTGCAAGAGCTGTGAAAATACATAAATTTCGTTTTTAAAACTATTCTTCCAAGTACAGGGTGGACAGAAAGGGCCTGATTCTGATAGATTTTTGATGAATGGTTAATTATGAGCTTCTCTGAAGCTGTTTTTTTTTCAGAATTTTCAAAATCATATTTTTTAACGACTGCGCCGGGTCAAAATAATCAAATCTCCGGCTCTGGTCAAATTCGGAAATTTCAAAAACTTGAATTTTTTAAAGTTCTCGAAGTTTGTACAAAATTTCCGATAATTTCTTAAAGGCTGAATATCTCAGGGAGTTTTTCTTGAGGCTATCCGGGCCGACAGGGCCAGTTCACCGATTTACCGTGTCGGCCCGGAATAAGATAAGCATGTTCAAAATAACATTCAAAACAAAATTGCAATAACATTCAAACTGATATTTGAAAACCAACTTTTTCCAAATTTTAATTGTCGGAGTTTAAAATAGTATTCAAGCTGTAGCACTAAGAGAGTTGCCCGATTTAATAAAAAAAAATAATTCTGATGAAAATCGAATCACAACTGATATAAAGATCCTTGTCTACCCAATCGAAAACAAGAGATAGCGGCATCAGGCAAAAAAAGTTGGGGATGGCAAACGAGGAAACAAAAAGGTTTTCACTATCTCTTCATTTCCCCCAATATCTCTGTTTCTCTCAAACTCTGGGACACAGACACCGTTGGATCCATCGAGAAGATGGCGGACATCTGCGTGTAGTTTGCAGCAACGTTGTTGTGTGCATCCATGCCGTTCCAACGTGAGACGACACACAAGACTAGGCCACTGGGTTGCCGTTTTTTTTTCTTCTCTTTTTTTCTTCCGACAAACAGATAGAGTATGGAGAGACACAAACCAAGAAGAAAATGAGAGACAAAACTGAAAGGCATTTTTTCTTTCCTCCGGCGAGAAAAAAAATGCAAGAGTGAGAGAAAAGAGGAGAAAGAGTTTGGATATAAGTGGGTGGATAGAAAATACGTCATATTTCATCGTTTGATTTCATCAGGTAACGGTGATCTTTGAAGAAAAAAGGTGAAACTGTCTGGCAGATAAGGTCAATGCAGATTGCAATCTTATGCATATTTTTGTTGGCAAACGAAATTGCATTTTTCGGCGTCAGAATGGGGTCAAAGGGTGAAGAATTTAGGGAATTTTTCGAGAAATTCCAGGATATTGGTGAAAAAATTCCAGGATATTACAGCTAATTGACATCACCAAAAAGTGCAAAACAATAAGAGAACGACAATTTTGATAATTTACTTACAAGGGAACCTCAGCACCTCACAAACCCAGATATTGATGAAAATTTTAGGACAGGTTGAAAATCTCCTATCTAGACACCTCTGACAATTTTAAAATCTGCCCGCCAGTTTCAGCCGAGTTATATCAGTTTCAGTACCGCAAATCGCCTTTTCAGCGCAAAAGCACCGTTTTCAAAGACGATTTTCTCAAGTCGGAGGACGTTTCAAAGAATTAAATTTGTTGTGTTATACTTAAGCTTTAATGAAATTTGATATTTCAAACTTTTTCTCAAGAACAAAAACATGTTTTATTTTTGCATTTTTTCACGATTTTCCAAATTTCTTCGAAAACTGAAAAACAAATGTTTTTGAGCAAAACTTTGAAATATCAAATTTCATTAAAATTTGAGTATAACACAAAAAATTTCATGCTTTGAAACGTCCTTGGACTTGAGAAATTCGTTTTTGAAAACGCTTTTTTTGCACAGAAAAGGGGATTTTTGGTACTGAAACTGATATAACTCGGCTGAAACTGTCAGGCGGACACTAAACTTTTCAGAAATGTCTAGATAGGCGATTTTTTAACCTATCCTAAAATGTTCGTCAACATCTGGGTTTGTGAGGTGTTGAGGTTCTCTTGTTAGGAAAATTAGATTTCGATAGAAGAACAATAAAATTGTCACAAAAGTTTCAGATTAGCAACATCATTAGTCTTTCAAAAAAATTTCAATTCGTTTACTGCCAACTGAAATCACCAAAATTTCCTGAACACTTCAATTGTATGATCCCCAAACCGTCCCCTTTAAGCCGGTAAATCTTATTCGTTGTAAAATATATCGAAAAGTGATTAACAGACAAAATGTTAATGATAGCATCAAAAATATTAGGTCCGTTGACGACTCTCTGATATTTGTCACAGGGACCGAGATAAATTGGTTCAAAGTTGAAAGTTAGGGTGTGTCATTCTATTAAGGTGTTTACGGTATACAAAAAATGGGAGAACTGATTTTTTGTACATAATCTTATTTTGAGTTAAGGTTCAGATAAGATAAAATTAAAATTCCCACAAAAGTTTCAAATCTTTTTCTTTTCTCATCCTTGAAATCGGAACTTCAACATCACCATTAATGAATAAATGCTGACCTCTAATTTGTCTTTCTGGGAAGTAATTGTATTTTTATATCTCTGATTACGCTTTGAACCGTTGATGGGTTTTTAGATTAATGTGGTGTATTAGCTATCTACCGTAAATACTTTAATGGAAAACTACCCCATCCGGGCACTTCGAGCTCAGAAGATATCAAAAACATGTCAACAGATAAAATGTTTTTGTAAAATTAATAACATTTTATCAAGTGACCCATTTTGCATATCTCTCACGGAAATTGAGATAATTGAACTCAAAGTTGACGGTGTAGGTGAGATTCGATCAGTGGAAATCGGTATTTTTAGTGTACTATCAAAGTTAATATTCTCAAAATTTCAAAAATCTAAAAATCTGAAATTGAAGTTTGTATAAAAAGTCAGTCACGTGGTCAGCCCACCACTGACTTCTAAATTGTCATATTCCAGAAATTACAATATCACAATCAACATTTGTGTGTGCCACTCTATAATGTTTGCTGCTACGTAATTTGTGTTGTATTTCCTTCCCGATAAGAGCACATCGTAGGGGAGAAGAGCATGAAGAGGAAAAGATCGGAGTGTCTGAAAAGTATTAGCACTGTACACATGGTGTCAACAGTTTTTTGTTTGAGTCATGGTTCATAATGTTTAGAACTAAAACAATTTTGAAATAATGTCATCTAGCTTGTTGAAAAATCTAGGAAAATTCGTTTTGTTCTACTTTGTCAGCCTGTTTTTTATATTATACTCGTAAGTACACTGACTTTTCGATTCAGTTCTTCGTGACGGTTTTCCTAACCTTTTCTTTCCCTCCAGATAAGATCCACAGGGAGGGCAATTGGGTGACCACAATTTTACGGCCAATAAGTCTCGTTTTGTATACGTTCTTCTCCTTCTTTGATAAAAAAGATGACGTCTCGTTTGGCGCGCGCGGGATTGAGAGAAAAAGACAAGAAAAGAATGGGTCATGTATATATCCCGGGGAAAAAGATTTAGGTCAACAGCCAGCAGTCTGTCCTTGCAAGTCCGATCGGCCCACCGCCACGGCACTATTCACAGATTTCATTCTTCTTTCTTAACCGCGCTAAATCATTACGGAATTTTCGCTAACGAACACTTTTGAAACTTTTTCTTGCGGTTAGAGTCGACATGTTTGGTGTTAAAATAGCCTACACTAGAAATGTCAATCAGTCATAATTCTAAAACTATAAATATTCTTTGTGTCCCCTTTTCCTGAATTTCCCATCGTTGTATTCTAAAAATACATTTTTCAGAAACATGTCTCTCCAAGAAAAGTTCGACGCCGCTGTTGAGATCATCCAGAAACTCCCAAAGACTGGTAACCCTTCCAAATTCTTTCATACCCTTTCAATCTAGTAATTTCTAGGACCAGTCAGTACCACCAACGAACAAAAGCTAACATTCTACTCGCTGTTCAAGCAGGCCACAATCGGAGATGTGAACACCGATAGGCCAGGAATTTTCTCGATCATCGAGAGAAAAAAGTGGTGAGTGTGTGTATTTCTGTTTGATTGTTTCAACGTCTCCAAGGTTTCGTAATGGGTTAAATGAGTCACGTTTGTGTATTACATCAGACATATAGATAGTGTGATGATTTTTCGATTTTTGACATCAGAAAGGTGTCCGCAAAAATGCCGTTATCAATTTTCACCGAAAATGTGGTGGTGCCACAATTAGGCTAGGTGAAAGGAACGGATGATTTGAAAACCGGAAACGAATGACCTCTGGTCACTGAAGTGTGATGTTAAAACTGTAAAACCTGTAACAGAAGGGTCCATGACTCTTACTTTGAGCTCAATTATCTCAGTTGCTTCTAAAGAAATTTAAACAATTCCAACTGACGAATTATTTGTCATAATTTCACCAATATTTGTTCAGTTAAAAGATTTTTGATATCTTTTATAGGAACCGAGGTAATTGAACTCAAAGTGCAAGTACATGTTTAGATTCTGTTAGAGAAAATACGGTAGTCCTCTTATGATCAATCCAATAAACTCCGGCCAACATATTTTGGACAAACATCAACTATTTATAAAACTCATCTGTAAAACGACTTGAAGAATAATTGCCGGTGTTAAATTCTAGAATGTTTTTTCTCTTAGACAGTCGTTGTTTGAAAAATTAGCCAGTGCAAGTTCAGTTCTAGACTTGGCTTTCAATTGTCGAGATATTGGGACCAAACGAAAATGTGTAACATCTTTTTCATGACGAGTTAAACATTGTGATTCAAAAACCAAATTGTATCACTGTCAGCACTGTTTAAAGTAATCAAAATACATTTTATCGCATTTCCTTGAATAGAAGCCTACCAAAACCGTAAAGTTCTAGCTCAATTATCTCGATTCCTGCTGAAGATATCAGTATTTTGTTAACTAAAAGTTATTTATCGTAACATCACTAATATTTTATCAGTTGACATATTTTTAATATTTTTCATAGAAATCGAGATAATTAAGTTCAAAGATGGGTTGAATAGGCTTATATGTATGAGAAAAAATACGGTTTTCTTCTTTTAATAATCGATTGATAAAGTTTTTATATGGTACAAAAATGTTATCTGATTGAAACAGAACTTTCAAAGACAGAAATCATTTCAGAATTTCGTATTTTTCATTTTCAGGGACTCATGGAAGGAGCTAGAAGGAACCTCGCAAGACGATGCTAAACAGCGTTACATCAAGGCTCTCAACGACATGTTCGACAAAATCGCCGAGGTTTGTCAATACCATAATTGATTAATAATTTATCTTTCCTTTTTTCCAGGAACTTGACGTCGCTGCTTGGCTGGAACAAATCGATCCAGTGATCAAGACAAACCTCGCTCTCATTGGGAAGTGATCGCTTGGCAAAAGCTCTAGAAATCCTGCTTGAAGTAATATTTATACACAAAGTTTTATTTTTCTAAAACTAAAATTATATATTTTAAATAATATTTTCATTTAATAAACTGATCACCAATATCTACTTTGGTATTGCTGAAGAAGAATCGGAAGAGAGTCGGAAACCCGGCAGGAGAAAGTTAAATCGGAATACATAAGAGATCAGTCATAAGAAACAAGAGATAATAGAGAAGACGAAAGCGCGTCGAAATTTTGAATGAGGAAATAAAAGTGAAAATTAGATTTCTCCGAAAAACAGTGGAGAATGTTATCATAGCCGCTCCTTTTTCTCCATTTCTTCTCTTCTTTTATCTTCCTGGTATGCGAAAAATTGGAAGGTACGGTAGACCACATGTAGAAATATGCAATTGATAATGATGACAACAGCCATAGCAGCCAAAATGGCGGTTGTGACCAAAATTGCGGCTGAAAACAATAATTGAAATCTGGAATTTTACACTATGGACCCACTTGTAAAACTTTCTCTGGTCCGGAAGTGATACTCATCGGGGTTTGCTCGTAAGGCTTTAACGTTTTCGAGAATGTTCCTGAAATGAACTTTCCAGAATTTCCAAGAATTTTTGAATTTTAAAGGTGGGTCCCCACAAGAAAAAACATATTTTTCTTGGAATTCCGTTTGTAAACGCCACTTGAGGGGCTGAACTTGTTGACCCTACTTTGAAGGTCCGCATAGCTACCAGCTGAGCTACGGTGGCAAAAGGTAAGGTGGCCAAACTTACATTACCGGTCATTAAGAATACATTACCGGCCATTAAGAAATACAAAAACGTATTTTCGGTAGATTTTTGGCTTTTTTGACCATATTCAAAAGTCTGGAGCTCGGCTGTCAAGTTTCCGATCATTTTTAAGAGTTTTGAAGTTGTAAACCACATCTAGATCAAAGATTTTGCGTTCACAGAATTTTTGAAAATCCTTAGTTTTTCAACTAAATTCCTGAAAATACCTGTTTTCAATGTTATCCGTACATAACTGTGAAAAAAGAGAGTTTTTCAGAAATTGGCAAGTAGCTATAAACTAGGAATTTTCCAAAAATTTTGTAAATGCAAAGTTTTCAATCTAGGCCTGTTTTACACTCTCCAAAATTTTCAAAATAATGGACAACTTGAGAGACGAGCTGGAAACGCTTGAAAATGGTCAAAATGGCTGAAAATCAACTGAAAAAACTTGTTTTAGTTTATTTGTTTGACCGGTACTGTGAATCGGTCAAATTTTATTCAATACGTGGATTTCTAATTTTCAACAAAAAAATTAGTCGGAATTAATTGTTTTTTTTTCCTCACCTTGAAACATCACTGGAACCCTTTAGCATATGGTACACAAAGACCAAAAACAAAATGATCATTCCAAAATTCCAAATCGCCTGAATACGGGATACTCGGAAACAATTATATTTTCCAAAATTTACATTATAGAACAAGTAGGGTTTTAGCATCCCAGCACGTTGTTTGGACACACCACAGAGCAATGTGAGCAAAGAGATGCAGTCGAAAATAAGAAGGAACGCTTCGAGGTATCCTGCAAAAAAGAAGAAGTAGTTAATCACAAAAAATGATTCACCATTAAGTCCTAGCTTTGAGATTCCCATGAAGTAAAGGACAATATTTATGATAAATCCGATTATGGCAAATATGGCAACTGTTCGGCAGGCTTTCTGCAACTCCTTTCAAATAAAAAAAGCTTTCCAAAATTTCTAGAGCACCTGAATATGACAAGTGTTGCAGCAATAATGACTAGGTGGAATTGGGTCTTCGGTGAAGCCCAAACTCACGATAGTCTCTCGTTGTGGTGTTTTCATTACGCCGTTTCCGTTTTCACTCCCATTTGCATCTGGAATCATGAAAGTGTAATAATAGTAGTAGGGGTAGATGATTCTCGAGTCTTGGCTCATGAGATTTTTTGAAGGACTATTCGCAAAAAAGGAGGACGGGGCAAAGTGCCGGAAGCATCGAGGACAATTGAATCTTGTTCGGAAAATGTGGAAAATGTCAATTGTTCTTCTAGCTAGTTCAGAAACTCTTTTTTTTTCCTTTCAACTCACAATGTGGAATTTTAATAATCGAGCAATTAGGATCATCCGACTCTAGCACCACCGAATACGGTTCAAAATTCATCAGACACAGGATTGCAGCGGGCAGGAAAAATAGGAAGAAGAAAAACACGACTACCACCACTACATGCAGAGGTGATATAATGTATTCTAGGATAGCGTGTGTGGCTGGAGAAATCGCTATCAAATATAGAAGAATATTCTAGTAGTTTATGGCTCAGATTTGTATGACTCCTCAAGTCGACTTTTTTTTGGGTAGAAGGAGGATTTGCAGGTGTGTGTTGTTTTTTGCTTAGAGAATCGCTTCTTTGGGAAGAGCACATAAATCATACCCATTCAACCACACCTAGCCATTTTCTTCTCACAATAAACGGGTTGACGAAGACGTTCCGTCACAGATGAGGAAGAGGAAGAAGAGTCATAATAAGACGGAAGTGGAATAAAAATCATGCGAAAAGAGAAGGATCACAAAACTAATTCGTGTTATGGACATGGAAACGTTCAAATTTCCGTTTGATCAGATGGAAAGACCAGAGATTCGAGAAATCAGAAAACGTAGAAATTTGGGTTCTGACTAAATTAAAATAAGGAAAGTTCGTAACAGGATTCCAAATTCCAGAAAATTTAGAACATTTGGGCCATTTTCAAAATGAAATTCGGACCGGAATACCGTATTTCCTCTTATAGAAGCCCACCACTATATGATGCCCACCCTCCGGCGCGCTGAAAAACATAGGAACGCAACCTCTAACAGAAGTTTGGACTACTTGGTTAATGCAGAAAGTTTCTTTGTTTTTTAAACATTTCCTTGTGATTTCCATTTCTGAGAATTCCCAGAGGATTGGCTTCCATTAGAGGAAATACTGTATTAACTTTTTTAGAAATTATAGCTGGATTTTCAAAATTTCGAGAAATCACGAAATTTTTTGTGTTGAGAAGTTCCTAAATTTTCAAAATCAGAGTATTCAAATACCTTAAATTTTCAAAATTGGAAAATTCCGAAATTCCGAACTTCTCAAAATTAGAATATCCAGAATATTAAAATATTCGAAAGATTGAAACTCAGCGTATTTCGAAATTCCCAAAGTTTTTAAATCGGAATATTGCAAAGTTCCAAAGTTCAATATGTGAAACTCGGAATTTAAAGTAGATGGAAGAGTTTGAAGGTAAAAATCCACAACTCTCTGAATGACCGCATCCCTCAGCCGGTATTTTATTTTTGAGTTTTACATTCGTTGAATCTACAGAAGAAATTATTTGTGAGATTTTTTCAATGTTTTCCTAATTTTTTTTGAATAAATATCGGAGAATATGACAAAAAAAGAATTATATATGGAAATTCACAAAAATAAGGAATTTTTGATTTTCCAATTAAAATTTAACTAAAGGCGTTCGAGAGAAATTCTAGGAATATCGTTTTGGTGTCCCGCAGTCTTTAAAACCCCAAATTTCAATAAATCCCAAAACTTCCGTTATCCCGCCTTTAGAATTTTTTTTCTACCCCACTTCAAACTTCGAATTACCCTCATCACCTCTTCGATAATGCCCCTCAATAACGACCATGGCGTACTTTTCGCGCCCTTATCACTTGATAGTTGGGCCCCTCAGTCATTAACCGATATTTATGTGGTCTCATCAGTTTTCCTGGGAGAAATCATCAGTTGTGGAAGCTACGAGAGATGGGAGGAAGTGTAATGATGAAGAGTTGTATTGGGCCCCAAGGTGAGAAGCAAATAAAAACAGGGAGACGAATCCCATTTATCATTCGGAAAGCCTTTTTGTTGATAAGAGTTTACACATTCGCGCCTTTGAAAATGAGTGATTATGATTGCGGAAAGTGAGGAATTGAGCAATCGGGCTCGTGATATCTACCAACTAGCAGAAAAACAATATGGGAAAAGGTATATACTAAACTAAACTAAAGTGAGCCCCTCCTGAGAAACCGCATTCTGGACTCCTTCATGAATTCAAAAAAGTTTCCGGAGACCCCCAGTAGAGAAAAAAATGGAAAAAATAAAATAAAGTGAACCGGAAAGTATCAGGTTACCTGGTGGTGGTGGGTGGGGGGAGAACAACAAACCACTTGTTCAAAAAGATCAAAGAGAAAAATCGAATAGTTGTTCAAGAGTCAGACAAAGTAATGTAGAACAGAATGTGTTCTACAATCAGAAAACATGATTTGGAGCCGATTAAACGATGTTTTTTGGGGAAAAATTGTTTTAGTAGTTATGGGGAGACGACTTAAGTGAGATTTGTGCAGAGATTTGTAGTGTTACGATTTTAAGTCATCAATTAGTCATCGAAAGTGATAGCAAGTGACAACATTCAGAATATGATTAGAATCTTGCAGAATAGTTTGTTTTACAAAGGGTTTCAGCACCAGATTCTGTTAAAATTTTGAGAAGAGCTGTATAATAACTTGTTTCAAAAATTCTAGTGGGAAGGTTAGAGAATTTGAAAAATTGATTTCTTAATTTCTAGAACGTTTTGAAGCATAAAATTTGTTGCATTATACTTGAAATTAAATAGAATTTCATATGTCAGACACTTCTTTATCCAATTTTTCAAAATTTCGAAAAGTTTGTTGGAAAAATTTGGAAATTGCGTTGGAAAAATTCGAAAATTTCGGAAAAAACGCTCTGAAAGTTGAGAAAATCATCGTTGAAATTCGCTGTTTTTGGACTGAAATTGGTAATTTTTGATACTATAACTCTACTAAGCAAATTCAAAAAATTTCAGAAGTGTCTATATAGGCTATTCTTAACTCATCCAGAAATTTTCATATAAATCTGAGTTCCCAAGGTGTTTAGATTTCCTCCTTGAATTTTGAAATTCCACGAGGAATTGTTCGTTTTCATGAAAATTCAATTTTCGTTTAAAAGATTTTCTAAAATGAGTTTTTGTCGAAATTTTCATTTTTAATTAGTAAATTGGTATTATCAAACATGCTCGAATTAAAGTATAGGTCCTTTCATGAATTTAGGAAACTGCGGGAAACTGAAAACCACCAAGAAAGAGCTAAAACCCAAAGATTTCCCCCACTTACTCTCGTCTTGCCTCATTAGTATTACCTTTGAGCACGATGATGCCGGGAATCGAGTGAATATTATATTTTTTCTTCATCAACAGCTTAGGCATACTTGCCGAACGCTTCATGTCGTTGTCATTGCGCATTCTCTCCTCCTATTCTTCTTCTGTTCTTCCTATTTTTTTTACTTCTCACTTCTCGTTTCTTTTTTATATTTATTTTCAACAAAAAAGAAGAAGACGATACCTAATATGGAATTGGGACAGAATATAGCGTTGTCACAGCGTCGCGTCCTTTATTTCTATTTTTCAAAAGAAAGAGTAGAAAAATAGAAAGCGAATTTTTTTGTGTTCAAGCTCGCCTTCAGAATGGGGAGTGCCGAAAACAACAGTGAAGATTTTTCTTTCAATGTGATTTGGCAAGTGTGTGCTGAGTTAGGGTGACAAGGGCAGAAAGAATACGTTCAAGGAAAGGAAGGGAATGCAAAAGTTGCATTCTTCGTTGGGTAAATTCAATTGACACTTTACCCCCTATTTAGGAGATTGAAACTTTTGAAACCTTTTTGTTCTTTTTTGTTCTAAGGGTCGGTTGCTTGGGAATTAGTTGAATAAAGGACAGATATTTTCTTTGAAATCCGAGAGAACAATTCTAAAGAAAATTGGAATCACGAAGATTTGAAGTTTGAGGAGATTTATTTAAAAACCAAAAAAATGTTTTCAGACATTTTTTCTTTTTTAATTTTTTGAATAAACCCAAATGATGGAAACATTTGAAATTTTGAAAAATGACTTTTTCTAGAAACTGCGTGAAAATAAAATTTTAATTTATGGAAGCAACGGGAGTTGAGAGGTACCACTGAAATTTTTACTTGATTTTGTTAGTTTTTGCGTGACATTATACTAATTTTGAAATTTAGAGTGGCCGGGATTTTTCGACTTTCAGAAGAACACTTTTTTAGAGACTTTTTGAGTTTTAGAAGAATATTTCAGTCAAATTTTCATTTAATCACAGGATTTTTTCTGTTTTTAGATGCTGGAAATACTATTTAACATCAGATTCGACTTCTGATAGGCTTTTTTGTTAGGTATCGGCTGATTTAGGGCCTAAGCCCACCTTTCAAGGCTTGAAGATAAGTTTGGGCGGCCACAACAACGTTAATGCTCTAAAACACCCTAGAGTTGAGAAAATAGCATCTGAAAATTGTCGTTTTTGCACTGAAAACACGATTTTTGATACTAAAACATATAACTCGGCTGAAACTGGCGAGCTGATTCTAAAATTTTCTGAAATGTCTACATATGCTGGTCTTAAAAGATTCCGGTTTTTATCAAAATTTGGATTTACGACTGTGGAATGTTTGAAGGATTTAAAAAACTATAGTAACCCTATTTTAGTTCATACAATAGAGCTCCTCTCTATTCGTTATTATCACCCTCTTCACTTCTGGGAGGCCAATTATACTATTTCCTGGTACTTGAATTCCCTTTTCTAACCACCCCACCCCAATATCCTCTTATCCTTCTAATTCAATAGCCCCCCCCCCCCTCCGAAGCCCCACTTGTTAACCGCTAATCGACCCCGCAAATGACACAAAACGATCCATCATCGTTCGAAGCGATCACCCGCCCGTCTACGTCGGTATCTTCCACTTGTTTCTTCTTGTCCATCATGTCTTCAGGAGCCCTTGTCGGAATCTTATGTTTGTTTTAAACCCGGATTCATACTTTTCCATTCGTCCTCCTGGTCCGATAAGAGAGTACAAATCGGATGGGGGAGAGGAGCGGGGGGAAAAGTTGAAAGAAGAACAAGAAAGATAGATTTATCAGCTATCACATGTAGAAAAAAATGAAAAAAGAAAATTGGTGTGGATGTGAGGTTTGAAAGTTTTTTGGGGTTATAAGATTGGTATCAAAAAATGAGATGCATCATCTGTTTTGAATCAATAGAAGAGGAACTTAAATCATTAAAAGAGGAACTTTTTTTTGAATTTATTGGGACCAAATGTTGGAGGTAAAGTGCAAAAATGTGTTTTTCACATTTTTGGTTTCTTTTCAGGATTTTGAAAAAATCTTTCATTTGTGTTTCCGAAAAATCGTAACAGAAACCGAGAAAAAGTTGCTTAAAATTTAGAGGGCTCTTCTGTCACAGGTCTTACGGTATATGACAACTAACTTGTTATACGGAAAACGGTTCAGGTTTTGAAATTAAATAAAAACTTAAACTGTGAAAAGTACTCACGTGATCTCAAAGATGTTTGCCTTGGCTGCCTTGGTAGCCGATTTGTTGTAGGCATAAGTGTATTCCCATAGGTTACTGTTCTAGGTGGTGGTGACGGTTTTGGTGCTGGCACAATCTCTTCCGATATTCCATTTTCATCTTTGCTCCGTTCAATTCGAATCGAAGGAATTTGTGGCACAGTTGGAGTTGGAGTCGGACATGGTGGTGTTCTCGCATTGCGCGCCATTTGAACTGAACAAAGGATTTAGGGGGTGGGACCTTCAAGAGACGACCAGACAGACGGATGATCGGACGGGGCGGGGACGAATAAATGCCTCTACCACAGGCAGCTCAAACTAATTGTCTTACACCAACACGACTGCTGTCACTATCGACGCGTTTTCACTAAACGATGAGCACCTCGTTGGGGCTTGATACCAGAAACAAAATAAAAACAAAATTCTCTCTTTTTTTTTTCTTTTTCGTCTTCTTTTCCGTGTGCACTGCCGTCACCATCACGGCGGGCCCCCGGTGAGAGGAAGGTGAGAAAAAGAATGATTTATGAATTTTCCGGTAATGGATAGGTCGGGGAGTAATAAAAAGAGATTCATGCACTTACTTTGAGATATATATTTTGTCGGGAACCAAAAAATTGGGACAAAAATGGATGAAAATAGGTCACAAAGTGAACTTTCCTGAAGAGAACGTGATTTTGTTGATATCTATGAATTTTCGATCGAAAATCATGTTTGAATACATGCAATTAGAAGAAGAAGTTCTTAAAAGTCAAAAATATGATGGCTACGTTAAAAAAGATTTTTTCTTATGTCAAAAAATATATTTTTCAGAATCGAAACACAAAACACTGCGAAGCATTCATTTTTCTCAAGATCTACTCAAATTGAGAACAAAAACAAAAAAAAATTAATTAGGTTTTGTGGGAACAAGTTGGTTTTTGATAACTGTGCTTTGAGATTTTAATGGAAAAACTAGAATTCTAAAAAAAATCGGAAAAAGAACGATCATCAGCAATATCATTCTGGTACAGAAAAATCGGTTCTTTCCGAAAAGACAATATAAAAAAAATAATTTTGTGAAAAATCCCTTTCAAAATGTACTGAAATTCCCAAGCATAAGTGAAATGTTACAGTTTTCACTGGATTTTTTGAAGATCATTCCGTTTTTTTCTATATTTCGGGAATAGGGTTCCCAGATTAAGCCTGGTTAGGACCGTTGTCGCAATTCTTGGGACCGGTGGTCCGAAGATGGGACCGGCAGTTCGGTTTTGAGACCGTTCTTCGCGGAAAGAGCCGAAAAATCGAAGTTGTGGAAGAAAAACCTCGGTGACCGTGGCTCCTAATGTCACAGAACGACAACAACCGTAACCTGAAAAAAAGTTCCGGATTTATCAGCTTGATGTTGCGCATTTTTTTTCGACTTTTTTACTATACATTTTTTCAGTTTGCGCGGGGAATCATAACAAAAAACCCGACAAAAAACAGTGGAAAATATTTGTTTCAATTTTTTTCTCGAAAAGCAGCCAAAAATACAAATTATGTACTGTATGATTTTGTACCGTACGTCACTGTTTACAAACAAATAAATCAAATCTAAAAATCAAGAAATAAATCCTAACAAGGAAAACTCAGATTTTGATGAAGATTTCAGGATATGATAACAATGGTTATCTAGATCCCTCTGAAAATTTTAGAAAAAAAAAAAGGAAAACTGTTTTTCTTATGTCCCACCATCTTTATATCAATCGTGGTGGTCGCATCCAAAAATATAGGCTGTCAGTAATCGTTTAGGTTGTCAATAAACAATGCGAAGAACCCAGCCACCGGCTCAAAGTTGTATTTTCGGCCAAACGAGAAAATCAGGCTTCAGATAAGAAAAGCTCCGTCACAAGCATCGTCACAGCATCCATGAATGGAGAACTCGACCAATCTTGGGTAGATGAACCTCGAGAAAGATTACAAAATATCAAGAATAGCAAGTCATGTCGTTCAGTAGTAAGTCTGTGATGCTTTTAAAAGTGATGGGAAGAAGAAAAAAGAGGCAAAACCACAACCGTCCGGTTATCTCATACCCACCACCGCATCATCTGGACTGATTTCCATTTTCATAGATTGGTTCGTGTCGAAATCAACAAAAACATGCATGTCTTTCCGCATTTTTTCCCCGAATCGATTTGTTATTTTCTTCATCACATGTTGGCGCTTTGGCAGCCATGGAGGGATTGCTCGTACTGTCAAAATTTTGGTTTGTCATAGCGGACAGAATGTTACACACGCATGTCCTATACTCATTGGCTGCCGTGCGACTGTAGGATTGCTGTTCGTAATCACTCGTGATTCGTTTTTGTCCTCATCGTCCGTTGTCCTCCCGGCAGCCATCCAGTATTCAGAATTTAGAATTGCCAGTGTTTAGATTTGAACGACGGGCAGAATATTCCAAACGCATGTCCTCAGCACCATTCACTGGGCGTCGGGTGACTGCAGAGTTGTTGCTTGTAAGAAGCTTACGGCTCCATTTTTTTCCTCATCGTCCGTTGCCCTCCCGGCATGGAGGGTCACGCTTACTCTCCAAATTATGGTTTGCCAGTTTTAAGACGTGAACAGCGGAAAAAGTACCACACGCATGTTTCCATCGACCCTCATTGATCATCGGACGATGGTCTTTTTCACTTCTCCCTGATTTCTCATTCACACGCTGCTTGTCCAGAGTTTTCACTCAGACTGAAAACTGAACACTGTCTACCTGAAAGATATGTGTGCCCTATCCGAACCTAGCTAGCTCATGTTTCGACAATTTTTTTGTTTTCTGTATGCATTTATTTCTACGATTGCACAAAATAGGAAGTATTTCATACACATATGTTTCTCTTGTGTTAAAAGAAAGTCCGTCAAACACTGTAATCAGTTTCCTTAGACTACACGCATATTTCCATCAATACTCATTTGTTGCCGGGCGACTGTAGGATTGTATCCACATTAAACAATTCTACTCTTAACACTTTTTTTACTTATTCCTGATTCCTCATTCTCTTGTGACCAGCCATAAATATTCTTATATTAGTTTTCATTTTTTTGTTTAAGTTACTTTTTTAGTGCCTGAGAAAAACTTTGATTTGTCCCCTAATATATAAATCTCAGAATTCCATAAAATGGGTAACAGGTATGTCTACAAAAAAAAAGCACAACTTCTGTAAGGTCCTGTGCGTTCAAATTCGTAAATTTTTCTATACCAGTGACAGGTACTTTTTCCCCACATGTAGCAAACTTCTCAGTGGTCCAAAGCTTCAAGGTTATAAAAACATCTTCCTTTCTCTCTTTTGTATACAGTCTCTAAGCAATCTCTGACCACAGATTTGAATTCATGTTGTTTCTGCAGACCCATAGACGTCCGCATATGTTTTTTTTCCTTTTTCGTGGCGAGACTCGCTGCCTCTCTAAGCACTAAGACCACATACGTTCTGCGGGGTACCGAAGATTTTGAAAAAGGCTTCTTATTTTCCTCTCCTTTCTCTTAGAATTTCATGCTTATTTTCAGCAGAATGCTTACACAGGCGATCGAAAAGGGACTTATGACCGATATGGGTGGCGGACTCGAGTATCCCCTGGACCGAAGCGGTTTGCCAGATTTCAAAAACCATGGTATTCACATTTTCTAAAAATTCTTCATGCGCTAACTGTTATTTTTCAGATAATCCACTTTTACGCGAATTTGAGGAGAAGCAAGCAAGGAGTTGGAAGGTGGTCGACGAAGCTGAGCCACAGGATTTCACTGAATTGAGACCTGTCTTCAATCTTGGAGTCGGATTCGTGCCAAAAGAGGCTCATTCAGTTGTCCCGGATATTCTCAGATATTCTCCAGACTATTGGAACCCTGTAGCAGATGGAGGTTAGCTAAAATTTTCTTTATTTTGTGAATATTTAAGTTTTTCCAGATCATTTCCCGGATTTCGATACCAATCAAGGAATGAGAGGTCAAGGAACATCCAACTATGTCCCATGTGATTTTTGGGATATCCCGAACGGAGGTGAAGTGGAAAAGTATCATAGGCTTCACCTCTAAAATTTTTTCAGACGATTTGGCTTTGCATTCAATGAGTGCACATCATTCAGACGATCATTTGGGATACACACGTTTTGATGACCTCACCCCAAAGGACCGGAAAATGAGCAAGAAACAGTCAGCTGAAAAAAGACCAAGAAAGGGCCGGCAGAAGAAAGTGGATGGGAAGGCAGCTAAGAAATCCAAGAAATCGAAAAATGGTGAGTTCCAGAAACATGGGGGGAGAGGGGGGGGGATACTATCACATAGGCCATCGTTTAGCAGGTTCTCCTGTGAGAACGTAGTTCAGTTCAAGCACCGTGGCGCTTTTGATACTGTACTTCCTCTTATGCTCACCTAAACTGTCAGGCTCAAGTTTTATGGTTTCGGTAGGCTTCTGTGAAGGCAAATACAGTATCTATGAAATACAGTAGCAAATACAGTATCTCGAAAATACAGAATATCAAAAAATTGTTAACGCTATTTGTCTTAAAAATAAAAACACTTCGGTACATATGATTTTTGGTTTGCTCAGTGCGGTGAAAGTAGATCAAATGAAAAATATCTCAATTTCGACAGTCCAAAAATGATAGGACACTTTTCGAAGACCGTCCATTTTTCGAGTTTTTGAACCATTAAAAAACTTTCAAGTATTAGGTTGAACAAAAAGTCTTTGTAATTTTTGAGTTTTTTTTCCAAACTGAATTTATTCAAAGAAAACGAGATTCATGGTGTGATATATTTATTATTAGTATTAATGACTTTTTCCAACGTGATGGAAGTTGATCAATCTCATTCGTGTAGAACTCGGAAGACTGGGAGCCAAAATGGTCGTCCAACCACTTTTTGACATCTTTTTTATCATGGAATTTCGATGGCCAAGATGATTCTGCAGGGAACATAAAAATGATATTCAAGTAGGGCCAGGTCTGGTGGACACGGTGGATAACACAAGGTCTGGACTCCGAGCGTCTGGAGCTTCTGGCGTTTGTTCAAAGTAATGGGTGGTCTTGCGTTGTCATGAATCGTCAACAAGTTGAAATTTTTCGGGCGGTTTAATCGATAAGCCTGGGCCACTATTTTATAAAATAGCAGTTTATGTCTGCGTTGTCAGTGACACCGTTTGAAGGAAGTCTTCTGAAGTTAACGCCTTCGATGCCCCACTAAATGGACAACATAACTTTTTCTCAAGAAGTTCTGTTGTGATGTCATATTTGGCGATTTCCTCAGGCGGGGACCGTTGCCTACTTTTACTCATCAATAGTGATAATATACTTCACCCAATTTATTGTACGTTTCATAGTAAGCAATAAAAATGCCGATTAGTAAGCAAAAAAAATGCCGAGACCAAGCTTTGGACCTCTTCCAGATTCATGAATATGATCAATGATCGTTCCTTGAGGACGCTTGAGACTTGCTGCAAGATTGCGTGACGTTTCTTTTTGTTCTTCTTCTAGCGCTCTAGAGGTATCCTCGTTGAGATCTTCACGGATCTTGGTTTGTCTTTGAGATCGTAATTTTCTTCGGCGATTGCTTTAAACAAAAACTTTGTTGTAGTGTATGGCATATTGTTTTCACCTAACTATGTACACAATTTACGACAAGCTACGCTGCATTTGTGACCTTGGAGAAACTCGTTCAAAAAAGCACCCCTGAGAGCATGGTCGTTTGTAAGCAAATTCTCGGTCATTATGGACGCTGTCGGTAATTTTTAGCAAATGTTTTAAACATGCGCAACTGGTACTACAACATAAAAAAACAGAATAATAAAAAATTGAACCAACGCTGAGACATGACCATCCAAAAAAATTACAGACTTTTTGCTCAACCTAATACTAGAAAAATTTTAAAACTTTTTTATCATGTTCAGTGTTTTTGGTTTTGATTCATATCACATTCTGTCTATCTCAAGGGATATTTCAGTCAAAATAGAAATTTTAGAAAAGTGCTCAAAAATTTTCGAAAACTAATCAAATGATTTGGAAAAACCCCAGAAACATGTTTTCTAATTATATTTCTTAAAATTATGAAATCGGCAAACTTGTCATTTCGATTTGGCTTGATCAGTTGGAGCACAATTTGCTCCTGAAGGATTTTGTAAAAAAAATGCTCAACATGCAGCTCGCGGAGTTTCTAGATCAAATGCGTCTCCAGGAGCCGTTCGCGGAGTACCACGAGAAAGAAACAATCATCAGACGCATTCATAACTGGACTTTATTGACCCCTGAGATGAAATCGTCCCTCTTTGGTATTGTTGACATACAGTAATGATTATCGCATTAATCGTTTTTTTTTTCATACAAATGACCCTTTTCACTTTCTCCAATTAGATTCTATGCTCTAACTTTTTTTCCTCCTCCTCAACACATCGAAGATGGTCGTTTTGGTTTGCCCTTTTTTCCTCCAAAATCTTTCTTCATATGCATCCTGTACCAAACACAGAACAAGTATTCGTTTTGCGTTTTGCTCCTACACGTGTCTAACATTTTTCTGTTGTTGTTCATCTCCCCTTTCCGACGACGGTGAGACTCTGTCAATTTTTGAGAAATCGTTGCCTCTCGATGAAATCCAACAGTCTCCTCACCGCCCTTTTTCATGCCTTGTACTTTTCTCATCTTTATTTTGTGTGTTTTCTTCTACTTTTGAACTTGATGCGTTGTAAATGATTCTCATATCCCATCACAGTCCCATTCCCCACTGCTCCTGACCTGTCGACCCGATCTTTCCGGTTTTTTTGCCTCCCACTATAAGAAACGCATGAATGTTCTACCTAACACCCTAGGTCTTTATATCTTCATTTTCGCGATCCATAATTTGTAAACATCAACATTCGAAACTACCAATTTGTTTATTAACCTCATAACTACTTCTTTTAAGTAATGAAATTTGACACTTGTAAAAAAGTTGTTCATATCAAGCGCAACATGTATTTTTGTGTTCCCACTTCTCACTTTTACTGAGAACACTTGCAATTTGACACCTGACTTTTATCTGCTCTAATAATCTTCAATTTGAACAGTGGACAATACTAGCAACTCATAATCCAAACGTTAATTTATATCAAGGCTGTCGAAACCTGATCAGCGGTTTCTTGGTTACAACACTTTTGGGATATGTGGGATTCGGTGGCCTAGCGGCTCTAAAAACTTCTGGGTGGCAGAGATTATTTCTGAAAAATGGGCAGTTTGGTCCACGGCAACCTACCCAATGCTCCTGTTTTTGATTCATGGCCTTTTGAACGAACAAAACGGTTCCCCCAAAGAAACGTTTCTTTGCAACACACTGGCAACGAGGGTAGGGTGACCATTTCATCTTTAAACCATGCTTTTTTGCGCACACACTACTCATCTCGCTTCCTCCTTTTGTCATTTTCCTTACGGGCTGCTTATAGTCTGGTTGCTTTTTACTGCGTCGTACCAAAAATTACTATTTGAGATACAGCCAAAGGTAATCTTCTCGTTAAAGAGCTTTGTCCTTTTCCTCCGTAACATATCATCTGATTTTCATTATCAGAGATTGGTCTGTGTTCGAACCGACCAAATCCGACAAATGTACACAAAGATTTAAGTGATTCTCAATCTCCATGCCTTTTTCTTACTGACAGTGACTGTGAGGTGCTCGTCTTCCTAATTTTTCCTTCATCGCTGATTGGTTTCCCGTCAGCCATTGCATCTACCTTCGAAATTTTGGTTTGCGTGTCTAGGTCTGAAAGACGTACAGAATACGTATACCACACGCATGTCCCCATCAACACTTATTGGCCGCCGGGCGACTGTAGGAACTAGCCATTTCTTACTACTCCCTGTTTTTTTCATCACTTTCTGTATGCATCCATTTCGTTTTCACAAAGCAGGGAGTTTTAAACACAGTGATTTTTCTTGTGTTTCAATGTAAGTGTCCGTCCAACACTGTCCTCAGTTTCTTTCTTCTTGGTAATGTTTGTTTTATTCATCTAGACTCATTTCTTGGTCTCAGTTCTTGACTCGTGCCTTTCTCTTCTTTTGCCTTTTTTCTTTTACTATTGATTTGTTTCTACACGGATGTCAATTCTAGAAAGTCGTCTTCTTTTTTCCTTTTCTCTTTCTGATCTTATCTACCGAACTCTATGCCTCGACCCTGAGGTTCTGGATTTTCAGCTTTCAAACATCTGTGTCGAACAAAACCTAACTATGAACAACTGGGGGGAAAAATACCAATCTGGCCTGCCGGGACCGCGCCCCACTGGTAGGTTATTAAAATTTTCATTGATATTCAAATAAATTTCAAAACGTTTGCTGTGGTGTCCAACAACTTTTTTCAGAACGGGAAAATTGGACAGCAGCCGATTTTTTCGTGATGACTCCAGCGGCTCCGTTGCACAATGCTCAGGAAACTGGTTGGCCGAGTCCAATTTCAACTGGTAAGTTGGCAAACGTTGAAAATCAAAACGTTTTTCTTTTGAAATTAGGTATTGACAAGATCGCGGTTATTGGAAAATTGAATACCGTATTTGCTCCAATAGAAGCTCACCTTTACTTGCACTTCAAGCTCCATTACCTTGATTTTTTGAAGAAATATCGAAAATCTGTCAACTGATAAAATATTGGTCATACTGTGATAATACATTTATCATTTTGATTATTTTTTGATATCGAACTGTGATAATTGAGCTTTCAAGGCACGTACTAGGTGGACTTCTAAAAAAACAAATATAGCATTTCCTAGTCTATGCTTGAAATACAGTGCGTTTCACATTTATACATTCACCCTAATTTTGGAGCATAACAGAATAACCGATGGAAACAGGTATTCGGTGACTAAAAAATATTCAGGACTTCAAATTACATATCCTTGATAGTTTTCATAATGATACCAACAAAACTGGCAAGATTAGGCTACCTTGACTGAAAAATGGCTCTCTGCAAGCGTTTCATGAAAAAGAAAAATCTGAAAAAAAAAAAAAAAAAAAAACCCTGAAAAATCTAAATTTTGCTATGGCTAGTCATATTTCTGAATCGGAATTTTGTAAAAAACATGTCAGGTAAGTATTTACCACCATTGCACAAAGTACAGAACCTGCCGGGTGCTCAGGAATGCAATCGTGGCCGAATGATGCGATTCGGAGCAGAAGATCAGTTCAGGACTACCAGTACATCCCAATTCCTCTTCAATCTATGCCAAATCGTACTTTTGATGGTATCAATTCGTATGGTGCTGCCATCAAACATGAAATTGTCTCTTTTTCTTGTTTTTCTGGAGGTGACCGTATAAATATGAAACGCTTGCAGAGAGCCATTTTTCAGTCAAGGTAGCCTAATCTTGCCAGTTTTGTTGGTATCATTATGAAAACTATCAAGGATATGTAATTTGAGGTCCTGAATATTTTTTAGTCACCGAATACCTGTTTCCATCGGTTATTCTGTTATACTCCAAAATTAGGGTGACAGTATAAGTGTGAAACGCACTTCAACGTGATTTTTCAGCAGTCTCATCGAACTATGACCTGGATAGCATCCAACCTTCGAGCTTTTATCTTGGAGCAGCTTATGAAGCGCTGTTGGAAAACGTCCTGAGCCCGAGCTATCAGCCTCCAAATGCCGAAAACATGAGCTACGGTCATACGGTAAACGGAAACAATCTTTTTGCGGAGCATCACTCACCACAACGTGGATCTAACAACCCACTGCAACCACCGATAGCAATGTCTACCTCATCATCGATGCCTTCCAAGAACACTGTAGCAGATGTGGTTCATAGCTGCCGTTGTTCAGAGGCATCAAATGATGAGCATCTTCAACAAGCGCTACAAATCATGCGCCGACCAAATCCAATGAATACCAATATCAAACAAATTATATTGGAGTTGTTCAAAACCCTCGGAAATCTTGGAATGGAAAAATTCAGTTCCCGGCTTCTGGAAATTCCATATGTGGCTTTTCGGTTTGAAATGAAGTTGGACATGCCTTTTGAATGTTATCACAACCGGGAGGACATCGTCCGGGTGATATTCAATTTTTCACAGTTGCCGAGGTGTATGAGAAACCAGCTTCTTCGTCAATCCAACTGCATTTCAGTCAGGTAACAAAAGATACAGTAATTCAAATATTCAATATTTCTATTTTTAAGTGTTAATGATCCGAGAAGTGCAAACCTGAAAGAAGAAAACAAAAATCAATGGAATCAGTGAAAATGGGTTAATGCGCAGAGATGATAATCACTTCCCCACTCCAAACATCGAACTCGGCTACTTTTGGTATTTTCAATTTTTATTTTTCGCTTTAATCCAACTTCGACCAATTTCATGAACTCCACCTAAACTCAAATAAATTTTTAAATTTTCTTTTTCTTGCTGGTTTAACAGATTCAGAAGTGAAGAAAAACTAAATTTCTAAAGGAATAGGATATTCTCTTAAAGATTCCTAGACCCTCCAACGTCGTCTGACTAATTGAAAGAGTACTATCAGCCAGCTTCTACACAAACGGACTTCCTATGAATTTTTTCTCTTTCAAGTGAAAATCTGAAAACTTCTTTGTGGCAAAGTTATTTTTCTGAAAACAACTAACAAGTTTTTCCACGGCAACCATAGCCCGAGCTGTTAGCCTTTTTCAACAGCCTTGTTTAAGATCTACCCAAGTATGACTTATCCAACGGCATCTTGAACGAACGAAATGGTTCCCCCAAAGAAGCGTTATTTTGGAACACATTGTCAACAGGTGTAGGCCGGCTGCTTCATTTTTTAAACATGTTTTCGCGCATACCCCTCATTTCGCTTCCTTTTTCTGTCATTTTCCTTGCTGGCTGCACACTGTGTATTTGCTTTTTACTGCGTCGTACCAAAGTTTCCAACAGTGCTACAGCCAAAGATAATCTTCTCATTATCGAGCCTTGTCCCCATCTCAATATCATCTCATTTGGTTCTCTCTATCATAGATTGGTCCGTGTCCAAATTGACCATTGATTCACACTTCCCTCGCTTTTTTCTCACTGAGTTGCTTGTTATCCGTTTTCTCCTCCTCACCCGCTGGCCTCCCTGCAGCCATGAGGGGGTTGCTCGTACTATCAAAATTTCGGTTTGTCCGAGCAGACAGAATTTTCCACACGCATGTCCACCGCTCATTGGCTGCCCTGAAACTGTAGGCGTGAACTACGGAGAATTGAACTACGGACAGAATGTACCATACTCACGTTTCTGTAAACACTCATTGGTCGCCGGACCAATGTAGGGTGTCCACAACGATCAATCCTCCGTTCAAACCTTATTTACTAGTTCCAGATTTTTTATTTTCACTTTGCTTCTCCAGAGTTTTCATTAATACGGAAAACTGCCCACTTTCTACCAGAATGACGCGTTAACTGTTTTCGAACTTAACAGGAATCTAAGCTCTGATCTGATTCCCATTGTAACAGATAGGTCCGGTTCCAAAACAGAAAAAATCTGATGGCTCACCGTTAAGATGGGGATGGTTCTCTATAAACTTTGGTATCTTGATAAGTGTCCCAATCACTATTCTTACCCTCTCGTTTTTTTTTCATCGCGTTTCTGTGATTCTTTTTTTTCACCATCACCCCTCGACCTCCCGGCCGCCTTGGAGGGTCACGCTTGATATGAAAATTTTGGTTCTCCATCGACATTCATTGGCCGCAGGGCGACTGTAACGCTGCTCATTGTGAGTTGCTTGCGTTTCAATGTTTCCCTCATCCTCCATTGGCCTCTGGGCAGCCATCGCGCCTTCTATCCAAATTTTGCTTTACCAGTGTTCAGATGTGAACAGTGAAAAAAAATACCACACATGTCCCCATCGACACTTATTGGCCATCGAACGACGGTATTTTTTACTTCCCTCTGTTTTCTCTTTCTGTCTCTGAATGTCCAGAGTTCTCATTTAGATTGAAAACTGAAAACTGACTACCTGAATGATATGTGCAGCCTATCCGAATCTAGCTAGCTCAGAATAAGACAATTTTGTTGTTTTCTGTATGTATCCATTTCTACGATTGCACAAAATAGGAAGTATTTCATCCGCAGATGTTTCGCTTGTGTTCAATGTAGGTGTCTGTTGAACACTGCCCTCAGTTGTTTGTTTTATTCATCTTTACCTAACTTATTTCCTGGCCAGTGTCATTTTACCCATTTTTTCCTCTATTGATGTTTTTCTGAACGAAAGACGATTCTAGTAACTCGTCTCTTTTTCTCATGTTTCCCTTTCTCATTTTATGAACCGAAGCCTGTAATTACTGCTCGACTCTGAATTTTCGAATTTCTAGCTTTCAACAAACTCAATCGAACAAGCAGCGACTGATGGACAACTGGGGAAGCAAATATCAATCTGGCCTTCTGGGTCCGTGCCCCACTGGTAGGTTATCAAACTTTTCATTGACATACAAATCAATTTTGAAGTTTTTGCTCTGGTTTCCAACAATTTTTTAGATCGCCAAGATTGGACAGCAGCCGATTTTTTTGTGATGGCTCCAGCTGGTCCGTTGCTCTATATTCAGGAAACCAGCTGGCCGAGTCCGGTATCCACTGGTAAAATGCTAATAGTTTGAAATTCTATAAAATACATACAGCAAACTTGACATGCCATGTTGCTAAAATCTTCTCAAAAAAATAGAAATAGATTATTCAAAGATATCTTTTGAATGACAGTTTTGCTCTAGTGGAATCCCACCTTTGCAATTATCTGAGTTCCCATGTGAGATATCAGAAATCTGTCAACTGCTAAAATATTGGTAATATGATGAATAATTTGAAAAAGCACGATGAATAATTTATCAGTTAAAACTCTCTGATATCTTACAAAGGAGCTGATATATTTGAGCTTAAAGTGCACGCATACGGCGCGCTTCTGTTAAAGCAAATACAGTATCCACTAATCAGAACTCATTTTATCCTTCAATATAATATTTCAGTCCCATCAAACATTGATGACCAGGATGGCCCAAAGCCTTCGAGCTTCTATCTTGGAGAAGCTCATGATACGCTGTTTGGGGACTTCCTCAGCCAGGTTTCAAATCGAACGGACAACATTATAGCATTCGGTCCATCACAGACACTCATGGGAACGCCTGAAACATCATCGACTCCTCCCAAACACTTGAACCATGACTGTCCTTACTCCGAGACGACGGATGATGAACATCTTCAGGAAGCCCGACGACTCATGGACACACGCGCTTCGAAGTACACAAAAATCAAAAAATTTGGATCCCGGCTACAAAAAATCCTTGGAAATGATGAAATGGCGACTTTCAGTTCGCAGATTCTGGAAATTCCAATTGAGGCCTTCCAAAAGCAAATGGCATTAGACACGCCCTTCAAATGTTATAACGATCGGCAGAACATACTCCAGCTCGTGACCAATTTTTCAAAGTTGCCGACGTGTATGAGAAATCAGCTTCTTCGTCAAGCCAATCCTATCACAGCAAGGTAACAGAACATACAGTAACTCTCAAATTGTTTCGTTTTAGTTGCAAAGAAGCAAGCGGCTCAAGCTTGAAGGAAGTTTGGTTTGGAATGAAACGCTTCCCAAAACAAAAACGAATGGATACAGTGAATGAGGTTCTCAGCGCCGGCAGTGTTATCTATAAAAATTCTGAGGAGATGTTGATAAAGGCACTGGCGACAACCCCACATGAGTGACTGATTTTTCATTTCATATCATATAATTTTTCTATACCGTTTTATTCTAATAGAAGCTCACTCAAACAGTTAACTTAAAGGTCGATTATCTTTGTTCCTATGGGAGATGTCAAAAATTTGTGAACTGATGAAATATTAACAATATTACGATAAATAAGTTATCAGTTGACAGATTTTTGAATTCTCCCATAGAAATAGAGATAATTGATCTTAAAGTAGACGGTTCAAAGGGGCTTCTATTAAATGAAATACAGTATTTCTTCATTGTGACTTCATACCCCGCCAGACACCACTTATCCCATTTTGTATATTTTTTGCTCACTTCATCTCTTCTTCGTCTACTTCTTTCCTAACTGTCCCTTTGAGTGAAAATTCTCTAACTGTCCCTCTGAGTATTAATCTCTTAGTTTACCCGTTCACATTCCTATCACAAACTCACGACTTCAAGTTTTATATCAATATCGTCGAACTCCCACTGCTTATATCCTCAATCCCAACATATACCACATCTACTTTTTGTATTTCTGCAATTTGTATGTTCATGCATATCTGAACACATACTACTAATTACCCAACTGCCAAAATCCACGATATCTTCTTTTGATTTTTCTGAAATTTGCATTTCTCGGCTTTAGTTGAAATTTCAACCAGTCACATGCAACGTCTGTTGTAAGGAATGAACTCCAAAAAAAAAAACAAAGAAAACCTCAATTTTTCTTTTTAAATATATTTTTTACCGGTTCAGAAATGAAGAAAAACTGCATTTTTGAAGGAAAACGGTCTTTCCACAAAGATATAGAGTTAAATCTCAAAAAGTCCCAATCCAATCGCTCATTTCTCGCAAGTTTGCCTGTTGGCCTGTTCACAAAAGAGGCTTGCATATATTCCATCAAATATTTTCGTGGCGAGACCCACGACCCTCCGAGACATATGTTCAGGACAGATGAAGAAAAGGCTGTATGACTCAATTCATTTTTTTATTTTCATTTTCAGTTGAGTCTTTTTTGCATTGTTCACTGTTTTCGATTACTCCATTGACAGATATTTGACAAAATCAACATGGAACAAGGATGGGCGTGGTGTGGGGAGGAATTCCTGGACCCTGGCGTGGGAGATCTCGTAATAAATCAGCCTCAATACCTAAATCAGGTGTGTTCTCAAAACAAGTGTTTCAATGTATTAAATAAATGTTTAGCAGGGACCTACAACTGCCAATGTGGAAACAGTACCACAATAGGTTACCGACACTTTCGGATTTTCAAATCACGTGGAGCTTAGTTCAACAAGAGATATCGCCAATCTGTCGAATTCTCAACCTGCCCGAGGATTTCCGTTATTCGATGAATGGAGTCCCAATTATTACAATGCAAGTGGACATGACCTCACAAACCCTGAAATACAGAAATCAGCTCTTCAAAACACAGGAGATACTCAACATCAGAACTATGAAGGTTTGTGGAATAGTGTATCGGGTCCAGTGGGTTATTCAGAATTTCAGAATTATTTGAATATTATTTCAAAATTTTAGTTCTGTTACATACGAGAAGAAAATTACCAGAAATATATAGTACCGGCCCACCATATACGTGCACATGTTATTTGAAAAAAGACAAATTAGAAAAGTTTGTATTTCTTTTGTAGGATGCCAGCCAAAGTTGACAATTTTCCACTGAAATAAAGTTATATTGTGAACACTCTATTAGAAAGCCACTCAAGTCGCCAGCTTTGAAATAAATTATCTTGGTTCCTGGGAGAGGTATTAAAAAGAGGTCAACTAACAAAATGATTTTGATAGTATGATAAACATTTCATATATTGACTACTTCTCGATATCTTTCACATGAAATGAAATACATAATTGGGCTTGAAATTAGAGGTTTGGATGATATTCTTTCAGAATGTTTACGGTACGTTTTTGTTCGGGAGATTCGAACATCTGCGTGTGACATGCGGTAAAATAAGACAGAAGCGCCGTTCACATTTCTAATAAGCAAATGTTTAATAGTTTCAAATTTAGGTAATGTTCCTTTCACTCAAGGATTTGGGAACTCGTATCTCACCGATTTCAATCCAACTATCTTCCTGGAGTCAGTGGCCCAAGAATCTATAGGTTCTCAAAACGGGAATTCACCTCAAGAAGGTTTGTGATACACCTATATGCTTCTGGTTTTGCTCTACGTAAAAGCCCACCCGATACTTTCAATCAAACATCTATTTTTGAAAATTATCAACAACTTTCCTTTGACATATTGCCTACCATATTATCCCCCATATTTTATCAATTGACAGATTTATTTTTCTCATAGGAACCAAAATAATTAAGCCCAAAGTGCACGTTTAGATTTAGCTTGTATTAGAGAAAATATAGTAAACAACAACAAAAACCGTTTTCAGGGATTTCTGGTTCGAATCAAACAATTACTGCTCCAGAACTAACCTCAACGAAAAAACGGGTCCCAAGCCAGTTATCAACCAAACCGAAATCACCAGAAGAAGCCAAGGACATTTTGGATACACCGATTACAGCCACTGACATCAGTACTTCTTGGATTATAGAAAAAACAACGTTATGGCTGCAAAAAACGAAGACCACAAAACAGCTGTTTTGTAAAAATATTTTGGACTGCGGCATCAAAACGTTTCGCAAATTTACCTCTCTTCAACAAAGCTGGGAAGAGATTGATACAGAAAAATGCAAAAAAATTTGCGTTAGAATGTACAATTTCATACTGATCCCCGACAGTATCAAGCATGTTTATTTGAAAATGAATTTGCACAATGCGATGTAGGTGTCAGGATCCAGATAAGCTCTATTTTATATGTTTCAGAAAACAAAAGAAAACAGTGAATAGAACAGCTTCGAGTTGGGTTGTGCCAATTCAACAAAATTATCGTGTTTCTTATGAGGTAAGAAGACACTTATCGTAAATTTTCTAATAGAAGCTCACGTACACTTCGAGGTCCATTATCTCGTTTCCGTTAAGATATATCAAAAATGTTTCAACTGATTAAATATAATTGATCTCACGATACATTTATGACTTAACAGGTTTTCAATATTTATCGTACAACCAAAGATAATTGAGCTTAAAACGCACTTGTAAAGTATCCTTCTATTAGTGCGAATACAGTAATTTCATATAACGCAAAATTTGTATTTAAGGAAATCAACAAATCAACAGCCCGTGATTTACATTTTATAAAAATGAGGGAGCTACGTAACAAGCTTGATGAGTATGAAAAATTGATTGCGACCAATCCCAAATCGTTGGAGGACGTGCAAAAAATGCTTAATGCCACCATTCCTTATACGAATCTTATTGATACTGCGAGTGACCGAATGGAAATCATAACTTGGCAACAGAGCACCAATTGTGAAATGGTTTACTCGGTAGACCGAAATTATTGGTTGTCCCAAGGATTATCTTGAGCATGCCACAATAGAAGTTCCACCGTTTTCCGAAATGAACGCCAAGAGTCAGCAAATTCATACTAGAATGCACAATTGGCTGCTATTCACGGAGGAAATAAAATCGAGAATTTTAAATTTTACCGCACTAGGAATCAGGTGGAGACTATTGACCTCCCGGTTATTATGGATGACCTCAGTATTTTTTCCAGCCAAGAGCAAGGAGACTATCACAAGAACAAAACTGCAAGCAACTCCAATAATGACTAGATGGTAGCTGAATGACGTTGTTATGGTCACAAGCCAAATTATCACGAATGGTCCTCAAAATACTGTAAATAAATGTGTAAACAATATTTAATAATATGTAGATTCTCCCAATTGATTCATCCTATACATATAAAAACAATTATGAAAAAAACATATGAAAGAAGTAGTACAAAGAAAAGATGTATTGGAGAAGAAGTTGTGACCAGGCACTTGAAAAATTAAACCCAAATATACAGAAGGCCAGGGATGGAAGGTGACAAAGTCAAGAAAATATACAGTTTTGCTTCAAAAGCAACGGAAATACAGTAAGAAAAGGCGTATTGACATGGTAGTGATGTGGCTCTCGAGATGTTTAGAAGAAGAGACGAGCGCGATTGTCGTTCCAGTTGAAATAGGATTGTGGACGAACAGTGAAAGTGTACTGTAATTTTTGAATCTTGTTTTAAACTCGTATTTCAGCATTCCTAACATTTTCAAAATTTGAATTCAAACATTGATAAACCGCTTGTTAGGTTGAATTTCAGTGTATTGTTCTGAAATTTAGGCAACTTTGAGCTCAATTATCTCCCATCAGTTCCCATTAGTGATATCAGAAAACAGTTAGCACATGAAATATTGGTGATAATATGGTGAATATTTTGGCAGTAGACAAATTTCTGACACCTTTTACAGAAATCGAGATAATTGAGCTTACGTTTGTTAGAGCGAATACGGTAATAAACTTTCCTTGAAATAAAGAACTCTATTGTTGCACTTTGGAATAAATTTTTTCGGTTACTGTTAGAGAGATAAAACATTTGTCGACTGAGAAATCGTTATCCTAGTTTTACCGATATTTCATCAATTGGCAATTTCTCGCCATTTTTCATGGAAACTGAGATAATGAAGCTTAAAAGGCATGTTAAGAATTGTCAAGCAAAATACAGTATTTCAATTTTTTAGTTCTACAAAAGATGAACGTTTAAATGTGTTTTGTTTTAAATTTTCCCAATATTTCGAAAAACTTACTGGTCTGAAGAAGATGATTCTCTCGCCAATGTAAATCCGAGACTCCTTATCCGGAAGAATCGCGACCGCCTTATCAACAGCAGCCACGTCACCATAGCGAGCAATCTTTTGGAAGACTGGATCAATGTCAGCCGAACTGAAATAACACTCGTTCGATGTTTGTGGACAACGACTATCAACTGACGCGTACGACTGAGCACGGAGTAGGTAGCAGAGTTGAATCAGCATCTCCGTATCGTAGATCTCATGCTTGAAGTCTTCTGAAAGCATATTTATTGGTCTATTTCAGATGGCTAAAGTGCTCACCGCTCTTGAAGTACTTCTTAATCTCTTGCTTCACCCATGGAACCATGAAACGGTCGGAGAAGTAGGCGAGCGCTGTGATGTTTTGTTCTGAAAAAGTTGAATGTTAATTTACGAACTGTGAAAGACATAAACTACAAAACGGGGTGAACTTACGATTGATAGTGCGGTCAAACTCGAAGCCTTCCGGGCATGCGTATGACAGAAAGATGACAAGTTCCTCGGTGAAAACGTCATCCAATATCACTTTTTCAGATGTCTTCTCGGTGTAGGATCCGGTTCGGAGGCTGAAAATTAAAAGTGTGTTCTAAAAATTTTTTAGAAATCGCTGGCCAGTTCATCCGAGTTATATCAAACTTAGTACCAAAAACCCCGATTTGAGTGCACAAATAGTAATTTTCAAACACGATTTTATTATTCGTTTCTAGGTTTTTTAAAAATTGAACTTTGTTGTTTTATACTTAGCGTGTTCTAAAATTTAATATTTCAGATTTTTTTTTAAACTTTCGTTTGTCAACTTCGAAGAAAAATTTGAAAATTTGAAATAAACTTTTTTTGAGAAAATCTAAAACATATGAAATTTCATTCAAACTATTCTAAACCTTTTCTGAAATTTTTATCAAAACCTGGGTTTGTAAGGTATTGAGGTTACCTTGTAAATCTTACTGGAACCTAGCCGAAACAATAATTTGCGAAAAAAAAAACTCACATATGAAAGTATTCCGAGATTTCAGCCAAATAATTGAGGTTGACGAAAATTGTGTCCGTTTGCGTGTTGATTTGGAATGTTCGGAGATCTGTCGTTGTGCGGAACAAGTTGATTTTGCTTTGGAGAGCATCTGAGATTGGTTGAGTTTGGATGTCGCCCGTCATTCTTCACTGAAATGAAATTAAATTTATTGGTGTGGAATGAAAAAGAAAATTAGAAAGATTATAGTAGAAGAGCTACTGTAATTTTTAAAATAAAAACCCACACAAAATCGTCAATTTCGAGCCCAATTATCTCGATTGCTGTAAACGGTATCAAAAATCGGTCAACTGAACAATTATTTATCATAATATCACCATTATTTTATCCGTTGGCAAAATTTTGATCTCTGTCATATTAATAGAGATAATTGAGATTAAATTGAGGGTTCGGGTGGGCTCGGATTCAAAGTACATACGGTAGATCGTGTAAAGAAAAACTGACACTTTGAAGCAAAAGAAAACAATGATCGAAGACAAAAAACCTGAATTAGTCTAAAAAATATCTGAGGAATCAGGAAGAGAGAAGAGCAACTTCCGAATTTTCAAAAAGTGTAAAGTCGCCACCACTAACATCTCCTCCTTGCGAGACGAAAAAACAACTTATCACATGAATTTCTTGTGTTGCTATTTTGGCGGGTCATTTCTTTCTCTCTCTATCTCTCTCAAACAGGAGGGAAACCCACATTACAACTGGTTCTATTTGTCACCTTGATAAGGATTGAGAACAAAGAAGACAAACAAATAACAAATATCGTCATATTTGGCTAAGGTTCAAACCATTGTAACCATCTACCAGAAACCTCAGATCGAAAAATGAGCCGAACATTAACTAAAAAAAAGAGACCTCATTTTTCCAATGTGCTCTCAAAATTCTTCCTCTTCTTTATATACCCCTATCATCACGTTCAGTAAACGACGTTTCAACGCCAGTCGTCCAAAACGCAGACAGCTAGACAAAATCACTGGAGAAATATGCTGCAATACCTACCGCCCGCACACTACAAATTGAATTTATAGCATTTTTAGAAAAGATAACATCTCTGGAGGTCGAAAAAAAACAAGTTGAAATTTAAAATGAAAAACAACGTCGGGCGCTAAGACCACCAACGAACATTTTAGAAGAAAAGGTATTTTTTTCCAAAAAAAAATTTAATAGACCTCTGACACTATAGTAAACAAGACAACTAATGTAGAACAATGCCAGACAGCTGTGACAAATTATGACAGTAATTTTTTGAATGAATGATTATCTTCGAGAACAAGAAAAGAAACTAGATTTTGTGTCAAGGGTCGAGGAAAAGATTTCATATCTTGTGATAAAGAGGGAAAACCAGATGGTAAGCTAAGACCGTTTCGTGTAAATATTGGGTTAGAGGTTGGAAAAAATTACTGGTTCAAAGGTGGAACGACCCGGAGAAGAGGTGAGAGTAAACACTACAAGGATTTGGGACACGTCATCGCTGAACTGTGCAAGGCCAAATGAAGAAAACTTAATTTTTGCGAGAAAAAAAACTCTCGTAAAATTAGGTTCTTTTTTTTTTCCTAACAGAAATCATATTTGAACTAAAAAAAGAAAGTTCCGACCAGGTTATCGTATTCCTTTTAATGAAATCCCACGTAAACCACCAAATTTAAGCTAAATTATTTCGGTTTCTATGAGAAATATCAAAAATCTGTCAACTATTGAAGTATTGCTGATATTATGATAAAAGTTTTCTCAGTTGACACATTTTTGATAACTTGCACAGAAACGGAGATAATTGAGGTTAAAGTTGACGGTTCAAATGGAATTCTATTAGAAGGACTACAGTACATGCTATTTTTCAGACTACCAAAATTGATATCTACTAAGCTAGGTGCTTTTTCAGTCTTATATTCTTTCCTTGGGTCCATATTCCGTTTAAAACAACATTAGAAAAGGGTTTTCTATAATTTCACTTATTAAATCCACAAACAACTACTTTTTAGCCTGTTTTTTATGATTGATTGTCTATTTTCGACGAAACTCTATCTTACATGATAAGTGCTGAGCAGTCTGTGTACCCACATTAAGGAAACACAAACTTTCCGATTGATTTTGCGCTTTATAGCTATCGCAAAGCTCGACAGTTAACAAAACATTAGCCCGTTCTGCCTTTACATCTCATATTCCTACGCTAATTTCCATATATTAGGTTGAACCGAAAGTTTCTTTCCTTTTCGACAACATTTTTGATCAAATTTTTCTCGAAGCAGAGGGGGATAGATCAATGAAAGTAACGTCCATGAGCATTGACAATTGTCTGGCAACGCTCCAATAATTTCTTGCTTCCCTCGTCTTAGAACGACGAGGACTGCGATTGAAAAAGTGGGCCAACTCCTTTTTTGTGTCATCTTTTCAATTGAAGTCATTTCTATCAAGATGACGTCTAAGAGCCCCAAACAACTATTTATTCGAAAGGGCATGAGCCGCAAAATACGCGAGTGCAAAAGAAGAGTTGAGCCAAACGATATGAATTTTTGGCTGGTCCCTCTAGTCACTGGCGATCTCGCATTGTCGCGCAGGAAGCGGACTTTGGTTTTTCTCCTAGTTTTGATTCGACTGTCAAGTTCAATTTCTCTAATTAAGAACTCTATAGGGCGGCAATTCTAGTGGTACTTTCATATAAAAGTTCCCAGTTTCCATTTCTTTGAAAAAACCATCAAATTCATAGCATCCCCCTTTTCACGTAAAATTTAGATTGCGGGATGCCCAGAGCTAGCTGTTCTTTTCCAATCAAGTCACCCTCCCGCACGTTGTTAGAGTAACTTACCCACTTCTCATCTACAATAATTAGATCCCCCACCCAACTGAACGTGTGAAGAAATGATAGCATGTCCACATGGAAAACCATATCGTAGTCCTTCAAAGCATAGGATACGAATCGACCCAGTTCTTGAAGTTTCCAAGATACTTCAATCCGTTTACAATACTTGGCTGACTAACGGATAATGCCTTCGACATTTTACGAGTGGTTTGAAATGGATCCGCCTTCCCGACCTTTAGCAATTGATCGAGATCCAGCTCACTGGGCCGTTGGCATCTTTCAATCGGATATCCCCTGTGCAAAATTTTTTGAACAAAAAGCAAATTGTAGGCGATGGCCGAACATGTCCCTTATATACATTCACCAAATGCTTGTGAATACCGGGTATTTCAAGACCAAATAAAAATATAATCATGTCTGGTGTGTGCAGTCGGGTAAGGCCCGAAAGAATAGTCTCCAACACGAAGTGAGATAAAAATTTGAAAATCTGCGATCTAATAGACACTGAACACAGCGCTCTAACAAAAAAAATTCTGGTCAACCTAATATCTACGCTAATTTCCATATATCTACGCCAATTCCCATATGTTTACGCTAATTCACTAATTTACGTGCTAATAGATCTAAAAGCAACTCAAAATAGAATGAACATCTTTGGCCTCTTTCGTTATCGCAATGAGAGAACGTTTGACCAAAAAAAACATGTTCTCGAGGTGGACAATTTGTACTGCAAACAATAGAACAAGATTGAAAACTAGTAAAAGATGTTTGTGTTGGCGGAAAAAGGACCATTTTGAATGAAGGAAGGGGAAGAAAAATGGGAGAAAAGGGGGAGAAGGAAAAAGAATGAAGGGCAAAAGAACTCGAAGGAACGATTATGCAAAACAATGAGGGCGAGAGAGAGGGAGACGCAGACACAACTGACTGTTGTGTTGTTCTACGTGGTCCGTTATTGATCGGTTTCCCAGGAAGAACCCACAGGTGACCTCTCTACGTTGTACCGTTTGGGTAGAATAAGATCTCTTTAAAGGGCCAGAAAACGGTTCACGGGAAAAAAATCCCTTGGAAATTTTGAAAAAAATTCAACTTCACAGTCATGTGAGCCAATGATGTGTAAGAAAAAAAATAAAAGAAGAGTTTATGACTATTTTTCTATGAACACAAAATAAGCTTCAAAGATAAGAGAAAAAAAATGTGATTGGTTGTTTACTACTCCATTAAGTGTCAGTTTCCGTCTGGCTCGCAGTTCAAACTTTGGCGCTCATATTCAATTTTTGTGCAGAAAATTAAGTTTTAATTCAAAAAAATTGATAAGGACAGAAAGCAAAGCAATACTTTTTGGTACAAACAATTAGTCATTATTTCATAAAAATACCTGAAGTCTTTGGACTAGTTGAAAAAATTCTGAGAAAGAAAAAAGTTGTTGTTGACAAATTAAATATCAATAAGACATGGTATCAATGAGAAGGCAGAAAACAATCAAGGAACAACATATGGTCGGTGTAATAGGAAAAAGATTATCAAGTTGTTTTCAACTTCTTCTCACTCTGTTCCATTTTCAATTTTTCTGCTTCTTCCATTTTCATCTCCAAGTGACGGGCATAGACGTAAGCGGATGATCCGAAAAGAATGACAATGTTGCTGACCCACCTGAAAATTCATGGTCTTCATATGTCCCAGTTTTTTTCAATTTGATGAATAATTTCCGGGTGGTTTACTACTACAAAACTGTCCAAAAGTGTGCTACCGTATTAGCTCTAATAGAAGTTTAACCTCTCGGCTGGGACTGTCGTCTTTTGGGAGCTGGCTGACCAGATTTCGCTAGGGATTTTCCCAGAAGGTGCCCAAACAGCGTTCAAAAGGTGGCAAAAGCAAGAGCAAAAGCTGACTGGTTTCATCTTAGGTTCGCCTAACAGGTTCTACCTTCGCTTGCGGTGCGCCTAAAATTATTTTTTTTTCGTCCAAAAAGCGCCGAAGCTTGCTTAAAAGGTGGCGGCGCTCTAATTTTGCCCAAAAGGCGCACATGTTCGCCCGAAAGACGGCAATACCTCTCTAATTTCACCCAGAAGACGACAGTCACATCTGCACTATACATGTACTCAGAGCTCTATTATCTCGATTTTTAAAAAATGTCAGTAATCTGCCAAGATTAAGCTTTCTGATATTATGATAATCAATTTATCAGATTAGATGACGACTTATTGATATCCTTCACAGAAAATAAAGAGTGAGCTTGAAATGAAAGGTTTGGTTTTTTTAATTCCAACAGAGATTTTACTGTGCTTCTACCTAGCTCCTGCTGGTATTCGCCAAGTTTAGATGCCTGTATAACATAGTAGATTTCGTTGGATGAGACTGAAAATTTCAGAATAAACTTAACTAAAATAGAGCTTTAATTTTGTAGTTCACTACTTTTTAGTACGAAATCGTTCAAATGAGTTATACTGCTTTAACCTAACCAACTTCCAAAACTTTTATAAACCAAACTAATTTCAGAATCGTGACACTTTCAAGCGGTTCGTCTGGATCAATATGTAAAAAAAGTTGTCAACTACAAAATTGGAGCTCTATTTTTGTTCTATATACTCCAAAATTTTCAGACATATCGAAAAATTCGGAACTACTTTTGTAGGATTCCTAAGTTGACTGTTTTCTTTAACCGCCTATATTTATTAGACATACAACGTTGAATATATTTGAACTAAAAAACAGGTATAATCTTTGAAAATTTCGGAGGGTACTGTATTTTTCATACCATGTAAATGGTTTCCATTCTCGATTGATGATGACGGCAAGAAGAGTTTGAGTAGCTGACTTAGCAGTGGCCGAGATGTTATGAGTAAGTGGAGAAGTAGCCTGAAATTAGAATCGTTCCAGACTGGTCCAAAAAAGTCAAAGATCGGGAGTTTCAAACAATGAGTATACTTTTTTATTAAATAGGTCGTCAGGAATTAACCCAGACGCTGAAAAATTTCAGGCTGCTAGACTGACACATGTTGAACGAATTCTATAATAGTTCTAATCGAATTGTTTGTGTTTCTTCTTGGCCTAGACCACCAAAAAAACGGAGAAGCATACTTGTAACGGGCCGGGCCGGGCTTTTTCCGGAATTTCGGAGGCCCGGGCCCGTCATTTCACTAGTTTCAAAATTTAAAAAAAAACACATAAGGGGGTTTGAAAAACAGATAAGGGGGTTCACCCTTATGTGATTTTTTTCGACCAAAAAATTTTTTCGAGTTTTTCGATCTTTTTTGATCAGAGAGACAAACAATCCGAAATACAAAAAAAAATGGAAAAAATTATATTGAGAGCTCAAAATTTGGCTCAAAAATACAGAATTTTTGACACCGGGCCTTTCGGGCCGGGCCAGGGCCCGGGCCCGGGCCGGCCCGGAATTTTACAAGTATGCGGAGAAGTCTTGTTCCTTGCTATCTCACCTCAATCTGCCAAACTGTCACGTAGTTCATTGTGAACCCGAAGAGACCAGAGATGAATAACAATTGCCAGAAGAATTGTTCAGGTGGATTAGCTTTTACCCTATCTACGTCACCGTTAAGCCACATAAGAGGAAGGAAGAGCACCACTGCAACAACATTGTTATACCAAGTCAACTTCCAGAGACAATTTCCGACTTGTGGTAGGACTCTAAAAATAATTGGAATCATTGGAAACCCTAGAAACCTTTTGGATCTACTTACTTCTTTGTAAAAATTGCATTTAAAGCCAATGATATCGACGCGAACAATCCGTAAAATGCTCCTTGCATGGACAATGAATTCTCCTTGGAAGCGGGCTGAGAACCAATTGAGAATCCAATTATCAGGATCAAACAACACACGTATACAGCTTGGCTTGATTCAATCCCAAGTACCCAGGTGGAGAGCATCTAAAAATCAGAAATTCCTGCGATTTCTTAACTTTTCGTCATTTGTCTTACCACATTGAATACTGTAGATGTGGATCTTCCAATATAGTAAAACGAGACTCCATTGTTCCGAAGACAGAGGTTGTTGAAGGAGATCATTGCCACGAAGAAAATGGATAATGGGAGAACCTGTATCAATTATTTGTCCTCCATTTTTCTCGATTTAGTTTTTACAGCTAGTAACGCTTTTGGACTCAAATTCAGCGTTGGAAACCGTGGAAAAATTCTGGAAACCTTAGATCCCAAACTGAGCAAAATGCACACAAGAACAGTGGTCAAGCATTGGCACCAGGTGATAAACAGTGGGATATTCAGCTGAAAATATGTGTCCCTTTTCTATTTTTCCATTCCATTTGATACTAACCCTGGCACCAGTACCCGAGAGTAGATGTTTGTTGAGAAAAACCAACCCTATTGAGCAGACCCTAAAAATATTAAATTTGCACCTGCGTTCGGTACCAGGGAGTTTTTTTACCAGTAGGATGCGATGGAAGGGGCGACGCTCTTCCATCTGCCACCATCGTTGGCAGGTGTCATCTAATGTTCACTGAAAAAAAAGTTTCATTAAATAGTGGGGGAGTAGGTGGGGAAGGAAAGTGGCAGATGATGAAATTATTAGAAAACAAATGAAAAAGGAAATTTAATTAAAGACAAAAAATGGGAAAGGATGTGAGAAGAGACCAGAAAACTGATCAGAGAGCGGTTTAGAAAGATGGGTCTTATTAGGAAATGTTCATAACCGAAAACATTATCAATCAAGCTTTTTCTCCACGTTTTTCACACAGATTCCAACTTTTCGAATAATAGACAATGACTTTGATAAATTGGTGATAATAAATGGGCTGATGAATACGCCGTAATAATTGATACTTTGAGAATTTGATAAAAGGGCAACTTTTTCAAACAAAAGAAATGAAAAAATTTCCAAATTTTAGTGTTAACAACTTACCTAAACTCTGTCAAGGTTGAGCTCCATTATATCGGTTCTTATTAAATATATCAAAAATTGTCAACTAATAAAATAGTAGTGATATTATGATGAATGATTTGTCAGTTGACAAATTTTTGATATCTCTTATAGAAATCAAGATAATTAAGCTCAAAGTTGACGGCTTGGGTGAACTAGAGGAAATACGGTATTTTAGTGTTCCGTTTCCTCTAATAGAAGCCTGCTCAACTTTGACCTAAATTATCTTGAGTCCTGTGAAAGATATAAAAAATATGGCAACTAATAAAATATTGTTGGTGTTATGAAAAATAACTTATCAGTTGAAACATTTTTGATATCTTTCTCAGAAATTGAAAAAGGTGACCCCAAAGTTGACGGCTTGGGTGGGATTCTACTAGAAGGAATACAATATTTTTTGAGGTTCCAGCTATTCAGTCCAGTCAAAAAAAAAACATGAATTTATTTGAAAAGCAACAAGACAGGAAACTGTTTTATTATGAGCCATAGGTATCACTAAAATCCAATTATCATGAGACTTGTGATAGAAGAGCCCCCACACTGTCAACTTTGAGCTAAATTAAATTAATTATATACACACAGAAAATTTGTCCATTGATAAAATAATTAGCATATCATGATGAATGATTCAGCAGTTGAAGAATGTTTGGTATTTCTTATAGAAACCGTTTCCGATTCAGTTCAAAGTGCAACCACAAGATGACATTTATTGCCGGTAATTCCTAATTTTATCAATTATCTTTATTTCTGTAAAAGATATACAAAATTTATCAACTGCAAAAATATTGGTGATATTATGATGAATAACTTGTCAGTTAACAATTTTTTGATATCATTTACAGGAATCCAGATAATTGAGCTCACAGTTCACGATTTGGACGCGCTTCTATTAAAGCAAACACTGTATTTTATCTTATTCACGATAAATTGGCTTCTTCATAGAAGAAAACCTAGATTCAAGCCAAGGAAAAGCACGAAAATGACGAAAATGCATTTTCTGGGAGCACGGTGCGCCTCCTAGTCGCGGCTCTCTATATGCTCTAATCCTCTGCGCTCGCGGCTCCCTTTCATGCTAGCTTAGAAGACGTCAACCTTTCATTTTGTTCTAATTTATTTTACCAAACGTTTTCCCCTTCAAATCCAGTTGGCTTTTTTAACGTTGAGAATTTATTGAAACAAGAACAGTGATTGCAAAAACAGGACTGTTTAAAACTGGGGGCGAGAGATTTGGAAGGGGTTTTGTGGTATTTAAGACGAAAAATGATAAAGGAATGAAAATATCTAAGGGAGAGACAAAACAGTGAATTCGGGGGAACCCATGTGAGCTTAGATGAAGAACATTTTGGAAAAAAAGAAGATCACCGTTACAAAAAATTGGAGGAATAGATGTGCTGAGAAAGGAGGCATAAAAGAAAGCTGAGGGAAGAAATGCAACATTAACTACAGAAAACTTCAGGGGGTCAAGAAACAGGGGGAAAGATTTTGTGTGATTGTTATTATGGATTGCCTCGTATGGAAAAGAGATAGGGGGAAGTAAGAAAGTTGAGAAACAAAAAGAAGAACAAGAAAAAAACACAGCATTGAAATGCAAACGCCATGGCTCATAAAAAGTGTTAGTAAATGGCCGCTTTTCCATTTTTCGGGACGAAGAAATAAGAGGACACATATACTGACTCAAAAAAAAAGAAAGAAGGGGAAACGAATAGAGAGATCCATGATGAATTGTATATCCATGCGAGAGAGAAGAGGGGAGTGTCGGTGTGGCTAAGTTTGGGAACAAGAAATCAAGAAAAAAGAGAGGAGGAGAGCGGCGGGAAACGGCATCAGTTCATAGAGTGACAGACAAAATTAGGGAGGGATGAATGGCGATTGAAGTCTCTGGTTGGAAGAGGAGGAAGCGTGTCCGAGACGTGGCGAGTTGCTGGCGATTGGTGGCGGTGGCTTGTATAATGGGTTCTCGTGCTGCGAGACCTGCAAAAAATATTTTGTCTTATCTAGTCTAGTCATCAGAAAGCAAAGAGAAAACACCGTATTTTCTCTATTATATGACTAGCCTATACGTGAACTTGGAGCCCAATTATCTCGGTTCCTGTGGTAGATATTGGATATCTGCCAATTGCTGAATTATTCATAATAGTACTGCCTATAATTTATCAATTGTCGCATTTTCGATATACTTTACAAGAACCGAGACAATTGGGATCAAAAACGCTAGCGTAAATGCTCTAATAGAAGCCGATTCAAGCCGTAAACTTTGAGGTCAATTATCTCGGTTCCTATGCTAGATATCAAATTTTTGTCAACTGATAAAATGTTTTTCATAATATAAACTATATTTTATTAGTTATCATATTTTTGATACCTTCCACAGAAATTGAGATATTTAAGCTCAAAGTTGACTGTTTGAGTAGGCTTTAATCAAAGAAGGTTGACGGTTTGGGTGGGTTTTCATTACACTACAGGGTTTTCTCTTCTGCTAATAGCCTTAGTATGAATTCCTTACCTTCAATGGCGGGCGCTCCTCACGAGCCAACATTGGAGTTCCAGCGTTGGTCGGGTCGTTCTCCTCAACCTCATCTGGGAAGACAACTGGAAGTCCCTTGGAGACGTACTCCGTGCTTGGAGACTTCTTTTTTCCGCTCTTCTTGATGCACGCGCAGTAGATGATGATGGCGACGGCGATGGCCAGAAGAAGGAATAGCAAGATGCAGATGAGAAGGAGCTGAGAGTCGGCTTCTTGCATGGATTGGATGGTTGGGGCTGTGGTGCTGATCTCGACAGTCTCATCGCAGTTTCCGTGACGAATCATTGTGGCACGACGGACGTAGAACTGATTTCCCATAGTCTTCACAAACTCGGTCTTGGTTCTCATTTTCTGTTTCATGATCATCTTGGAAGCCATCGCATCCAGAGCAACCTTATCACAGACCTTGTATGGAATGGAGTTGTTACTGAAAGCCACCATGGTCTTGTTGTTCTTGGATCCAATCTCCTGAATGGTGAAGGTGTTGATTGGAGCTTTGAGGGATCTGGCAAGGGCGCGCATCAACAAGTTTCTCTTGGCTGGGTTCGTTGCCATCTGCTGTGGAGTTGGCATGTCCATTTCGAGCTCGACGCGGTGGTTGGTTGGGAGAGCTGGCTTCACATTGATTTGGAATGGAGCAGAAGCGAGTTGTCCAGCTTTATCACGAGCCTCGAGACGATAGTTGAACTCTCCAGTGCGCATTGGGATTCCGATCAGTCCCTTGTTAGCCTCGTTGATCATCCAGACCTCGGCGTTGTCCAAAGCAAGCACAGTGAGCTTCATCTTGAAGGTGTCACCGTCCTCGGCATCTTTGAAGGTTTCAGCTGGCACGCGGAGTTCACAGATTTCTCCTCTGAAAATCACAATTCGGAATGAGTTTTTGAGTTTCTAGCTTTGATTGAATCTCAGTCTAGTCAAGCTTAACGATTTTTATGAATTAAAGTTGACTTGGATGAACTTGGATGTTCATTCAAGTCTACTATAAGCCGTTAAATCCCGTTAAAGTCATTAGCTTACATACAACGTACCTAGTGCATACAAACGATGGAAGTCGGTTCAGAAGAATTGGCTTGTTGTCATTAAATACTCTTCTGGTGGTACGGATCAACTCAGTGGTTGTACGAAGGTACTCGGTGGTGGTCTCATCCTCCTCGACAGGCTCTGGAGTTGGGGTTGGAGCGACTCCTTTCTTGAAGAATCCCTTAGCGAGCTTGAGAGAGTCGTAGTCGACATCCTCCCGATCGACAAATTCGTCCATGTAGTTGACAGCCTCGTCGAAATCCTCACAAGCCACTCTCCAGATAGCCATGTAATTTCCATTAACTGCTTCCTGACCGATTTCCTCGAGATTACGGTTGATCAAACTGAAGTTGTACGAGTAGACACGGACGGTCTTCACATTTGGATCCAATTCCAGCTCGTTCATAGCTAAAGCAGTCTCAATACGGTTGGCGAGAGTTGCTTCCTGCTCATGATAAGTCTCCATCCAGAAGGTGTTGTTTATGGTTCCACATGGGCTGATAACCTCCTCCTCGACATTCAGGTACAGGTAAGTGGGCTTGCGTCTCCTCGATGTGATCTATAAACTCAATGTTACAACAACATAGTGAATCCCCCACTCACGCGCTCCCCACAATTTCTCTCATCTATCAATTTGGCGGCTCGAAAAATTTGAGAAAAAATAGCTTGCTGCAGCTGCCTGGCCTTTGGAAGTTGTTTCAAACAATTTTTGTTGCTTTTACGATACCAGGCTACCCATTATTACCTGATTCATCACACCAAATGGACTATGGACTATCTACGTCTCCTACTACCAAATACTATCTCCTCCTTCTATTTCTACGTTTTCCCTTCCCGCCTTCTGACTCACCATAACAGTGTGCTTGCCAACATCGTTCTCGGTCGGGATACCAGTAAGAATCTGATCGCGGATCATAAGCCAAGAGGGAAGCGGGCGATTGTTTTTTCCAGATGCCACAGTGAAGTTGTCGCCGAGGTTGTGCTCGAAGAGCTCTCCGATGAAAACGCGAGTCGAGTCATTGGCAAATACCGTAGTCACCAGCAGCAGCCCCAAGACTATGAATGGGATACGCATTGTTTCTGAAAAAAAAACTTCTTTGTAGGGGTCAGGAAAGCTGAGAAGCGCTGAAGATCAAAAAATTTAGGCCTAAAATCCGTACGGTCCTCCTATCCTCCTATAGAGAAAAGGAGTGGGGGGAAGCAGAGGAGATGGAGAGAAAGTGGGTCGTGTGCTGCACGAGAAGAAGTGAACACCGGGGCGAGAAGAAGAAGAAGAAGGCGGGGAGAAGAAGGGACGACCCGGCCGGAGGGGCGGAGCCTAAATCGAAACCGTACGAAATAGTAAGTGTTTGATGGAGAGTGCAAGTGGTGCCTAACAGACACCTGGTATGTTTCTAAATTTCGATGATGAATTAATAGAAAAATTTCCCTTTTTCTTTGGGTCTTTTCTCTAAAGAGCTAAAGAAAAATCTGTTGGAGTAGATTGGAGGGAAGAAGACGATGGATAGTAGAGCAAAATGTCGAAAAAAAAACAAAAAAAAAGAGAGAAAAGATAAGAGAACTGAACTTTGTTTGCTTCGAAACTGTTGCCAGATGTTTCTGCAGGCTCTACCCATGCCCATCTTACATTTAGCATGAAGCAGAAAAAATCATCATGCTTCATTGGAACGAAAGTGGTGTAGCGGAAACAAGGGAACGACTGAAGAATCACATAGTAAAATTCCGTCAAGCGCGCCAAAAAGGACAAGAAGAACTGGCGGGAACAACTGGAGGGTCGATTTGAATATTCAAAACAGTAGAACAGAAAAAAAGAAGGAGAGAGGACTGGACCGATTATCCGAGTAGTGCGCATTTTTGATTTGTTGTGTTGCAACATCAGTCAGAGAAAAGCAGCAGAATAAACATTTTCGCAATAGGTGGTCAGTTGCGCAAAAAAATGCCGAAAAAAAGAGATGAGGGAACAGATAAGTCGTTGTTCACCTACAAAGAAGACAAATTAGAGCACTGGAGCAGCATTCGATGGGCAACTCAGATAACATGGGTGGTCTTTCGGCTAACTAATTATACCTCGCTTGCCACCTCATCGATCAAAGTTGAAAGTAATGAGGGAAAGAAGGGGTTTCTGTAGAGAAAAATGAATGGAAAGTCAAAAATGTTTAGTTTTAAGTTGATTTTCGGTCATTTTCAGGAGATCACTTTGAAAATTTTGGAGGGTCTAACACAGCAATAGATTGAATCTGTTGCGTTCACAGAATGTTTTGAAAATTCCTGGCTGTTCAGCTATTCATCTATTTCTGAAAGACACCTGTTATATTCAAGTTTTGGTGCAAAATAGGCCAAAATGGTGTTTCAGGTTTTTTTTAACGGTAACATGAAAAATAGGTGTCTTTCAGAAATTGGAAAATAGCTTAAAATGTGAGAATGTTGAAAAAATTCTGTGAATGCAAGTTTTCTTATCTAGGTCTGATTCACACTCTTCAAAATTTTCAAAGTGATCGGAACCTCAAAAGCCGAGCGCTCAGTTTCTGAAAATGACAAAAATTAACTAAAAATTGGTTTTCGTATATCTAGTTGACCGGTATTTTATATCAAATGCTCATTTAGCTTAAACCTTCTGGATTAGATATTTGTCTAGTCTAAAAGATCTAATCAGAGAAATCGGATCTGCAATTGACCTTTTGATCTATATAACTTCCAGACTTCTGCTCACTTGTAACCCAATACTCGTTATCGGCATTGATCTTTAATAATCTAGAATAATTGTTTTCCGATCGAGCCATAATTTACGATGTGCTATCTCGAGTCAGCAGAAAATTTACAAGCCCCTCTCTTTCTCGCACCTTCTGGTGCACGGCACGATCAAAAAAGAGACACCCTAAAAGCAACATGTGCGGACCTGTCAACTCATCTCTTAACAGATGGACTCGTGTCGGCATAATTGAGTCCGCGAAAAAGCTACTGCCGGGAGGATGCCGCCGGTTTACGATCCGTTTTGGCTTCTGGTTTTATAATATAAACATACTCGCTGGATAGGTTTGGTGGATAATAAGAGGAGTATGGAGACGAGAATAAGGACTGCCAGAATGCTGATGCGAGGTGACAGTTCAATTTTTTGAAAATGCTGGCCTTGTAAATCGTGAGAAGCCGTGTATATGGTAGATTCAAAAAATCAAAGGATCTTACTTGAATAAATACAGTACCAAACAATTTATTATGCAGATTGAACAATTTATTATCTAGATACGCAGAAATGCTTTTTCTGAAGAATTTCGGTCATTTTTGAACATCTTCCGTAGTCCAAAGCTCGTGTGTCACGTTTCCGATCAGTTTGAAAATTTTTGAAAATGAAAAATATACCTATGTAGATTGATACCTTTGCATTCACAGAATTTTTGAAAAAATCTAGTTTTTCAGATATTTGTTGATTTCTGAAAGAAACCTGTTTCTCACGTTTTTAATACGAAAAACGGGACAAAAAGGGTTTTTTTCAGAAATGGGTAAGAAGCTTAAAAACTAGGAACTTTTGAAAAATTCTGATAATGTAAGGTCTTCAATCTTTATCTGTTTTACATTCTCCACAAATTTCAAAATGATCGTAAACTTGGCTGCCGAGCTCCAGAATGGGGAAAATTTCTAAAAAAAGAGTGCTGTATATCTCATTTACCGGTACTGGTCATACTGTATCGCAAATATCACAGATCACCATAATCACTCTTTTTCCAATTAATCAAAATGTGAAATTTCTGATAGCGAAATGCCAAAAAATGGAGAGACAATGGGAGATAAAACTGTCTTCGAAACGATGCGAATGAACTTTAAAACTCCGTCGAGAATGGGGTAAAATAATTGGGTAAAATATGGAGTATAAAAGATAATTATACGGTAATTACAATAGTCCTATACGAGCATAATTAGACTTTACTCAAGATTCCAAGGTAGGTAGAAGGTGTGCGCTTCTCTTTTGACAAGGAAATACAGGAAATGGCAACCGTTCTCGAGAGAAGAGAGGATCGCATAATTGTCGACCCGCCCCGACATTGTCGAGAAAACGGTAATCCTGGGAATCTATATGACATACGGAAGGGATAAAAGAGATTGAAGACGTTAGGGAAGGTGGTGGTGGGAGGAGGTGACACACGAAAAAGGAGAACAGAAGGCACTGGTGGGGGGAAGAGGCAGGTGTACATTTGACTGACATGAGTGGCTCCGACCTGTGACTGACTTCTTCTTTTTCTTTCCCGTTTTTCTGCCCAAATTTGACCCCAAATTGGGACCCATTTTTGGGTCTTTTTTTTTGACGTATCCAAAATGACACGAAACGTTTTGAAAATGAATCGTCTCGGTTCATTGTTCGGACACCTTGGGCGCGAAATTGGCTGGATTAGCAAGAAGGGAAACATATTGAAGAAAGCGAACGTGCTAATTAGATGAACGATGAGGTTAGAAGAAGAGGGGACATTAGGGGGCCCTCATGGATTACCTGGCTTAGCGTTTCAGTTAATGAGGGAATGAATCGTACAGAACTGCAAGAAGAAAACGGTGCTTGGGCACCGGGAGAGACAGAAAAAATGACTAAAGATTCTATTGTTCTAGAAGCTAGTAGTAGTTGTACATGTATTGTCCCAATATTTTTGTTATTAGTCACATGATGGGAGGAGAAATTACGAATATTTTGAAACGCTGAAATATGAGTCATTGGCACGGACGGAAAAAAAACGGTATAGCTTCTATTTTCAAATTTTTTGGGGACTTTTGGGATTTGCAGACTTTCCCAGGGGCAAAAAAAATCGAGAGAAAAAACTATCAAAACATTTCTGTATGTACTTTGAGCTTCAGAAAGCTGGAGATCAAACCATCACCCCTAGAAGAATTCCATAAAGCAGATCGTAAACCAATCCTAATGAATACAGATCCTGCTTATGTAATCAATCCGTATTATGCAACACTTTTTGATGACGATGGGTTGGATGCCCCTGAATGGCACATGGTTCAGCTGCAGAAGCAGATGCTTGTAACGACATAAAGAAAAAGGCAACGGGGACACGATTCCATCACATATCATCAATTTGAGGAAAAGAAGAAGGAGTCAAGAAGGAGATGGACAACAAGATGGACAACAATCAGATTTCGTTGGAAGGATGGACGTAAAATCGAGTAAAAAATGCAGAAGCAAAATACCCAAAAGTGGCGAGCAGCACAAAAAAAGATGAGTTGGCGGAGAGGGGTCAAGCGAGCCGACCGAGCCTTGTTGGTCAAACATATGAAAGTGAGAGGAGGAAGAGCAAATGGACCATCTATGGGGTTGGTCGGCTCTCTGGCCTCCTAAAGTTGCGTCACCCGCGTACCTGTGGCCAGGTGGAGATGGTTAGATAAGCAGAACAATGACTGTGGGGTCTCTCATAGAGTCGGAGTAGAAGAAACAATTACAATTCGCTTCAATTTTAGACAACGCATGGTACCAGGGCAGGATAAAAGAGACGGATGACAAGTGCTAATAAGAAATGGACATACGATACGGTTGGGGCCTATGCAACATGCCTAATAAAGCGAAGGAGACGGAGGCCAATATTCAATCTGCATAATAAATAAGCGATCGCCGTACAAACAAAGACGACGCTTCCTTTCCCTTCCCGTCCCTATGGACCGGGATGAGCCGACAGATACAAGCACGCCGACGATGTTGCTCCCACGGGAAACCTTCGTCTTCTTTCTCTCGCTTCCAATGAATTTTGCATATAAATAGAAGAGGTCCGTATGGAAGGAATCTTATCTATCATCAGTGGACGACTGGGCAATGTTGACACCTTATTAGGAAAATACGAACAAAAGGAAAACTGAGGCACTTGAGTGAGTACTAGTACAAAGAGGAATATAAGCCAACTTGGCATGATTGACATGGGACATTTTGGAAAATGAGAAAATTAGAAACAAATTTACCGTATTTGCCTTAATAACAGCTTTTTGATATCTTTTACGGAAAATGACTTGAAACCAACTTTCAGCTTAATTATCTTGATTTTTGTGAAGTATATCACAAATCGGTCAAATTGAGCTTAAAGTTATATATAATGTGGTATTCTACTACACCAAACACGGTATTTCAACGGAAGGGAAAAACACAAAAATCGGAAGTTTGTCAGAAGCATAAAAATGTTATTTTCCCGCCAAATTTTAATAGGTTCTAGAGTAATAAAAATAGTTTCCTGCTGATAGACGCAGCTGATAGAAATCAATGATTCATCTTTTTTTTTCCAAAATAGAACTGTTACAGATGTACGAAAAAGTGAACGTCATTTTTTTCAAAACCATCACTTTTTTAGAGAATAGTTATAAGGCTTGAACGTATACACTTCTATGAGTCGTCAAAACATCGTCGTACACCTTTGAAGTGTTGTCGCTTGTGGAACATGACGAGGTTTTGCTTTTTTTGGATTTGTGCCAAGGAAAATATAAACGAAAAAGAAGATGTTATGATGTTTACACAAGAGTTTGCGTTTTTCGAAAAAGTGAAAAATTGAAAAACAAGTTCTGGTACCGGCCAGCACAAATTGGATTTTCTGGACAACAGAATCATTAACATTATTGCTCATGGAAAAATGGAATTTCAACGTAAACAAGTGGAGGGATACTGTATTCGAATTTATATTGAAGGGAGAAGGTATCTGATTTTGGATAATAAGGGGACCTTGTAAAACCAGGTTTTATTGAAAATTTCAGGAATGGCTGAGAATGGCTTATATGGACTTTTCTGGAAAATTCAGAATCCGCTCGTCAGTTTCAGAAAAGTTATATGAGTTATAGTACCAAAAATCATGTTTTTAGTGCAAAATAGAGATTTTCAAAGACGATTTTCTCGAAATCTAGAGCGTTTCAGAACAAGAAATGTTTTGTGATATAGTCAAAGTGTTATAAACAAAATTTTATAAATCGAATATTTTTTTTCAAAAAAAACTATTTTCAAATTTTCGAATTTTCACCACTTGGATGTAGTCGAAAATTGGAATAAAAATTTACTAGAAAATGTCTGAATTATGATTCATCCAATTACAACAAAATTTAATTTTCGGAGATTTCCTCAAATTGGTTGAAAACTTTGAAAAATGTCCGATTTATGAAACTTCATTTAATTCTATGTATGACGCAACTAATTTCAAGAACAAAAACATCCAAAAAATTGAGAAATTAGTCTTTAAAACCCGCTATTATTCCACTGAAAATGCGATTTTTGGTACTGAAAATCATATAACTCGGCTGAAACTTGCCAACTTTGCCAGTGTCTACATGCTATTTTCACTATATTCTAGAGTTTTCGTTAAAATTTTGGTTCTAATGGTGTTGACGTTCCTTTGTTAGAGTTAGAAAATAAAAGATTGGTAAGAACAGCCTTAAATGTTCTCTTTCTCACCTTAAAATTTGTTGATAACCCGGCCAGACTCTTAAAAAACTTGAGGCGTCGGTTTCGATTCCCGATTTCGCTTTCGATTTCGATTACGAGTGTGTAAACTCAGCTAAACTGCAATTCGAAGTTTCGTTCTGAAAAGTACAATGTTGCAATATATGTTGTCGGAAGGCGGAAAACTTCAAAAAGAGACGGCGATGGACAAAACGGAGGCGATGAGTATCAGTTGACAGAATAATTTACGATAATGTACACATTTGGAGTTTTTCAACAAGAGAGAATGGCGAAAAGAAGGGGAAGCGGAACCGTATGAAACTGTTCGCGTGAAAAAGAAAGATGGAGACAATCAGGCAGTTGCATACCTCATAAATATAATCAAGGAGGTATCTCACTTGCCCTAGAACAACCGACGAAAACAAAAAAACGGTTATCAGGCAGCGGCAGGCGACTGGCGCCGCATGAAACCTGGAAAATTCTTCATTTCTCTCCCTTTTTTACCCGTCCGCACCTACTCCCTACACCAACGCGGCAGTTTGATAACATTATGATGGCTTTAGCCAAAAAAGGAGGAAAAAAAAGCAGCATATATTGTCGCTTGTCACCCCTACCATTTGGATCGGAATCACCGAAAATGAGTGTGTATGAGGGGACAGGAGGGTGTGGGTGAGAAAAATGGTTAGGTGCTAGGTAAACATTTGGAAGGGCTTTCATAAAGTTTTTTTTCCTTCTTTTCCTCACATATAGTCACTGTTACAACTACAAGGAAAAAAGTTAGGAGAAGAAGAAAAAATTTAATGTCTCTGTACATATTTAGAAAAAGAGTGGAGGCGAAGAAACGACTAAAAAGAGACGTGCGGTGAATCTCAAAGAAGAAAAAGTTTGAGGCTCCCATGAAATATAACCCAATTAAAATTAAAATTCAGAAAAAAAACGCGTTGGAGAGCATCTATACGAGGAGGAAACTCAAAAAACAAACAGAATTGTAGACTTTTGAATAACTTGACCAAGTTGGGGAAAGTAAAAGAAGTTCAAAATGAATACTTAGAGAGGGATTTCATTAAAATCGCAAGATTTCAATCGTTCTAAAAATATTTGAACTGGCTGACTTCCACTTTTTCTGAAATTTAATAAATTGACTAGTTTTGAGCAAAAAACCTAATTTTTGAGTAGAATTTAAAAAAGGAAATTTTCGAAATTTTGATTTTTTGAAATGAGAATTTCATTAACTTTCAAACTTAGAATTTCAGAATTTCAAAACATAAAAAACCGAGTCATTGTATTTTATCGAAAATGATCCCTATACTTGCACTTGACAATTAATTATCTTATTTTGTAAGAGAGATATCAAAAATTTATCAACTGATAAAATGTTTAACATATAATTTCCCACATTTCTTTAATTTATAGATTTTCGATATCTCTTACAGAAATCGAGATATTTTAGCTTAACATGTATGTAAAGAAAAGACTGTATATTTTTGAAGAAGTCTTATTAGGCGCGTGGCGGAACACTGTAAGTCCCGTGGCATAAAACATTTTATCCAGAACTAGAATTTTAATTATATTGTTTTAGAACTTTAAAACATCTCATTATTCAATTCAGAAAGTTCCGCATTATTTTTAACATGTCTTTCATGATAGTTTTTAAAAGTTTACACTTGGAATTGCGTTGTTTATCTAGAAAAAAATAGAATCTGCTTCCCCATAAAATAAACATGGTTATCTTCCTAGGTGGTTGCAAATGACCATAAAACCGCACGGGCAATCAAAACCCCCAATCAACCATGAATGAAAACGTAAAAACCAAATAATGTTCTTAAATCCTCACAGAACAGAAAAATACGAAGGGCGTTACTTGTTAGGTATGTGTATCCCATAGTGTACCAACAATCTCTAATTACTCTCGTCTTCTTGATAGAATCAAGGCGTGAGGAGGGCACGAGTAACTGATAAAGGTCAAATGCACATTAAACTCCAACGCTCAACACATACATGTAAATACAATGAATGCGAAGAAAAAAGTTAGGCAATGTCGAGAAGAATGGTTGAGTCAGGAACAGCAAAGACAGGGGGAAGAGAAAGTATTTGCGGAAAGTTTGCAGTAGTAGGTTGGATCATGTTCTGGTGAACAGGAATTTAAATTCGGAATTTGGAATTTTAACATTATTCAAATTTCCGTAATATTCTAGAATATTAAAATTCTACTTTTACATTTCCAGTTTCCTGACTGATCCTTACTAAGGTCAATTTTTCAAGATAGCAGTCAGAAAGATATCTTCTTGTTTTCTGATGACCAGTGAGGATAATGAGGAAAGAAAAATGACCTTCTACTAGTGGGAGGAGCCAATAAAACGAGGAAAAAACGAGAAGGACCAAGCCAATTTGACCAAATGTCCAACTATTATATGATCCGATCCTCTGTCCGACGACTCTTCTCTTTTTTCTCCTCCAATTATGAGGATAATAATTGTAGTGTATCAAATGAATAGGGGAGCAGCACGATTTGAAAAGTGAAGAAGAGAAGAGATAGAGAGAATCGCCAGTAGTAGTCCAGAAGTGACCACATGAGCCCTTACAGGGTGGCGGACGATAATTGGATAATTGAAAAACGCATTTTTTGAAAGAACTGAAGGAAGCCATAAACAATTCTTCTGAAAATAACCACTATTTTTTTCAGCAAGAAAAGTGAATGATCAATGGCCGGTTGTTGGGTTAAGGAGGGAAGGGACCAATATCTAACCAAAATCTTACAATTGGGAATTTTCGAAATTTCTTTTTTACTGATTTCTATTAAATAGTTTTGAATATTGTAAACCTGAGAAATTAAATGTAGTACCGGTCAATAAGATATCCAAAAAAAAATATGTTTCAGTTGATGTTCGGCTACTTTGACCATTCTTAGGAGTCTGGATCTCAGTTGTCAAGTTTCAGATCACTTTGAAAATGTGGGAGGGTATAAAACAGATTTAGATCAAAAACTTCGCATTTGCAGAATTTTTTGGAAATTCCAAGTTTTTCAGCGATTCGCCAATTTTTGAAAATTTTTTGTACTAAATATGTCAAAAAAAGGGTGTCAAACTATAGGAATTTTTGAAAAATCCTGGGAGTGTGAAATTTTCAATCAAAGGTCTGTTTAAAACCCTTCATAATATTTAAAATGATCGGAAACTTAGAAACCAAGCTCCAGACTCTTGAAAATGGTCAAAAATGGACGAAAATCAAAGAACATTTTTTATATCCTACTGACCGATTCTGTATATTCTATTCACTAAAAAATTCCAAAAAAAAGTAATCTAGCAAATTACAAAATTTTGCAAAATTTTATAGCTCAAAATAGCCAAAAATAAAATGAAAAACACGTTTTTGTATATCTTATTGACCGGTATTATATATGGAAAGTTTTGAAACAGCCACTTACCTATCCAACTCGTAATTCAATGATTTTATAATTCTGAAATCCGCGAAGTTTTGAAAATCAAATCAATAAGAAATTTCTATTACATCCTCAAAACAAAAGCTTTTGGAGCCGCCTATGTATACAACCTGTCGAAGAAAACAAGGTGAGAAGTGGGCATGCATGCGAGTGGTGTCATGTTTCGAAACCGATCGAATTATACTAATGGATTGGGTGTGAGAAGTGGAAAACGAGGAAAAACTGAGGATGATGAGGTATGTACAGAAGCAGATGATGCTCCCGACGAGGCCACACAACGAATACGAACGTTTGACATGGTCAATGCACGCTAAGTCGAACGACAAATAGAGGAGGTAGATGCCATGGTTACATAGTCTTCTCCGCAAACGTTCGCTGGGTTGTTTCGGGTTAAGATTGGGTCACAGTTGAAATGTTTCTCAACAAGCGTTTCGTTTTCATGCTGATATCTGGGTTGGGGACAACAATGAAAAGTTTTAAGAGGAAGTGAAAGGGAAGGAATTCTCAAAATAAACAAGCGATTCAGGATTTATGAGTAGGAACGTAGGCGACCCGGTACACATGAAATAAAAAGAAATAAAAATGCGAAACACCTACAGTAGCCACTTTTTACGATTTATAATATGGTGGAAACGCGTACAAAACTGTCATCACACGTCTGGTAACCGTTGAAAAGGGCCCCGTTTAGTAAGAAAAAACAGTTTCTGACAGTAAAACAGGATCTGATGAGAAAGCCGCCACACGAAGAATGCGAAAATCGCCATTTCAACAGTATTGAATGTCTCTCAAAGCTATCCAAGCGGTCGGCCGGCCAAAAAAAAGAGAGGTAGGATGGGAAGGAGGGCGACGAGGTTGACCTAATGCACTTATAAAGGCAGATAGGTAAATCATAATATTATGGAGGTAGAGAAGAATAGGAAGACGCGAGTATGGTATTGCGCAACGCGCGCACACACACAAAGATCGACGACTCGTCGACATATCTCTATCAGCTATGCCTCTACCGTTGATGGTTTATGAGATTTGTTCAGTTAGATGCGCTGGAGTAGATAAAACTTTTTGGTGGATGAGAGCTAGAGGTTCTTCAGTGGAGGAGGGTGTGGACCACTCTTTTCTGATTCAAAAATAGACACTATTCAAGAAGTCTGAAAGCTAAGAAAATGGATAGTTTGATACTCTCAGATTCGAGGAGAATCCGAAATTTTAAAAATTCTTAAAATTGAAAGTTTCACTTTTTCAAAAATTAGAAAATTTAGGAAAATTCAAATATTGAAGGAAGTCCAGAAGCTCCGAGGATTCCGGAAAATGAATAATTACAAAAATTCAAAAGTTTCAAAATTTCAAAAAATGAAAAATAAATGTTTTTTACATGAATAATAGAAAAAGCAAATTTGAAATATTTCAAATTTCCAAAATTCCGAAAATTCGAAAATTCAAAAAATGCGAAGTTTTGAAATTTCGATATTTTTATATTTTCAAATTGTCTGAAGTTCGAAAGTTGCAAAACTTTCAAAATTCCAACAATTCAAAAATTCCCAAAAGTAAAAATCTTTCAAATTTTCCAAGATTCGAAAGTTTCGAAAATTCATAAAATTCAAAATGTTTATATAACAAGTAGTGATTTTCAAAAGTTTTAATTTTGGGAAAAATATTCAGAAAGTGTTACTATTTCTGTTATATTTGTTGAAAAAACACGTTGCTCCCAAAAACTCAACGATCCATCTTTTGGGAGATTTGAAAGATTCACGTGGCTCACAAAAATTTTTGAAATTTCAGTACTTTGATGTGAAAATTAAAACTTTTGAAATTCACTACTTGTTATATATTGAAACTTTCAAAAATCGAAAAATGCAAAAATTCAAATTTAGAAAAGTTCCGAATTTGCTAAAATAACAGGATTTCACTAAATTTTAAGTTTCCAAATTTTCAAATTGTCTGAAGTTAGAAAATTCAAAAAATTCAAAGTTTTCAAAATTTCTGAAGTTCGGAAGTTCCAAAATCACAAAAATTGCGAAAATTCGAGAAAGAAATATTTTCACTTGAATGAAAATTTCCAAATTGAAAAGATTCCAAAAAAAGTAATCTAGCTAACTTAAAATTTCAGAAACCTTCTAGAATATCTCTAAAGGTTCATTTTCTAATTTAATGATCAAGAAATTCATTTCAAAAACCAAAACCAATTAGTCAACTTAACCAGATCACTAAAATTTCGATAATTGGATTCAAGGACACAACAATCTCCAAGTTTTTGTTCTCTATCATTTACGGACCGAATTCCGACACGCGCCACCTCTTGTTATCAAATCCAGAGTGATACGGATCGGAAGTGGCAGTTCGCTTTTGGAATAGTCATTAATTCAAATAGGAGGTGTGAATTCTAACAAATTCGGATTCGTATAATGAATCTGACTTCCAGGATTTTTATTCAAACTGACAAGGAGAATTGGAATTTGTGAAGTTGACAACAACAAAGGCGAACGGATGACTAGGGGCACCAGAAGTGTGAAGTTGAATCTTTGTGTTAGAAGAAAATAGAAGGGGGACGAAGAGAAAAGAAGATCCCCATGATGCACACACGTCCTGAATACCAATCATCCTCCCGAAATGCTCACCCAACTAGTATATTAGATCATCCGGAGCCAAGAAGAGACAACAAGGACCACGCAACGACAACTCATATGACAATGAAGATTTGTTCCAAAACAGAGAAAAGGAAAAATCTGTGGAATGGCGGAATGTGGAAAAAGGATGAAAAATATATGAGAGGGTGGAGCTGAACGGATTTGGAAATTTTAGAATGAAAAAAGGAGGGTGTGGTTGAATTTGAGAACGGTTTTCTTAATAGAAAATGGGTCAATTTGAAAGATCCTCAAATGAAATCTGAGGCGATATTCACGTAGTGTTTTGGAGAATAGTTTGTTTCTATTTTTTCTCTCTCCCACTCTCGAAAATTTTGTTTTAAAAAAAAGTGAGAATTGAACGAAAACGCTCAGTTTTTTTTTGTAAAATACAAGTTTTTACTTTGTTTAATGTTAAACTTCAATTTACCTCAATTTCTTGTTTTAAAAAGGATATATTGCTAAAACAGCTCTATGAAAACTTTATGATCTACTTGCATGCCTATATTTTGTATCAAATTATAGGAAACCTGTTGTTTTAAATTTACAGTACTTTGTCTAAAATAAGAGAGGTATTTTATCTAATGGAAACTTACTCACGCCGTCAAATTTCAGTTTAATTATCTCGGTTTCTGTGAAAGGTATCACAATTTGGTCAACTTATAAAATATTGGTGATACTGTGATAATCAAATTACCAGTTGACAAATTATTGATATCTTTCTCAAGAATCGAGATAATTGAGCTCGATTGATTGACGGCTCGGGGGGATTTTGATTAGAAAAAATACAGTAAGTGGCAAAAGTGTTGTTCAATGTTTCTGGAAATCATTTACAAAAAAGTCCAACTTTCAGTATTTTTGGGCAATCTCATTTCGTTTGTTTGGAAAATTACTCAATTGATTTATTTTTTTAATGCTTCTCCAGAAGAACATGCTTATAAATACGGCCTCTGGACCACATTTGAAAGACTACAGCATTTTTATTGAATATCAAATAGTGTCCGATACCAGCAACCATAAGCTAATCCAATCCAATACATTTCCACACTAAAAACCAATTTAATCCTATTGTCCTAGTTTTTTCAAACATTGCCCGTTCCTTTCTCTCAATCCGAACCAGAAAACCGGCGCAGGTGGGCTTTCTCAATAAGGCAACATGAAAATTTACAGCTCACCAAAGAATAGAGACTGCGAAGCTTTCTTCGTAATGAAAGGAAATGGGGGAAGGAAAGAGGACAAGTGATTTATATGTGTCCTCTGTCCCCCTCTTACAATGACCAGCAATTTTGCAGGTGTTATGGATCCAGGTGTATGAGACGTCTGTCGGTCTGTTCGGATTTGCGACCTTGGAAGACAACGACTCTTATGTCTGTTGCGCGAAACATTCCAATTTTCCATGGAAAAAAGCGTGAAAAACCGCGGCCTTGGTTCGCTGCCCGCTAGTTAAAAGTTAATCTATGGCATCAAAAAGCGCGCCAAATTAAAAAAAAAGAACAGAAGCAAGGTCCAACAAGACGAACGCTTTAATTAAATTTGAAGGTATGTGTGTTCACATGGATGAACTCAAAAACCCGGACCGCGCGACCGGGTCGAACAAATAAAATAGTGGTGGATTAGTGGCCCCCGATGTTTGGGATAGATGACCGCTTGTCGGGGAAAAAGACCTTATTAGAAGAGACAATTCTAATAATGTTGTCTAGATTGCGGATGAGCATGCGAGCGGCAAAGCATGTTCGGTGCGGTTGAACGCATGGAAAAAATAGCTTTGCTAATGGAAGAAATAGTAAATTAGCGGTACCATGAAAAGGAGGAGAAGAAGGATGCGCGAAATTAAATTACCTTGTGGGTTGGAAGGTTCCAGAAGGCCCAGGTTCAAATAGATGAAGGTAGAAACGAAAATTAGGAAAGGGGACTACACAATAGTGGAATCATAGGGAAACAGTTTGACTCATTAATGTAAAAGTTCAAAAACATGAATAGTAAAAAATTACTGTATTTCTTTCAATAGAATCCCACACAAATTTTCGAGGTCAACTACCTTGCTTTCTGAGAAAGATATCAAAAGCTTGTCAACTGAAAAATTGTTTATAATAACACAACCAACAATTCATCAGTTGACCAGCTTTCGATATCTTTGTTTAAAATTGAAATGATTGAGCTCAAAGTTGACGATTTGGGTAAGATTCTTCTTGAGGAAATAAGCTATGCATTGATTAAAATTTTGGAAATCTTGAAATATCATTTTTGGGAAATACTAAACACGTGTTTTCATTTAGACTGGTTTACGAAATTCCGATTTGTGGCTCTCCGTATTCTGTAGAGCCACCATAATGGGTTTTCCGAATGCGATTCTCATTTTCAGGATTCAAGTCGTAAAACAACGTCTAAAATTGCCAATCCTAGAATTGCGAATTTCCAATTTATTGTGTTCTTTCTAAATTACGAAACACCGACCGGGGACCCCTCCAAAAAGTGTTGGCAATTACCGCAAAAGCAGTATGATCCGGACCGGAATAAGGAAAAGTGTTGGATATGGGTGGTCCGTCGAAACCTAATCGGGTCATAAAAATGCAAAGTGCAACCACACACAACCGACAACAACGGAAAATTGAACGGTGTTTTGAAAAGGGAAAGAGAATAGGGGGTAAAGAAGAAAGAAAATGAGAAATGACCACCCATGGAGAAGGTGCATGTAGGGCCAATGAATGTTGAAATTGGCATTACGAAATGAATGGAATGAATAGTAGAAAATGAAATGTGAGAAAGAAACAAGTATATACAAGAATTTTTCAATTGCTCTGAAAGTTTGAAAATTTCAGAGTACACTGAACAGAATGAAATTTTCAGCTTTGTGATTGACAATTGATGTCAAAATTAGCACTGAAACAAGAGTTATGGCAGTTTGAATCTTTTTTATCTCGCTTCATTGAAATTGTAACAAAAATTAGTCAACTATACTAAAACTAAGACTGAAGTTATATTTTTGTTTGATTTTTTCTGATATTTTCAGGAAAACTGGAGAACTGTAAAAAACGTTTTAGAGCTTCACATTTTACGATTGTAAAAAATCAACACATGATATCTTCCTGTTTGGTACTGTATAAAAAATGTTGACTGAAAAAATTCTTTCAAAATTTAACTAAAAAGAAGCTACCGTTAAACCTCGAATGTAAGGACCCTTTTACTTTTAACTTCAAATCCATTATTCTCAGTTACTGTGAAATAAATCAAAATGTTATACACTGATAAATTCTTTATCATATTATCAGCCGCATTTTATCAGTTGACACACTTTTGATATATTGCATAGAAGCTGAAACAATCGAGCTCAAACATGACAGTGTTGAGGCGCTTCTATTAGGTTGGAAGGAAAGTAACTGTCCCTTGTTTTATCTGTGAACAATACAAAAACCAGATTAAGCCAACATTAGCAGTATGCACCGTCGTGTTCCATAGCATGTTGCCAACATTCAGGTATTTTGTGGCTATTCCACCTCCAAAAGCGAGCTAGCCGCAGATCAAAGAATTTATTTTTTAGTTTTTTTTTTCATAAATGGTGCAAAATTCATCACCCTCTAGATTACTTCGTATATCTCCGAATAACCAATAATCTGATAGAGCCGAGTCGGGACCATAAGTATGTGAGGGAGAACCGTGTCGATGAAGCGGCTCAGGTCTGACTTGACTGTCGTTAAAAAATGAAAAAAACCGCATGTTCACGGAAAGTCACGTAGTACCTTAGCCGCTTTGGCTGGACGGTTCTTCTTTACTTCCGTGAAAGTTCTAATTTTGTTTTATCAGACTATTGGTTATTCGAAGATATACGACTTCATCTGGAGCGTAAGAACTTTAACATTATCGATGAGAAAAAAAAGTACTACAGCAATACTTTGATTCGCGCCCAGATGGCTTTTGGAGGGATGGTATCCACGAGTTACCTAAATGTTGACAACATGCTGTGGATCACGACGGTACATACTGTCAATCTTGGATTAATCTTGTTCTTGTTTTATTTACTAATTGAATAATGGACAGTTACTTTCCTGCCAACCTAATAGGTTTTACTATTTTTTTTTCGAAAACATGTTCTAGTCAGACAAATGCTTAGAAAATATAAAGGTAATACAATTGGAAAATTCTTAAGGTACAATCTCCCGTTCTTGTTGAAAAATTATAACCGTGCACAAAACTCCAGAATCTTCCTAGATGACATTCTGGTGAAAAGTGGGAATGTTTTGGCAGGCTGACATCCGAGCAACATGTAAGTACACGTTCAAGTGGATGTGTGTGGGGTGGTTGACCAATTAGCGGATAAGCGTTCTCCAACGTTCATGAATATATAAAAAGGAGAGGGAGAAGGACGTCGTGAATTTCTGGTGTGGGGTTTGTAATAACCATAATAAAGTGGGAGGCAAGGAAGAAGGGGTTCATAATGAAACTGGAAGACACTGAAGAGAGCTTCGATTTTTCCAAAAATGATTCATTAAGCTTCAAAGTCTATGAACCTTTTTTCAAAAAAAAATAGAAAAGTATCAAGGGGGTGTTAAAATCACATGTGAACGCAGAGAAAACAAGAGATGCGCTGGAGGCTTGTGCAGCACAAAACTTCTGTTGTAAGACATCAGCCGGGAGATAGCGCTGAGCACAAAATATATCCGGTGAGAGAACAAGGGGTCCTTCCCTCCTTCACCGCCGATATTCCCCCCATCATTCGCTCCTCATTTCAATTCGTTTTCTTCTTCTTCTTTGCTTTTTGCTACCCACACGCTTTTTGACTGCGTAATTTTTTGTCTGTCTTTTCCGCGTTGACTCGAACAGTGTGTAATGTGTACCGCCCCGGGTTTTTCCACAGAAACGCAACTTGGACACCAATCCGATTAGTTTGCTGCTGGGACAAGAATTAGATATTCAATAGTGCGCAAAAGTGGACAATGGAAAAGGAGGATCAATTACATAACGAATGCATGTTGCAAAAGGGTGGTGTAGAAAAGGAGAAGGAATCAAGATGGGGTGTTTTTTACAGAAATCTTATCTTACAGAAATTTTTAAACTTTAAAAATTCAAAAAGCGGGAGAAAAGGTAATACTGGGTGAAGCGGCGAGGCAAGCAATTGGAAAAGAAGCTAAACAGAGAGGCCAAAATTGGTTTCTGAGCAAATGGAATGTATGTACAGCGATAAATCACAGAATCAGACGCATGACGACGACGATGATGATGGCGAATATCAAGGTTGACGGACGGGTGAAGGCTGATTGGCATATCTGCAAACAAGGGTTTATAACGAAATCCCCAGGAGAATCGAAAACTAACGAATTCCAATTGCTCAAGACTTTTGACTCTGACGCCAGTCACGGATTTGATGAATTTTGAGATATGACAATCGGTGGTGCATCCCGGGATGAAGAGTTCGTGTACGTCGTCTGGATCTTCTGATGTGGAGTTTCGGAAATAGATCTGGAAAAATAATATTTCAAGAAAAGCTTGAAACTAGCCAATTGCAGCCCACCCAATCTGTGAACTTTAAACTCAATTTTCTCAGTTCCTTTGATAAATATCAAAAAATTATCAACTGACGGAATATTGGTGATATTATAATATATAATTTATCAGTTGACAGAATGTCATTATGTTACTTAAAAATTAAGATAATTAAACTCAAATTTGAAGGTTTGGGTTGGCTTCTTTCAGAACAAAAACGTAATTTTTCATTTTTCTAGAAAATAAAATAGATTATCAAGAGAAAAGTGCATTGAAAGTTGCGTAAAATTGGCAAGGGCATTGAAAAGTTGAACATTTCCGCTTCTGGTATAACAGAAAAGGGCGAACATATTTTTTACAAAAACTAACAAAACAATTTTCAAGTCAAATTTCACTTAATCTATCTTGGTTCTTGGGAAAAATTTTCGAAAAACCCTAAACTCAATTTTATTTATATTATGAGAGAGGTTTTGGCAATTGACCATTCATTGATATTTTTCCCGAGAGCCAAAAAAACTTGAGCTGACAATTAGGTTACACTTTTATTCTAATTTTCCCCGGTGCGTTGTCTTCTACAGTAATCTGGACTGGTGGTTTTTCGTTTATCTCAATTTCTTAAATAAAATAAAAAAAATTACCCGAAACATGGTCATAAACCGCGATGCACACCTGTCCGGATTACTGTACAAAACAATGCACATAAATACCTCTCCCATTTGGTTCAAAAACTTTCATTATCTTTTACCTTTATATTATTTCCCGTATGAAGTTCCACCATTATACAAGCCGTGTATGGAATCAGCTGATGGTTACTGATTCCAAGACCATAGAGTAGTGCGGTCAACGTTCCGTCGTGCTGAATAACCAAATAATATGACTTTTGTCTTCGAAATTTTAGTTACTGAAGAATATAGCAACGCTTTCTTTGTGTTCAAATGTTGGGATGCCAGAACTAAACTTTCCGACCATTGATCAATCATGTAGCCAGCCCTGAATACTTCTTATGTTTCTTTTTCATAGTTAATGTGTTAACTTACATATATTTTGCTTTTTCTCTGCTATTGAAAAGTTGGAGTCTCGCGATTCTTCGAATTTCTGTGATCGTATCCAGTAAGCTTCGATTATTGACCTTTTGCTCCACCCATTCTGGGAATGGGAGGCCGTTATAGTGTTCTAGAATAATATTGTAGATATCTTTGATATTCGCGTAGCGAGTCACGTGGCCGGTATGGTTTGAAATCATATCCAACTCGGATTTGTATCTGGAATAATGTTGTTCTATTTGCTGCAAAATTGAAACACTTACTTTTCATTAATATCTCTTTCGATTTTCTTTCGTTCATCCGCCACTATTCTCTGATAGTGTGGACATTGAATTTTGCTCGGACGGAGCATCTAAAAATGTAATTTTTCAATTTCTAATTCCATTTGCATACTGTAAAACCTGTAATAGAAGGACTTCAATTCTGAGCTCAATTATTTCTGGTCTTGTGCAAAATATCAGAAATGTGTCAACTGAAAAAATGTTCATAATATTATGATGAACAATTTCTCAGGTGACAAATTAAAACAGTTTTTAACATGAACAGTGATCAATTGGCTCAAAGTTAAGAGTGACACTTCCATTACACTTTTTATGGTGAGTAAGGTACCGGGTCTGGCTTCCCATTGGTACGGATTGGAATCGGTTGCCAGTGTCTAAACTTTCCATCATTCCAAATTTGCAAACCGTCCGGCGGGAACAATGTGGTGGCTACACACTGCGCCGTTTCAATCGCACGATCCGCATCGGAAGCACGGATCGTAATCTAAAAATAACTTTACAAATTCATCACTTGATTCTAAGATTGTTGAACGATATTATATACATTATCGTTTAAAAATATACAGTATCGGTTTAAAAGATATACCAAATATAATTTTCAAGTCGAGTTTGACCTTTTCAGAAGATTATAGCTTGGTTTTCAAATTACCGATTATTTTCTAACTTTAGAGTGTGTAAAACAAACCTAGATCAAAAATTTCACATTCACAGAATTTTTGAAAATTCCTACTTTTCCGCTTTTCGTTAATTTCTGGAAGCCTCCTCTTTTCGGGCCGTGTTTTTTACTGAAAATATGAAAAAAAACAGATAATGTTCAGATATCGGCCAATAGCTAAAATACTTGTAATTTTCAAAAAATTCGGTTTATGCAAAGTTTTCAAACTAGGTCTGGTTTGTACCCTCCAAAATTTTCAAAGTGATCGAAAACTTGACAGCCAAGCCATAAACTCCTGTAAAAAGTGAGAATAGCCGAAAATCAACAAAAAAAAATACGTGTTTCTTATTGCTGTAGGAGAATTTCACCTTTTTTCGATCGAAAACGGATAAAACCGAACTTTGATACCGACGACGCAAGAACCTGCCCAGTTTCGTTGCCTGATCAATGCCGACCTGGAAGTAAAAAAATGAGAAAAACATTTAAAGATAAAAGAAAAGCCCAATAGCCAACATTTGTCAGTTGGTTCCATCCGCGAGGCCAATACGTCTCGTTGTAAGGGTCACTAGGATACGGTAGACTTTCTGGAGCACGGTCACCGTGGCGCCAAACGGCCAACAAGAATTCCACCTCGGCTACACATGGTAAGAGTAGCGAACTGAAGACCAAGTAGAGAAATTGCATTTCTGCAAACGTTGAATGTTTTGGGGACAAAAATGTTGAGTGAATAGGTCAAATTGTGTTGGATGAGTGGAAAGTTGAGGAATTAGATATGGTGTTTAGTTTTGCATTTTTTCGGTCAGGAATACAGAATTCTTCAAGCGTCATTTTATATTTCTATAAAATAAAAATTGAAAGAAATCATTAAATTAGTTTTCGTTAAATGAGAAAGTGAAGGAAGTCGTTAAATTAGGTAATGACTGTGTTTTTCCTTTTTTTTTCCGCTTTCGAAAATGAGAATACTGAAATTTGTTCGATTCAACATCCAGGAAGTCTCCCACTAGCACATATCCAAAATATCTAAAAATGGAAGATGCTTCTCCAGATCAGAGACCATACAAGATTCAAATGCTACTGAGCAATCAAAAATCCAAAATTTTCGTTTCATCACTAATAAGGAATTTCCGGATGTCTCATCGTTTTTGAACATTTTCTAATCCTATCAAGGTGTCACCGAAAAAAAATTCGCCATCCAAAAAACAGAATCATCAAAAAATAAAAAGTTGGACCATCAAGTCGCAAAAAAAAATAAATTGGTGGAAGAGAAATACACGAAAAAGCATGTGTGTTTCTTGTGTGTAGTAACACATCTCATCATCCATCGAGATGTTGTTAAACTTCATTGTTGTGACTCTCCCAGGATTGACATGGGGCTTTTGAGACAAGATAAAAATTGATAAGTCGTGTCTCTTCCATCATTTTTTTTCTTGTTGGTCTCTCTTTTGGTTGCCACTGACTTGTGTTTCGAGGAGGTTATGACACCAAGAGATGATAGGATGGCAATCAGAAGTAATCAAATTTTTTAATGATGTTGCTGTTGTTGGATGGGAGAAAAAATCAAATGAAAATGCTACAAGTGGTCTAGCGACGACACATGACACCAATAACCCATCTTCTCATTTAACATCCACTAGTCTACTAATTGGATGCTCCTGATGGGAGAGAGATAGAAAACATATAACAGGAAAACATGAAAAAAATAGCTGTTAAATGAATCGAAACACAACATGTGTTATTTGCAGTCAATCTCATTTTTCGTTTTCCTACAGTATGCCCAAAGTTCAACTAATTTTATATAGCAGCAAACTAAAACCCGTCCCAACTCCAAACTCAATTTTCTCGAATCTTGCGAAAGATATCAAAAACGTGTCAACTGAGAAAATATTGGTGATTCCATGATTATATCAATTGACCAAATTTTGATATCTTCCACGGGAATCGAGATAATTGATTAGAAGAAATACGGTATCTGGATTCAGGTTTCTTTCTTCTACGAAGTGTCAAACTCTTCTGCCTCAAGTTCTACTGTTGTTTTTGGAGCTCTTAAATAAGAAATTGAGATCAATTTAAAGTTTGGTGGTCACTTTAGCGTACAAAAACAAATGAAATTCAAAAACTGGACTTTGGAAAACATTTGAAAGTTTTACCGATGATGGATAAGCGAATTTTCATGACGGTATGATGAAAATGTTGTTAGTAAACCGCTTTTACTAGCTTTTTGTTTTGAATACGCTATCAGTTCAATCGAAAACGATTGAATAAAGGACTGCAGATTATAGTTTTTTCCGACTGGTTTTTTTTTGAATTTTCTGAAAATACTACGAAAAGCTTTTGGGTGTATTTTCAAACACTGTTAAAAATTCAGGAAAGATGTACCGTAAACGCTCATAGAATCCCACATTAAGATCAATTATCTCGATTCCTGTGAAAGTTATCAAACATTTGTCAACTGATAAATTATATATCGTAATATTATCAAAATTTTATCTGTTTACTAATATTTTATAACTTTCACAGAAACCGAGATAACTGAGTTTAAAGTGGACGGTTTGGGTTCTATCTGAGGAAATACAGTAGTTTGCATTTTTCAAGTTTTGTGAATAACATTTCAAATTTTTATCAATTTGTGAAAAAACCAAAAAAAAATTCAAAAGAAAAAAAAATTGAGTTCTTCAAGCATCTAATCCAAAAAACCAAAAAAGAAGGCAGAAGAACAAAAAAAAAGAGGATTGAAGACCAAGTGGTTCCTCTCCAAAAAAAAATTGTCCTTCAGCTAATTCATCAAATAAAGCTCTCAGAATCTTTACCCATTCATCAATTCAACCTCTCAAGCAGCTTTATTTTTCGTTCAAAATGAATCCTAACAAAAACGATTCGCCAAAACAAAAGACCTCATTCAAGACAAAAAAGAAGGAAGAAGAAGAAAGCGTGAAGAACCACAAGTTGCGGTTTTTTCACAGATTCCGATACCGATAAGATTGGTTATCTGGCAGAATGTGTAATGGTCGGATGGTTTTCACTTTAAGATTGATAACGTGCGAAAAAGATGATATAATACATCGATACAAGTTTGAGTTCGTATTGAAGGAATGATGGAGTGTCTGCAGAAGGCGTTGGAGGAGGAAGAGGAAGAAGAGAGAATGTTTCCACTTCTGATAGTGCAGACACAAAGATCAAATACGGGTTAGGTCAGAGACAATAAGTAACTGGAGAAATTGATAATTTAGATAAGATTCGTATTTTGATACTTTTTGTGATCAGCAAGAAAACAAAAACGGTAACGGACAAAAATTATTTTATTTTCATTTTTTGAGTGGAACAATGTCCATTCAGAAGCCCTGAAAAATGAGTCATCACTTTAAAAGTTGTCTAAAAATTTCAGAGTATCTTCAACAAATTTAAAACTTCATTTTTGTAACTGAACTTCTTGGAAAAATTCAAACGAAACGAGTTAAGCAGTTTTGAAGAGGCGCATACCGTGAACACTCTAATAGAACGCTATCTGAAAAGCCAATTTGAGCCCATGTATCTCATTTTCTGTGAAAGATATCAAAAAGTGGTTAACAAATATAATGTTGCTGATATCATGACGAACATTTGATTTGTTGACAACTTTTTGATATTTATCAAAAGAAGTGAGATATATAGGCTCAAAGTGGACGTTCCGGGAGCCGTTCTGTTAGAGTGTTTACGGTAGCTCGTGACAGTGATAGTTTCGACATTTTTGGCACTTGTACAGTTACAAACACCTCTTCAAAAATTGGCAAAGATGTTGTAAATTATAAAAAATTTTATATTTTCCGCTGAAAAGTTGAAATACGATGATTTTTTGTCCGGTATTATCTATATAGCTTCAGAATATTTTTTAGTTTCAAAAGGATCCAAATTTTTAATAAATAAATTCCGGACATATTCCAAAATTTCAATTCAATTATCAAGATTCGTGCATTTCTCTCATGAAATTGTATTTATTTCAGAATTTAAAGTCGAACACCGAAATTTTTATCTCTGCTGACGTTTTTTGAACAATTTCTGATGGTCAGAATTTTATAGTATGTAGATCCGTAACTTTTTTAGTTTATGGTCATCTTACGTTTAGCTATGCAGGAAAAACTGAAAAAAATTATGACGAAAATGTCAAATATCTTGGATCCAGGCTAGGTCGGCTAGGTCGGTTTTCGACGAATCAGACAGACAAATTTTCCACCAAAAATTTTTTCGGATAATCAGATATCTCCGCAAAAAAATTTTTGGAGGATTCTCAGTCGAAGAATCTATCCGAAAAAAGTCGGATAATTATCTGAAAAACTGGAATAATCGGATATCCAATTATCCGACTCCGACCGAGCTTGTTTCCAGTTAAAGGACCCAATTTTGAAAACAAAAATTTTTTTTGAAAATTTAGTTAAAGTCTTTTCTTTTTTCAAATTGATAGCATTATATACCCGCCCTCACATCTGAAAATTATAATTTCCTAAATTTTTCATTTGAATTCGTCACTTCTTTACATTAAAGTAACATCTCAAAAATCTGAAATTCTATTCTAAAATGCCAAACAAAATGATTCATGAAAAATATGAAAAATAAACTACGGAAGTTCAGAATATAACATTTTCTGCGATATGTGTTCGTCACTGCATCGAGATCCGCAGAAAATGACGACGAACGGAAAACACGTTAAATTTTTAATAGGTTCCAGATTTTTGGCATATTCCCACATATTCCCCACCATCCATAAAGTTCTTTTTTGCCTGGATTTTTTTTAGGGTGTTCGAGTTTTATATGAAAAACTTCATTGAATACTAAAAATGTGAGATAATAGGAAAATTTGTAAAATTTATATAATGGCAGTGAAAGAAATGGTGAAATTAGAAAAATGTAAAAATTAAGCTATCAATGAAAGGCGTTAGAAACGAGAAATACAGTTAGGTGACTAGATAGAGAGATTCATCTATTTGAGGCATGGAGTCTTGGGGGTACGGTACAGGTACAATTTATAAAACATAAATATAAAAGTTTCACGGTTGGGGTTGTTATAGGATCCCGAAAAATTTGAAAAGATACGAAATTGAGAATTTTAAAAAAATTAACATGGTGGCTTTGGTGGGCATGGGGTCAACCCGCGGCATTGTTGAGACTCCTCTGCCAGTCCGATGCAATGGCATCCGGATTCTCCGACGCATTGACGGCTTCTGAAATTAAAATTTTATAGATAAACTGGTGAATCTTAAACAAACCTTGTCTGAACTCCGACCTCGCAGGCAAGTTGAGTAGAGCATGGGCTCCATTCACACCTGGAAAATTGGAAATTTGAATTTCCAAAAAAACCAAGAAAAAATCTATCAAGTAGCCTACCAGGTATTCCAAGCGCATTGTGGGGCGCAGCTTTGGGAGTTGCACTCTCTCTCCTCTCGATCTGGTCCGTCGCAGTGGCAAGCAGCGTCTGGGCTTCCGGCTCCGTTCAAGCAAGTACGGGTACGAATAGACTGAAATTAAACTTATTGCCAGCTCTTTCATTGGTCCCAACCTGTCCTCCTCCGCACTCCTTATCGCACATTGACCAATGACACCATTCCGACCAGTTGCAGCAGTTTTGCCCCTCGCACAATGTGGTCTCAATACTTGGTCCTTGGCAAGTGGTAGCCTCTTGTCCGTTTGGTCCCAAGCATCCACGAGTTCTAGTTCTTTGTCCTGGTCCGCACTTGGAAGAGCAACCAGACCACTCACACCACTCGGTCCATTCGGCACATGGAGGTCCGTAGCAGAATTGGCTCTCCTCGTTTGGTCCTTGACAATCAGTTCCGTATTGGCAGACACGTTGTCTTCTCTTGGATCCAGATCCGCAGGAAGCTGAGCATGTAGACCACTCCTGCCATGGAGACCACAGAGAACATGGTCCTCCGTCGCATGGGCGTTGCTCAGTCTTTGGTCCTGGGCAGAGATGGTCACCGAAAACTCCTCCGAGGCAGGTACGTTGACGAACAGCGACACCTTGTCCGCAAGTGGCAGAGCACTGTCCCCAATCCTCCCATTGCGACCATTCTGGGCATGGTCCAGCGCTGCATTGCTCAGATTCGTAGTCCTTTCCTTCACATCTGTTGGTTCCGAGATGGCAGAAACGAGTTCTCTCTCGTTGTCCAGATCCGCAGCTAGCAGAGCAGGTCGACCACTCACACCATTCTGACCAAGTCTGGCATGGTCCCATGTTGCATGGCTCGGTTTCGAAGTCTGGTCCTTGGCAATTGTTAGTAGAGCATTCACGTCGTCTGGACTTGGCTCCATCTCCACAAGTGCAAGAGCATGCTGACCAGTCGGACCAATCGTGCCAAACTCCAGAAGTCACTGGTGGGTTCACACATCCTTGTCCGTCACATGCTGGTGGTGGTGGTGGTGCTGGACGGTATCTGGTCGGGTAGGGTTGTGGAAGTGGTGGCTGAGTGGCGGTATTGATGACTGGAGCGAGAACTGGTGGTGGTGGAGTTGGAGACTGTTGGACTGGAGCACAATATCCTCCTGGGCATGGATCGGCCTTTGGACGAGCTGGATGTCTTTGGTTGTAGTTCTCACGATATTGCGACATTCTTTGTTGGTAGAGTTGGGCGTGTTGGTCGAGTGGAGAACGCTCGAGTTGAGGTTGTTGCTGAGGTGGGAGTTGAGGTTGTTGGGGTTGTTGTGGTGGGGCTGGTCCGGTTTGGAGTTGAATTTGAGATTGTCCAGATTGCGGTGGTTGTGGCTGTGGCTGTGGTTGTGGTTGAGGACGCTGTTGTTGTTGTTGCTGCTGTTGCTGTTGCTGTCTCTGGAGCTGAAGTTGAAGTTCGTGGGATCCAGAGAACGACTGTGGTTGCTGTGGCGGGCGCTGTGGTGGCTGCTGTTGCTGCTGTTGTTGTTGCTGTTGTTGCTGAAGACGAGCTTGATGCTCACGATGCTGTTGCTCACGTTGTTGTTGCTCTCTCAGCTGCTGCTCTCTTTGTTGTTGCTGTTGCTGCTGACCACTTGGGTATTGTGGAGTACGTGGTGGGAACTGTGGCGCTGGTGGAGCTGGCATTCTTTGTGGGGCCGAGCGGGCTGGGCAACCACGACGCTGGATTTTTCTACCGTACTCGCAGGCCTGGGAACGCACTTCGTGCCCTGGAAACAGAATTTTGAAGTTGTTACAGTACCGGTCCATAAGATATAAGAAATCGTTATTAGTTGATTTTGGCTATTTTCTGAATTCTGGAGAATGATTAGCAAGGTTCCGGCCACTTTTAAAATGTTTGAGGATGTAAAACAGATATAGATTGGACATGTTGCATTCAGAACTTTAAAAAAATTTTTATGAATGCTAAATTTTTAATCTAGGCATGTTCTCTTTACAGGCGAGCTCCAGACTCTTGAAAATGTCAAAAATCAACTGAAAAACAAGTTCCTGTATATCATGTTGACAGGTACTGTATATCCCTGAATGAAATTACCGTTGATAGTGCAGTGAGACCAATCAGTCCAGTCTCCGACTCCTTGAACAGCCTCGTCTCCTTGTTCTAAAAATATTAGATCCAATTTTCATAAATTAGCTCCAGCTCTTACGCCTCTTCTTTCTGTCAACCTTATCGGTGGACGAAGCCAATCCGTCCTCCTCCAATGGTGGATGAGCATCAAACTGGTGACAGTCAACGACCAATTCCAACATTCGAACAATATCCTTCTTGTTCTCTGGCTTTTGCTCGACAAGGTCAATCTTGTCTTGAACCGAGTTCTCCGAGAACAAATAGCAGAAGTGTTTCTTCGTCTCATTATGCAAGTAGTAGTAGACCACTGAAACTTCTTTGTGCTTATCTGCTGTTTTCTTTATCTGCTCTTTTTTTGTCACTGCTTTGAGGTGCCAGCCTGTGTGACCCCAAACGCAGAGATCGAATTTCGAAGAAAACGCAAGAGAGGTTATCATATCTCAAGTTGCCGAAGAAGTTGAAGAAAAGCGCAAAAACGTGAAACACGCGAGGGAGAGGGGCAGTGTAAATTTGCAAAAGCAATCAGTCAAAGAAGCAGAAAAAGAGATATTTGCGGATGAGTGTCATTTGTTATAGATATTGCTTGACACATCAATCTTCCCCGTTTCTCAGCTCCCCTCATCCGGTGGTGCAAAAGCGAATTTTTACCTGCCGAGCACTCTGGGAAGATGTCCACGCATTTCTTCTGACACTCGTAGGCGGTCGCCTGCATCATCATCAGTGGGGAGGATCCTTCTGAAAATTGTGAGATAATGGAAGTCATGGGGTTACTGTAGGTAGTTATCCTAGTGATAAGGTTACTGTGAAAGTCATTTAATTTTTAGGTTACTGTAGAAGTCATCCGAATCTTCAGGTTACTGTAGAAGTCATCCGAATCTTTAAGTTACTGTAGAATGTCATTTAGTTTCAAGGTTACTGTACAATGCCATATTGAATAAATGAGTAATTTAAAAGACATGAACGAGTAATAAGAAAATCATATGATAAAAGCCCACCCATATTGAAGCTCAATTATCTCGGTTCCTGATCAAGATATCAAAAAATTATCAACCAATGAAATATTTCTGATGTGTCATGATGACTATGTTATCAGTTGACAAAATTGTTGTCTTTCACAGTAATCAAAATAATTGATTTCAAAGTTGACGGGTTCGAAGAGCTTTTTAAAGGAGAAATATGGTATGTGATACAGTGGGAACACTTCAAGCTCAATTATCTCGATTCATGTGAGAGGTGCCAAAATACTGTCAACTGACAAAAAATAGGTGATATTAAGATAAATAATTTATCAGCTGACAAGTTTTCAATATCTTTTACAGGAATCGAGATAATAAAGCTCAAAATTGACAGCCTGGGTGAGCTCCTATTAGAGAAAATACAGTATGTGATATAGAAGCAAAGAATAGATGACAAAAAAGTACCGAAAACTCGAAATAAAATTTCTACTGGAAATAAGAAGTTTTGGGAATTAAATAAAATTAAATCCCAAAGTCGAATTTCAACTCACCGAGAGCAGTGTTATTGTGCATTCTTGCGCACAAGTCATCAATTTTCGTGACATTCTTTCCTCTAGACACCGAGATTCTGCCTGAAAATTTAAAAAAAAATTGAATTAACAACGATTTCCCCACAACCCCTCAACACTCAATCACATTATTTTCAGAATCGAGATTCTTCTAGTGTTACCTATTACACACCCACCTCCCCCCCTATTATCGGCCTAAACCAGTTTTCCTGATATGATACTCACCTGCGTCGGCAAGGCAGAACAAGGCTGCCAAGGCAAGTAAGCCTACAGTAGCCTGCATGTTGCGGCTGGCAATGGACGTGGCTATGGGACCGCGGACACAAGAGTGCACAACGACACGACTGACGGTTGATAGTGGGCGGAGTCGAGAAACAAGCCGACGAGGGGGTTTATGAAAACGAAGAACATGAAGAAGGTGAGGAAGAAGAGTGAAAAAAGAAGATGAAGGTAGCTGAAACATCAAGAGAGCGAGATGAGAGATGAGAAGAAGGGGTTGAACACAACTGTAGTATAGTGAAAGCTAAAGAGAGGAACAAAACTTCTTATTTTATTTTATTTTTTGCTGCCTTCGAAACGAGAGAAAACACGGGCTAAAGATCGAAAAGAGTTGGGCTCAGGAGTACGTCAAGAGGAAAGGGGGGGGGGAACTCGGAAGCGGTAATAGATGCTCTAAACGTTTTCGAATGTCATTTCGAAAAGGTTCGAAGGGAGAGAGGGGAACATATATCAAAGAAGTAACATAAAAGAGAAGTGACAACCTGAAAGGGAGGAGTTGAAAAGGGCTTGTGTTGAGCGGACTACTGTAGTTCTGGAAATTGAAGTGATGCGATAAGTGCAGTTTAGAGAATGTCACTTTGAAGCGTCAAGAATTATCAGAGATCTTTTTTAAGGACCATAATCTAAAAATTGAAATTAAAAATCAGAAAGTTAAGGGCCGAGGGATCTCTTGGAACGCCTATTAGTGCATTCCGTAAAACCTGTAATAGACGGGCTTATCAATTTTGACTCAATTTATTGTCGTTTCTGAAAATTATACCAAAACGGGTCAAGAAATGATTACCGTAATATCGAGAGATTCATCATTTTTTACTGCCTTTTACAGTAACCCAAATAAATTGATAAAAATGAAAAAAAAACAATATTTCTACTTCAGGCTTTACCGTGGATCACTGTACATTTAACCCTTCAATCTACCGTGAAACCTGTAATAGAAGGACCTCCTAACTTTCAACTTTGATCTAATTTATCTCGATTCCTATGGAAGATATCAGAAATGTATCAACTAATAAATTATTTATCACAAAATCACCAATATTTTATCAGTTGACAACATTTTGATATCATTCACAGGAATCGTGGTAATTGTGCTCACAGATATGTTTCGAACTCTGTACTTCCCATTTTTTCAGTTTAGAACAAAGTTTCTACTTTTTTTTGTTGGTTTTCTATGACCGTAATCCAAGTTTTTTTATCCCCTTTTTTTTTTGAAAACCAAAAACGTCTGATCTGTTCCATATTCTGAAAATCCAATCCTCCTTTTTTAACTTTCCCAAAATCGCAACAAAATTATCTCTTCCTTCCCTGCGTGACGCAGAAACACTCATCAATTGCACTGCCAAGTGATATTTCATCCTCAGGTACTTTCTTTGCCCCACAACACAACACATATCTTCATTTAACACACACACTCATTTTTCATTGGTCGTTATTTATTGCACAGTTGTTCAATTCCCGCCTGGAGGTCCATCTCGGTCAGTTGTGTTTCCGGTGAAACTATACTATAATGTTCTTGATCTTCTGTTAAATTTGAAAGCCGGGTTTTGAAACAAAAACACAAAATGCAACATTTCATGATTTTTCTCTCTTCTCGTCAGAAAAGTTGAAAGATAAGTGACAAGTGATGATGAACATATCATATCTCAAGTGTTTTAATAAAAGTTTGGTGGCTCCGAGAGCAGATGACAAAGCATGAGACGACGCCTTTTTCCACGAATTTCTTGGAAAAGGGTTTCGACGAAGAAGAAAAAAAGTGAAAAGAGAAAAGAAAATTGAAGTTCATATGAAACATGAGACTTTTAGGAGGGAGCAAAACAGAAAGTTTGGGAAAATAGAGTCACGAAAAGAGATGATTGATAACTTGAGAATGAGTCATTTAGGATTTTTTTGAAGAAAAAATATGAAATGGTGAAACTTGAAATGATACTTCTAAATTTGTCAAGGGAAAAAAGATGCCACTGTGAATACTACTATAACATGACAATAATTTTAACTTCAGCGTTTATTTTTATTTGCTTTATCTGTTTTCTTTCGATGTTTCTGTTATTTGCCAAAAAGAATTGTATTGGAAACGCACGAAAATCTAAAAATGGATCCTGAAGATAAAAATATTTTTGGTTACTGTAGTTGTCGTTGTGGGACCTTTGATTACAGTCACCGGCCAACACGGATTTTTTAATCAGCATAATATCTCTCTTTTTTCATACTTCGATCAATTTCTGCCGCAATTTTCATCTCCAGACAGAAAATGCCACTTTTCTTTTCATTTTTCCTTGCCGATTGCATATCACTAATTTTTATTACACAATTTTTACGAATAATACGCAATTGAGAGCAAGAAATCCGATGCCCCATGTGACTTCCGTCAACAAAAATCAGTGTCAGCCTGAAGATTCAGAGAAAACATTCATTGAAAATACATATATACAAAAAATGGGAATTTAGAAAAAAAAACCTAAATGGCTAGACACCTGCAGTCGTACAACGTGTTGTAGGTATAACGGAAGTTCATACATCGACCAGGGCAATAACCTTCGGGATCCATGCATTTTCTAAAGTCAAGAAGTTTTTTGGAAGCGATTTTCGAGTAATTCCATACCTCGTGAAAGTATTAAAACCGCAGATGTGAGGTGCTAAAGTTCCACCTTGAACATTCGGCACCGGATTGTAGTCAGGCACAATACCAGATCTAATGTTGCCCTGAAAACTAAACTTCTAAGAGAAAGTTGAAATTCGACTCACTTGGTTAGCTCCATACCAATGATTTGGTGCGTAGGGCCATTGTGATAAAGTGGAACTGATCAACAAGAAAGAGATGTAAATTTTAATGAAAGCCATGGGGAATGAAAAAAAGGGAAGCGATGAAGATGTTGACGGGTAAATGGCAAGAGGGGGAGGTGGTGAACACGAAGATTGATGGCGTCATATGCGAAGGTGACATGAATTTTTTTTTGTAATCTGTGAGGGTTCAAATTCTTTTTTCAGATGAAGCGGAGAAAGAATCCGGTATTCTTGAACTTTGATACAACAAGGAGATCAATAGTGAAAAATGAGATCAAGTTATGAATATTTACCGTTAATTGTGATTGTATTGTTTACTGAAATACGTATAAATAATCTTATCAATAAGTCTTGATATTAATAGGAGAAACCTTTTGTCAGTATATCACTTTTCAGTAATTTGTACAGAAAAATAACAAGTGGACAGTGAGGAATTCATCAAGGATGTGTGGAACTCTTCAAAAGTTGAAATTTCGGAATTTTCGGAATTTTTTAAATTATTTGATCTCCGTGGTCTTATAGCCAATAGAAAATCCACAGCACCGGTCCACGAAATATACTAAATAAATTTCAGTTTATTTTCGTTCAATTTTATCATTTTCAGGAGCCTAAAGCTCGGCTGTCAAGTTTCCATACACTTTGAAAACTTTGCATAATGTAAAACATACCTAGATTGAAAACTTCACAAACTTTTTCGAAAATTTCTAGTGTTCTGGCTATTTGCCGATTCCTGAAGGACACCTGTTTTTTACCGTTTTCAGTGCGAAAACATAAAAAAGTGGTGTCTTTCGGAAATCGGTGAGTAGCAGAAGAACTCGGAATTATTCAAAAAATTCTGTAAATGCAAATTTTTCAATCTAGGATAGTTTTATACCTTCCACAAATTTCAAAGTGATCGGAAAAATTACAGTCGAGCTCTAGACTTCTGAAAATTCTCAAAAATGACCAAATATCAACCGAAACATATGTTTAATCTGTTATCAGCACGTTCCAAGTCGTGTCCTTCCTATGTTAGGGTTGAAATGGAAAGTGTCAAAATCGTGTCATGAACATCACGAATTTAAATGTCGTAGATGGTCTCGAGAAAAACCAATCCTTAAAAATAAAATGAAAAGTGACGCAAGCGTTACTGTGATAAAAACGTCTGTGTCTTGATGGGGTGAGTATCAATCTGAAAGATATGCTCAAGTTTGCAGACAGAGAAGGGGAAATGCTGATTATTCCTGTAATTTTGTGAAAAACCTATGTTTTTCTGGTACAAAAAAAGCGGTGCTGTAAAAAAGAAACACCGCTGGATTTTGCCGAAAGTCCCACATTAATCAAATACTGTAACCTGAAAACCTTTAAATCTTCATAGTTTCCAGATTTCTTGTTTGCTGTGCACTGCTTTTTGGTCAGTTTTCTGATATTTTTTTCAGTCAACTCAGAAAATGAAAATTTTGTTACCAGCTCCGTTTTTTGTACCAAAATGATATTACAGGTTTCACCCGCGTAGATCAGCCGGTAACCATTTTCTGGAAAACGGATCAGAGAGAGCCCATTTAGTGGACAGGTCCTCCACATAAACTAGGATGTCCTTCGATGGTCTTTTTTTAGAATATGCGAGTTTCCAACATGTCTAGACAGGTCTTGGATAGAAATGGTACATTTTGGAGGTCAAACCTCATCAAAAGCCTTTTGGGAACATAGATCGGATGGAACCCATATGATGAACAAAGCGTTCACAAATTTTTGATCTGTCTAGATAGGCCATGGGCAAGAATGGTACATAGTGGTGATGATCAAACATTACCAATAGTCTTTTGGATTGGATGGAGCCCATCTGGCGGACAGGACCTCCACATATATAAGCTCCAATTCCCTCCAATTGCCTCCTTTTTCGAACAGGCCTTGATTCTTCAAAAACTGAATTCCAAGAGGTTTGAAGAAGTTTCCCAGTTTTTTTCTTCAAAAGTTTCTTCCTAAGCACATATTTGACCTTTCACATCATCAACCAAAATGGGAACTGCTTTTTTCTAGTGCAAACTAAAACAACCTTTTTTCTCTTTTAGAATCATTTTTTATCCGGTTGGGTACAGTAAAACACCATTAAACTAGGACGAGCATTTTTAAAATGTACTTTTTCGCCCAGTTAACGACAATGCACTCTTATTTAATCATTAGATTTTTTAGATTCTTTTGTCTCAAACTTTCAGAAGTTTTACACAGTATGACTCATTAAATATCTTTTTATAAGTTTTCTAGATTTAGTCGTTCACTATTTACTGTTGAATCATTCAAAAAATCAAACTTAAAACCGCACATTTCAAAATAAAATAGAAGTGTACTCAGTTAAAAAGGTAAAACTACGCAAACAGAACATATAGTGAATAATTATAGATCGGTGTGTGGAGCAATCAAAATCGTTTAATGGCTTTTCTCCTTCTCTACATTTTGAAAACGGCCAAATACAGAAACATCAAATTGGTTTTTCTTCTCCCCCTTTTTTGTCACTTTTCTTCTTTAATTTTGATAGTTTTTCATCTTGATTTTTAGAGTAATATTTCTTATACCTTGATGAATATACTGAAAAGGGTACCGCCTTGGGTAATGGAGGGAAAAAGGGAGAGAGGGAGAGAGTGTCTTGTACATATTTTAATTGTCGTTTTCCCTTATCAATGTTTTAGACGATGCACAACTTTCTAGATCCCTTTATTCGTTTTGTCTGGGCCTCACCTTCATTTTCAGCCTCCTCAGATTATTTTGCATACATTTTTGAAAAATCGAATTTATGCAAAAAAAATCGAGAACTGTTTCCCATGAAGCCGAAACTTCCATCTCGTTTTTCCCATTCATCGTTTTCTTCTTTTTCGCACTTTTCGAAGCAACACTTTCATCCTCTCTATCTTTTTTATTTCCAGAAAAATATTTCATCCGGTTTTGGCGCTTCTTACCGTAATCCCACCTTCTAGTATTTTCAATGAGGGCTCACTGGATTCAGCTGGTGGTTACCTGCCTGCTGATCACCTATGGATGTTGTCAGGATGTTGCCATGGATTCTAATTCCAGTTTAATCGAGCAGACTGATCGATCGGACCTGCTTGGACAGATGATGGAGAAAGTTAACGATTTAAAAATGACTGAGTGAGTTTTAAAGCTAATTGATGAAATTCGGTAACTGAAATTTTTCAGAGATGAGCTCAAAACGTTCCTCCATCTCCTTAAATCGAATGTCTCTGATGATTATTCCGATGAGCACGTTTTGGAAGAGCATGGTCACGCCGCTGGAAACGATTCATCCCACGGAGGATTTCACGTCTTCTCGTTCCATTGGGAATACGTGAAAAACGACATGGTTCTCGTGCTATTTTTCATTGTTATCGGTTTATTCAAACTTGGTATGTTTAGAAGGGGAAAAAGCGTTTTTACGTGGGTATTGTGCACTCAGCTGGCGCCTTTGCAGTTCCTCGCCTTTTCATCTCGCCGCGCTGCATGAGTCGAAAGAAAATGGAAAGCACAAGATTTTTGAACTGTTTTTTGAGGTATCAAACATTCAGATGATAAGGTGATAGGGTAGGGCGTTAGAGGAATTTCTTAAATTAGGAATGTCACCGTAAAATTTAAGATGGAAGGGGTTTCGTACTGTCAACGTTGACCTAATTCATCTCAGTTTCTGGGAAAGATATAGAAAAGAAGTTCATTGAAAAATGTTTTTCATGATATCCAAAAAAACATACTTGCAACGGGCCGGGCCTTCAAAAAATTGGTCAAAGCCCGGCCCGGCCCGGCCAGTTGGCGCCAGCTTCGATTTTTGGGCAAAAAAGTGTTTTTTTTTATGGGGAAGTAGTGGTATTTATCATTTAATTTCGGGCTAAATTGTGAATATTGAATTTGTAAATGTTTAAACAAATTTTTGAAAAAAAAAATGTTTTTTCCTAATTTTTTCCAAAGTTGATATCGAAGAAAAAATTGCATTTTTGAAGCAAAATAACAGTTTTCTCTCGAAAACTAGTTTTTTTTGTTAAAAAATGATCAAAAAAAAATTTTTTTTGAGAAATTTCGACCAAAAAATTCTTGTCCGGGCCTACCGGGCTTTCGGTGCCGGTCCGGGCTTTCAACGATTTTTGCAAGTATGCAAAAAAATTTTGTTTATAATTTCTTGAAATTTGAGAGGACTCGGGATACTTTGAGTCAAAGATGACAACCAGCAGTGTGCGGAATGGAATTCGGAATTTCATATCTTCCGTAATTCTGGGGAATGTTTGAATCAAAATTCCGTGCTCAATAATCCGAGAGAAAGTTTTAGAAATGAAGCTTGTGCCGGAATATCCCGTGCAAAATATTACAGTCGTTTTGGTCAAATTTCGATTTTATAATCTTTCAAAAATCAGTTACAAATAACGATGAATACGAAAATTCGGCATACTTCAAAAATTTCGATTTTACAAAATATTTCATTTGGAATATTTCGTAATTTGTAATTCCGTTTTCAGAAAATATTTGGCAACGGTATAAATCATATTTGCAACGGGGAGAGCCGAGCCAAAAGTTTCGAATTTTTCAAAATTTAGTTATAATTTCAAAAATCCTAAATCTAGAATTTTTGAGATTTTACCCATGTTTCTAGTTTTTTTTTTCGAAAAATTGCTGAAATTTCTTTTTTTCAAACTTTAAAAATTCAAAACCACTGAACTGCAATTTTCCAATTATGCAATATATCGAAACAAAAAGTTAAATTGTTTAAGGTTATCACCACACCCGATTCACCAAGAAAATCCTCCCGGAATCCTGCTGCTTGATTATCATTGGCGTCATTTTCGGATTCTTCTTTATGTGAGCCGTTCACAATTCCAAAATGAAAAACCCCTCTCTCGTTTCCAGCGGAGATGACACTCATCAATCCATCAAATTCCTGGAATTCAGTACAAAAGTCTTCTTCTTCTACCTCCTCCCACCAATCATTTTAGAATCTGCGTACTCATTGAAGGATCGAGCATTTATCGATAATATCGGAACTATTCTGCTTTACGCTGTTTTGGTAACTCCTCGATTTTTAAGTTCAATCGGAAATTTTATTTTCAGGGAACTGTTCTGAATATTGTTCTCCTTGCTGCAGCCCTCTTGATCCTTATTTGGGTTGGAGTCATGGGAGAGATCAATCTGAGTGCCATGGACATCTTCACCTTTTCCTCTTTAGTCGCCGCTGTTGATCCTGTAGCCGTTCTTGCAGTTTTCCAAGAAGTCAGTGTCAATAAAATGCTTTACTTCATGGTTTTCGGAGAGTCCTTGTTCAACGACGCAGTCACCATCGTCTGCTACAATCTTGCTATTGAGTTCCAAACTCTTCCAGAATTCACTTGGTTTCATGTGAGAAAAAAAAAGTGAGGCTAAAAATAGAAACTTCTATTTTAGGGCCTTCTTGGATTTGTCAAATTCGCTTGTGTTGCCATTGGTGGTTTGATTATCGGTCTGATTTGTGGTGCAATATCCTCATTCATCACGAAATTCACCACTGACGTCAGAGGTAGGTCCCACAGAAAGTTTAGTCGAGTCGAACTTTTTTTTCAGTTGTGGAGCCTGTTATCCTTTTCGGAATGGCGTATCTGGCTTATTTGACCAGCGAAATGTTCCATTTCTCTGGAATCATTGCTCTAATCGCTTGCGGATTGTTCCAAACTCACTATGCATGCTGTAACGTGTCCTACAAATCCTTCACCAGTGTCATGTACATCACAAAAGTTGCCAGTACTCTCTGCGAGTCTCTCATCTTCATCATCCTTGGAGTCATGCTGGTCAATGAGCGAGAATGGTTCTGGGAGGATTGGCATCCGGTGTTCTCCGCGGTTTCTGTCATTCTTTGTGTGGTTGTGAGATTTGGGGTGACATTCTTCTTGACCTACATTGTCAACAAGTTCACAGGAGGAGTCCGTCATATTTCTTTCCAGGAGCAGTTTATCATGGTTAGTTAATTTGATAGTAGAACCTAGCAACGGTCAATATATTATACGAAAAAATATTTTAAATTTCAATTTCGGCCAGTTTGACAATTTTCAAGAGTCAGGAGCTCAGATTCCAAGTTTCCAATCACTTTGAAAATTTTGAAGGGTGTAAAACAGACCTTGACTAAAAGTTTTGCATTCACAGAATTTTTTGGAAATTCGATTTCCCATTATTCTCAAAATTCGATTTCTAGTCAGAATAGCCAAAAATTCTAGTCAGAATAGCCAAAAATCGGTTTGAAAATACGTTTTTAAAAATCTCAATGACCAATGAAATTTTAAATTTTCACAGAGTTACGGAGGTCTTCGAGGAGCCGTGTCGTTCTCTCTCGCTTTTATGATCACTTCTAGCGCGGATGTCAAAAACACTATTTTGGGTGCGACGTACGCTGTGATTCTGTTCACTAACATCCTTCAGGTATTTTGAAACGTTGTATTATTCAAAATTTCTGAGTGTTCAGGGCTCCACTATCAAACTCTTCGTGAAATGGCTCAATATCCGATTAGCCAAAAAAGATGATCATTTCCGATTGTTCAATGAGTTCAACAGTGGAATGGTTCACCATCTGTCCCAAGGAATTGAAGGAGTTTGTGCCAATAAGAACATGAGTATCATTGTGAGCTCTCGGAATTATTATGCATGGAAATTATTGATTTTTCAGAACAAGTGCAGTGACTTCTCCAAAAAATATGTGCGTCCAATACTGGAGAAGAATTATGATGCTAATGCAAAGAAGGAAGGCAAGTTGGTTGAGTTGAATAGAGCGGTGGCCATGAGGTGAGCTACAGTAATCCTGAGTCTCACTGTATGTTTCATAATTTGCAGAGAAGCGCTGAACAATAGTCCATCTCAAAGTTCATTCAAAAGACAACAAACTCTTGATGAGATGGCAGAAAGTGGTGCACTTCCACATGACTTAATGGACGAGGATCATCATCATGCCGGAAAAGTTCACACGGACCGAGAGGAAATTGACGAACGTGCTAATGAACTTCTCAAAGACGTCTCCACAATTCGTTCTCTCATGAACAATCCATATGAAGAGGTAATTTGAGAAAAAGTGATAAGAAATCAAACTATTTTTATCTTCTCAGTGCTACCTGGACCGCAATTTGACGCACGAGGAGGAAAAAGAGAAGGCTAGAGCGAAAATGAAATCATTGAAAAGTCGGGCGTTTAACATTTCGTCTGTGTAAGTTGAATGAATCAAAAGGTCAAGTCAAGGATCTTTTGAATTTCAGAAGGAAAACAATTGGATTCTTCGGAAAGAAGAAGTCGGTTCGTCGGAATGCTACTCAACAAGGTCTTATCCATTCTGCAATTGCTACACTTGGAGTGCAATCAGTCGACCGACCGTCAACATCGAGTAGGTTAAAACCCGGAATAAAATACGCAGGAGCAAATAAATGTCAATGTCAAGTAGCTGTGGTCTATCCGTATTCGCAATTCTGCTCGCTTATCATTGGACGTTTGAACAAACTGTTGTTTTAAGATAAGAGAAGAAGAATGCGTAACTTTTGGTGGTGATGTGTGTTGTGGTGGGAAAAAATAGGGAGGGAGATTTGCATATATACGTAAAAAAGTGTTGAAGGCTCTCATAATATTTTTGGCAAAAAACTCTTCAATGTAGAAATAAATGATTATCAGATAAGAAAAGATGAAAAAAGTACAAAAATATAAACATAGGGTACTTGAGTAAGGCTTATCGATTTTACGGATATTCCTGGGTTTCAGATTTTTTAAATTAAAAACATATTCCTAGCTATTCGAATCTTCGGTATCGTGAATTTTTGTGATGAGGATCGAAAAAAAATTACTAGAGTAAGGGAAGATTATTTTGAGCATTTGAAATTTTCGTGAATTTTGAAATTAACTAATTGATTTTTGGATTTTTCAGAGTTTCTGAATTTCTCGATACAGAACTTTTTAGATCCTCAAAACATTGATTCCTGTTTTCCCAAATTCCTTAGTTTCTGAATTTCTGGGTTCTTGTATTCCTGGATTTTTTCGTTTTCTAGGAATCCTTATTTATATTTTCGTGGGTTTTAAGATTCCCGGATTTCTGAATATCTGGATTCTTGGATACCTAGGTAACTGTATACCTGGATTTATGAAGTTCGGGATAACTGGTTTCCTGGACTCCTGGATTTCAGGAATCCGGGGGTTCAGAATTCCTTATTTCAGGAATTTCAAAATAATCAAATTGTTGCATTTTGATGTTACAGCTGATATTACACCTATCTTTTTCATTTTAGCAAGTTCTAGATTTCATCCACATGAGCTCCTTGGATCCAATAGAACCAATAATTTTCACTTTTGACATATTTATTTTTAACATATTTATTTCAGCTCGAGTCAGTGTTGAAGACGAAGAGCAAGGGCTCACAATGCGCGAAATGGAGGAAGAACACCCGCTGATGACAATAAAGGAAACCGAGGAGACATCATTCTGATCACCGCTCATTTTTGAAAAAAACCTATAATTTATTCATGAATCACCAACTTTTCTTTGCTTTATTTTTGCCCCCCCCCCCCTCCTTCAAACAAAAACTATGATCGAGCCTTCAAACCTTCCCAAGTTCTTCTAATTTTTTCACGTTCCCTTTCTTATGGTTTCCGTGGGTTGTTCAACTTTTCAAATATCTTAAATGTCACAACATTGAAATAAAAAAAATGTTTCAAACCCGATCGCACACACGAATTCCGACGATAAACGAATAAACCCAATAACTCAACTCTCCTCGTCTTCCGGCATCCTTCGCTTCCTCTTACTCAGTCATCATTATTCTATCGTATCGTGAAGAACATGCTGACATGCCAATTAGATATAGTTGGTGCATGGAATGCCATAGTTGGTGCATGGAATGCCAATGAGTTTTTGAAATTTGGGGGGACACGCCTTCCCCCTGCGCGACTTCCTATCATTCCGGCTACTTCGTTTTCTGTGGTTCCGAGGCATTTTGCCATTTTTTCTCTATATTATAACACAGAAATTGAGTCATGAGCTTTGATGGAAATTACTTAGGGACATTTGGCGCCAGTAATTTTGTATCTAGAACAATAGAGGCGAATTAATAGGTTTCAGGTTATAAAACCATTTCTAGTGTTTTCGAATATGCATTTTCTAATAGAACAAATTCTGAAAATCAAGACAATATTATTTGAATTTCAGAATGTTTGTTATAAGAAAAACATATTAAAAAACCCTAAATCTGCTTTTGTAGTCTGAAACTCATCCATTTTCTTGTAGCAAAGTGTCAATTACCCTTTTCCGTCATACCACTTGACCTAATTTCTACATTTCTCTTGTATTGATATTTTTTTCCATTTCAGATCCCAGACAGAACATCACTTTTTGTTTTTCGTCTTTTTAATAATCTAAATAACCTTGACTGCCCTTCCAAAAACTTTCAACTACGATTTTTCATCCGGGTTTTAGAGCTTTTATCCTTAATACTATAACCCTCTCTCTAAATCGGTTCCGCCCCAGAAAAGTGGAAAAAAAGTAGAAAAAAAGTTGAAAGGTATATATTTCCAGAGTCCAGCTACATTTTTCACAATTCCCATCATGCTTTTACGTGGCGTTTGCTTGGTTCTTCTTATTCTCTCAGCCATTGTGCTCTGCCAAGAGCCCCATGAGCTCCAGATGGAGAAGCGGAGAATAGGTGAGTCTAGATTTCCAATTGAAGCCAAATTTAGTATCACAATAATTTTTATTACGGAAGTTTTTTCAGGTCTCCGTCTCCCCAACTTCCTTCGTTACAAGGATCCCGAGAACCTGAATGTGCACAAGCGTCGGATCGGATTGAGACTTCCCAATATGCTGAAATTCAAGGATACCAGCAACATGTATCATTTGGAGAAGCGGCGAATGGGCATGCGACTTCCCAACATCATCTTCCTCCGTAACGAGAAGAAAAACGTACTGGAGTACTAACTTTTTTTGATGATAATGCTTTAAATCTCCTTTCTTTTCATTCTTTCCGATTTTCATTTTTAATAAAGCTGTCATCAAATGTTAGTCATCAAAAATTGTGGGCTTCCTCCAAACCATATATTTCATTTAGAAAAGAAAATAGAAAAATACGGTTTTCGGGAAATAAAGGGAATATGGTCATAAAACAGGGACGGAGGGAGATGCATTTTTCCTCCTTTTTTCCAACACAGCAGCACCGTCAGCGGCACGAGGTGCCTGCTTTGTCTCTCTGTGCACTCTCTCCACACCTGTAATCAAAAATCGATGTGATATATATGCAAATCGTGTATTGTCTTCCCATCGCTTCTCTTCCCCCCGTTCCACTCGCTCCTCTTCTCCTCATTTCTTCACTTTTCTGAACTAGAAAACGTCGGCACTCTTCTTTCTTCCACCTCTGGAAACCATGGCTCCTCGCAAGAATCGTGGAGTCAGTCAGCTCTCGAAAATGATCATAGAGAGAAATAACTCTCTTGTCTGTAGCTTCACCAGCTTGCCAAGTGGAATGTTCGGTTTCCAAAAGGTGAGCCACTCTAGATTTTTCTACTGGAAGCTCTAAAATTTTTCCAGTTCCTTCTGAATCTGAGTCTGTTGGTCGATATCGTCTTCATCGCTGGTTGCCTTCTCAACTATGTCAGTTTCCATGTTGGATATAATTTTTACGGTAAATTCTTTAATTAGCCAGAGAGTCATATGTGATGCTTAGAAGATTCAGCTGTTTCGGTGTCGTTCGTCCACGTCGGAGCTGTCTTTGTCTGCATTGTGATCCTTATTTCGACAGTGTATGCTTCCTATGGGCTGGTTGTGATGAATCTTCGCAAGCTTTGCTGCGTGCTCTTTATCTGGGTGAGTTGGGCTTGATTAAGAATCCTATTTACTCTCCAAAAAGAAAGCGAATTTCGCAATTTTTGTTTTTTCTGGAAACTTCTGAGAACAAATTCCCAAAAATTTTTACAAGTATTCACCAGGGAACGGAATTTCAAATTCCGAAAATTCAAAGCGTTTTTTGAAAAAAATTTGGAGTAATTCCAAAACTTTTTTCAGAATTGCAGTTTTTTGAACCAGGGAATATCAAATGCGCACGCGAAAAGTTTCCTTGCTAGTCTTGAGCAAAAATATGTTTTGATTTTTTGAAAACTGTTTGTCTTTTTTTTTCCGAAATTCCGAAATAAACCAAAACTTCGATATTTTAGAAATCGAAGAAACCAAGAGATTCCGAAAATTAAAAAAATCAAAATTTTTAGTGTTTCCGAAAAATTCCGAAAGTTATTTTGAACATCGGAACATCTTGAACTTTGAGCTCAATTATCTCGGTTCCGGCTCTATCTGAGTTTAATGGTCCCATGGGATTTTAGTGTTCCTATAGGAATTTAGTGGCCCCATAAGAGTTCAGTGGTCCCATGGGATTTTAGTGGTCCCATGGGATTTTAATGGTCCCATACGAGTTTAGTGGTCCCACGGCTAGGCAAATGCTAGTAACACTATACAGAAACATGAAAACGACAATACAGTGCTCCAAAAAATGTACTTCCACTCTGATAACGTGAGATTTGAGAACTTTCGTTGGAGCTTTGATGAATCTATTTGAAGCTTTGAACTTGAAGAGTTTTTAAGATTTTGACCCCTATACATAGAGACCCATATGTATACATGGGTACTGAAGACATGCGCTGCTTCAAACCATATCTGAGACATCGGCATGTTATGGGACCTGTAGACTCCCATGGGACCACTAAATTCCAATGGGGCCACTAAACTCAGATCGAGCCCCTTAAATATAAGTTTTTTTTAATTGCGGTAATTATCGTTCTGAGACCTTCCCACCTTTTTTCAACTTTCTTATGTCAGTCTTGCTCTATGAAATTTTTCTTACCAAAATTTTCAGTTCGGACACCTTGCTTGCGCTGTTTTCTTCCTCATCGCCGTCTTCATCGCATGGATCCGTGACTTCAACTTTGACCCATTCTCCATCCAACAATCCACTTGCCGCTTCACCCGTATTCCTGATGCCTGTGACGTCTCGCTCAAGCAATACCTGGTATACCCTTTTTGTTATACAACACTGGGCCCTTTTGTTTGTTTTAAAACTGTTTCCAGGCCGCCGTCTCTGCATTTGTCATCGGACTCGCTGCTTTTAAATTCGCACAAATTCTGTGTCTCCGCGCTTTGTGCATCTTTAGTCAGGAAGTGTTCCAATATGTCGACTGCGAGGCCTTCTATAATCGCTGGTGTGTAATCCGGCCTTATATAACGATTTTAACATTTCTTCAGCCTCACTGAGCCGGATGTTCGCCGTCGCAAAGCTGCAAAACGTGCTCAAAAAGATGCCGATCCCTCCAGCACCAACGCCGACGATAGTGAGAGTGACGATGAAGATGTAAGGATCCTATTTTTGACATTTTACATTTCCTTCTCTTTTCAGATGGTTGTTTTCGAGCGTGTCACCGGCCGCTACCCGGGAGGCAGTGGAATCAAAGACAACAGCATCGCCTGAATGATTGATTGTCTGTGACGTGTTATGAACTTTGTGAACATTCCCAAATTGTCTTCGTCTAACTTTTATTATACATTGAAAAACAAGCAAGAATGTACAGAAAATCTACAGTAAGACAATTAACAAAAATTAACAAAAATTGCAACTCTTCCGGCAGTTGCTTCTCATCCAAACATTATGATTCGGATTGTTGCAAAGATCTTGTAAAGCCCAAGCACCACAGTAAACATTCTTATCATCACATCCTAAAAATCAAAATCCAGAATTAAAAATATTTAAAACAAATTCTCTCACCAGTCGATTTGCAGTACATCTTATTGAGTATTTCCACATCCTGAGCGCTCATCTTCGCTCGTTGTCCAAGTAATCCAATGTTGGCTTGCTGGTTGACCAGAGGGATCATTGTTGGTTTTGCAATGTTCACGGCGGCAGTGTAAGCATTGTAGTGCATGATACTGTCATAGGCATACTTGACACCATAGGTGGTGTAGAGCTTGGAATCGGCAGCGACAAAGGCGTCGTACTGTTGAGGGTTGATGTTGCTCCAGTCGATCTGACAGAGATATGGGAAGTGAAAATTACCTGACATGTAAAAGTAGATAGGAAAACATTCAATCTGAAGGAGGAATTGCGCCACTTTATGACTTTTATGATCGCGTGTTAAACTTACTGTCTTATGAGTGAATTTACGGTCCCTTGAGAGAATAACGACCCCACATGTAAAATGCGAACGGACCCGTTACGGACTCACTTAAAAGACAAGAAAACTTACAATCAACTTTTTTATTTGCTCTTGTTTCCGGTTGATGTGATCACAATCAACAACTGTTTGAAAAATACATGACTTGAAGTTTAATTTTGTAATTTTGATATTTTCTGCCCACGTGTTAATGATTCAGCTTATGATTGAAGCGTGCAGATCATGTGCAATAATGCACTAATTCAACTCTCCGCATGCTTAATTTTGAATCAACAATGAGTTTTAAAAAATAAAAAAATAAAATAAAAATCTGCGTTCGGGGGGAATCGAACCCCCGTCGAATGCTTGGAAGGCATCCATGCTGACCATTACACCACGAACGCGCCACAAACTTCCTATGTCTTTTCCAAATGACAAGAGTGTGAGGGAGACACACACACACACACTTGCCTTCTTTTTTCTCCTCTGTGCGGATCTCTGCCTTTTTCC
>NC_013491.2:5845291-5883092 GCF_000004555.2 Caenorhabditis briggsae | reverse complement strand
GAGAAACCCGCAATAACGTGCTGTGTTTTGCTGGAAACGGTTCGCGTACGGTCCGCATACGATTCCTATTTCAACCGCGCGCGAACGCGGAGAGTCCGTAACGGATTGTGCGCGAATCACTTGTGACTTAAGAAAAATACGATCGTATAAAAAGATTACAGTCCCATTGAGAACTTCATGGTCCTTTGAAAATCTAACAGCCCATGAAAATGTTATGATCACCTCAAAACGTCATGACAAAAAATTTCCGTATCCCAAACAACACCTGTCTTGGCCGATTTTGACCGCTTTTTTTTCAAGGGCCCCTGCTCTTTTAATGGCCTGTTAATTTACCGCGTTACCATAAAAGTCCTAAAAAACCGAAACTTCCACTTACTTTGATGTATTTATCCCGGTCCATTCTCAAATGTTGATGATTGACACCCAGTGCATGCATTGTTTCATGGACTGCTATTCCTCTGCCATTGCCACATTGAAAACTCAAATAGACTGGATTTGCAGGCTCCACACGTCCAATGTAGGATAGTCCGCAGCTGTAAGAATCCACATATAACTCGGTTGGTACAACAGTTCCGGTTTACAAAATTTGAGTTTCTTAAAAAGTGTTTGGTACCACCGAATTAAAGATTTTGCACTCTTTTGCACCCTTGGGTTTTTACGTTAATTACCACAAACTTTTTGTACCATAGGAATAGTTTCCGTAAAAATTAGACATCCGGAATAGTTTGGATATCCGCAAAATTCTAAAAAATTTCTAGCTGAGCGTTCAAGGTTGTTTAATGTTGTCTAAATCTTGCAAATCATACAAGCACGCAATATCTCACGGTCTGTACGTTGCGTGTTCTTTTGTTGACAGAACAGCAGTGACAATGCTAGAGGCATTCCATGTATTTGGTCCTTATATTCCTAGTGTAGACAACGACTTTTTCCGTATTGTTTCTTTTTTCTTCAATTTTTTCTTTTGTCATTTTCTCTATCTACCATATTTCCTCAAATAAAAGCCGACCCGTACATTTTAAGTTCCATTACCCCGATTTTTGGGAAAGTTAGAAACATTTGACGACTACAGCGATCTTGTGATAAATAATTTATCAGTTGACAGATTATTCAATTCTCTCACAGAAATCGAGATAATTAACTTAAAGTGGACGGTTTGGGTAAGCTTTTAGTACAATTCCCTACTTACAAAGCTGGCGAGTTCACTTTCTGATAGTTAATGTGATTGCCTCTTGGTGGTGTAGCATAGTACTTGAACCGAATGCACGTCTTTTGCTCGATTTCTGAAATGGCTCCACGCACATCATTCTGATCCAAATTATCCAATGACGCATCAAATGTGTATGGAATTGGTGCTGTGTTAGGCCATTTTTGGACTACATTCTGCTCGAAAAATATGGAAGCGCGTTTGGCTTTGAAGGAACCCGGTTGGGGAATGGCGCCTTCTCCTCCTTTGCCCAACTCGTTGAGCATGAAATTCGCTTGAGCTTCAGTTAGAAGGAGATCCTTATCAAAGACTCCATTGTCTTCAGGGGCGACCTGAAAAAGAAATAATTTCATTGCAATCATTGGAATCCCCGTGCTCAATTTGAATTTTTAAATCTTACCACTCCTTTAAGTTGGGCTTTCTCTAATAATGCTTGTTTGAGTTGAAGGGTTCTATCAAATCTCATGTTCATTTTATCCGCAACATCAGTTCCAAAAACTTTTTTCTCAAAAGCCACTGTTGACTTCAATATGTCCTGCTTCATTTGCAAATTTTTCTGTAGTTGCGCCTTGCAGTTCACTCTTGAGCAAATGTCCTGAATTTGTTATTGGCACAGAGTTTTCTAATTTGGCATAATTACTTTTATATTATTGGTGAATTGTTGACTGATTTGTCCAAACTGCACAGCGATCCCATTCAATGCGCTTCTCAAGTCAGTGTTAATACCAGTAAGTGGATCTCGAATGTTAATGCTAAAATAAACCGTTAATTTAAAAATTATGAGATTACAACATACAATGGAACTTTAGGGAGCCATTTTCCACTATCCACCAGAATCCCATTAAGAATCGATCCAATATCATTGAATTGAGGAAGTTGTCCGCTGTAAACCGACCAAGCATATTCGGTATATCTAAACTAATTTTTCTAAACTAAAGAACTACAGTAACCCAATAACAAACATATGGCGTACCGACACTTGGGATGACCAGGGAATCGGCGGCAGAACCTTCTCGCATGTTGCTGCCATTCGTTTTGCGGCGGTGGTGGACCATGCGCCATCTTTCCCAGATCATTATTCACGTCGAGGCCTTTGGTTATTTGTCCGATTTGGTTCGTGAGCCCACTCACCATTCCATTTATATTCCCCATGATTTCACCGAATGGGCTTCCGGGGCGATTTCCCTAAATAATCTTTTTTTGGAACTTTACCTATTAAAGGAAATCTCAACACTTTGTAAGATCAAATTTTGATGAAAAATGTTAGGATAGTGTGAGGATAGCCTATCTAGACACTTCTGAGAATATTGTAATCTGATTGCCAGTTTCAGCAGAGTTGTATTCGTTTTAGTACCAAAAATGCTACTTCCAAAAATTCAACAAATTGAAAAAAAGTTGTTTTGAGAAAATGCTTGAAATGTGAAATTATATTAAATACTGAACATAACACAACACATTTTATCTTTTGAAACGACCTAGAAGTTGAAAAAATCATGTTTGAGATGGTTTTTGCACTGTAAACAAATTTTTGATACTCGAACTGATGTCACTCGACTGAAACGTTCAAGCGGACGCTGGTAAAATATCGAAATAGACAATTCTTAACCTATCGGAAACATTTTCATCAAAATCTGGGTTTACACGATGTTGAGTTTTCTTGTTAAAGGTCTCTCTTACTGGTTGAAAGTTTTGTGGTGGTGGTCCATTATTGAAACCTCCTCCTTGTCCTGAAGATTTATAAAAATTCGTAAATTTATCTTAAACGCTTACCTCCTCCAAAATTCAAACCCATTTGGTTCAAAAAATCAAACTGGGGCCAACCATTCGAACTACCAAATAGGAAAATAGCGGAAATAAATATAGAAAATCGCATCTTAGAAGGAGAGTGATTTAATGATGGAATAACAATATTGGTAGACTATCTTCAGGTAGGTACTATCTTATTTTTCGTCCTGATTTCGAAAACTTGTTGTCAGAAAAAAATTGGGATGGCAATCATTACACTCCCACCTTTGTTTTACACTTCCCACCATTTTCCAAAAAAAATAGGAAGTTGCGGGAATAAAAAAAGTTTGACAAAGGAATTAGTCATGGTCATCGTAGGGTCAATAAAATTCTGAGAACTTTATTTAGCTGATTGACTCATCCTTTTCTTGTAGAACTTGAACTTGATCTTCTGAATGAAATATTGAACGGAAAAAATGAATTTTTTTATTTCCTGGTTAAAGAAACCCGAAATTTTTTATGTCGGCAAACACAAGAGAGACACACAAACGGAAAAAGGCAGAGATCCGCACAGAGGAGAAAAAAGAAGGCAAGTGTGTGTGTGTGTGTCTCCCTCACACTCTTGTCATTTGGAAAAGACATAGGAAGTTTGTGGCGCGTTCGTGGTGTAATGGTCAGCATGGATGCCTTCCAAGCATTCGACGGGGGTTCGATTCCCCCCGAACGCAGATTTTTATTTTATTTTTTTATTTTTTAAAACTCATTGTTGATTCAAAATTAAGCATGCGGAGAGTTGAATTAGTGCATTATTGCACATGATCTGCACGCTTCAATCATAAGCTGAATCATTAACACGTGGGCAGAAAATATCAAAATTACAAAATTAAACTTCAAGTCATGTATTTTTCAAACAGTTGTTGATTGTGATCACATCAACCGGAAACAAGAGCAAATAAAAAAGTTGATTGTAAGTTTTCTTGTCTTTTAATTAGTGAATCAATTTTTTTAATTTTTAAAAATATCCCAGAAGTTAGAAATTCCAAAAATTCCAATATTGAAAAAAATAAAAAATCCCATTTTTATTTTTGAAATTTCTAATAATTCTAAAATTTCGAGAACTGAAACATCCCAATTTGAACAGCCCAAAGTTTTGAAAATTCTAAAACTTCCGAATTTTCAAAAAATTTAGAACATTCAAAATTTTTGTAAATTCAAAAATTTAAGATCAGCCTGTTTAATATGTAATTCTGCAAAGTATTGGATTTATTACAATTAACTTCTAGAATTTCACCTGCACGCGAAAGTTGAAATCGGTTATAATTATCTGTAGCTGTTTTCCATTCAACAAAAAATTGAGTAGACTTCTCGAATGTGCTGAAACTGTTTATATTCTTTTTAAATTTCATTTGATGTCTTGATTTTTGATAAAGATGGTTCAGGAGCAGGCTGTTCAAAAAACGCCATTAAAAAAAAAAACAATAATAATATTTTTTCGATTTCTGAGTTTGAAAAAACTGGCAAAATAACTTTCCCGATTTTGAGGTCCGAAGAAATTCAAAAACCCTTTTTATAAGATTTAAGTGAAAAGTATTAGATTGTTCGGAAAGTCCTTTCCACGTTTGATATGTTGTTTTCAAACTTCGTTTTCTTGAAGGGGGTAAAAGCGAGGAAGTTGTCGTTTTATCAGTATGCTGGTGAGGTCTAATAGTGTCTACACCCCAACGGAGATCATTCTCCTCTTTTCGTGCAGTGAGATATGCCCACCGTTTTCGCCTCTAATAATTTCCATTTTTGGACTACCATTTTATTTGTATTTCTATCTGACCTCAGATCAACTGAAATCAATCACCAATTTGTGGAGGTTAACAACGAAGATGCACCCTTTCGAACAAACTTCACAACCTAGATTCATCAATTTGAAAAATGAAAATTCTCGTTGGACGAAAATCCCCCTCCAAAAAAGCATTCGGGCTCAGATTTGGACTCATTAAAAACCGGGATTGAAAGGGACCCGTCTCAAACTGTGCGGGATATATCAAGTACATTAGTGGCAAGCGTTTCGTCAAAAAGCCATAAATTGGGAACATTCGGCAAAGTAAAAAAGTGGGAAGATATGGATCACACCTCTTCGCTCAATGCAACTTTGTTTCATGTGTGGGCACCTGTTTGAATATTCTCATCCTGCGTTGCACACATGATTGTTGAAGTTAAATCATTACTAGTGGCGATAAATGGGTAATGTATGATTACTATAAACAACAATCCAAGTTTGTTGACAAAGGCACTCAACCACCAGACGTCCCGACACGTGAAATTAATGTTAAAAATGGGATGTTTTCGGCATGGATGTCTACCAAGGAGTGGAGTATTGGGAGCAGCCAGATAATGGTGTTACTTTTATGACCGACACCTATTTTTGTCAGGTGACATAACTCAGACTCCATGTGGATCTCCATTGGAGAGAAACACAAAAATTTATTTTCAAAATCGAAATTCGCAACCTCATGCGGGAAGGAGAACGGAGACTGATCTCACTGGATACGGCTAAACGGTTCTGTCTTATCTACAGTATAGTTCAAACCTTGTACTGTCTGACTACTCCCTATCCAGCCATTTCTACCGGCATCTTGATTGAAAAAAATTCACTTCAAAGCATGATGTCAAAAATGGGTTGACCTGATTTTCAATGCGCTGTGACCGGAGTTTTGGAAGGAAGGTATCCACAATTTGGTGGGCCGTTGGCAGATAGTCACTGATAACAATGGTCATTATCTTCAATTTATCAGACATCGTCTTGACCTTTTTTATATCCAATGAATCTGACGCTAAAAATGGAAAGGACTTTCCAAACCCATGAAACGACCTCAATGACAGCATTGCCTAGCTTTTTGCCTAATTACCATAAACACCAACAAAAGCCCCGCCACCCATGACTTCCGAATTTTTCGTCTTTTAAAACAATGGGTAAACAAAGTCGACAAATTTCAAATGTTTCCTTATTTTTCCCAGTTTACTACATTCTATCTTCTGCCTCCAGTCCAAAAAATTTCAGCTTCTTTTCACTCATTCCATCCTCCTTTCTTGTTCTCCCACTAACAAAACAATGCGCGTACATAAATGATGACAAGGCAATAAAATTGGAGAGACTTCCATTTCTTCTTGTCCCATTTCTCTAGAAAAAACTTTTTTTGTGCTATACTCAACTCGAAACACAATTCCTACTGTCAGTCACTCATCTCTGTGTGACAAATTTGTCGCGACGTCGTCTTCTTCATTTAATTTCCAACATTCATATATGTCGCTGACAGCTTATATCCTAGCTTATGTTTTAAGACTTGAAGGGCTGTGCACTTGGCTCATTCGTCCTCTCTCCCATGCTTGGAGACATGAAGCGATTTATCAAAAGGAAACATACAACGTTTTTGTGGTGCGCATATTTTTTGCCTTAAAACCTAATAAATTCTTAATTGAATCATATATAGCAGTGTCCACAAGAGGGTCTCCTTGCTTCCTAGCCTTTCCTTATTTATTTACTCGGGTGGGTCTAATATCTTTAACAATGCCAAAACATGTAGTCGTCCGGAAGGTTTAGTCGTTTCCCTATCCAAAAAAAGCTGAAAGCAGCACGCCTCATAAATTTAGCCAGCTGGCTATATCTTTTTCATGATTTTCTCGTGAAGAATCTGTTTTGATCTTTTCACTCTTCCCAAGTTTTTTGTTAGAAGAAAACCTTTACCCCAAAAACAATAAATATGAATTTATGACGTCTGCGACTTAAGATATCAGGTGAAACAGAGAGATTCGAGAAATCCATTAGTGCTCGCCTACTTCTCGTGTGATATGACTTTTTTCATGAATTCATTCTTTGTTCGTGAGAACCTGAAAACCTCTAAACTAGAAAATGATTTTATTGGCTCATTTTTAGAGGAAAAGTCTCCCTCTAGAAAGCGTATTCTTAACGAGAGGACCTCAAGTCCTTCAGGATAGGTTAAGCATAGCCTATCTAAACACTTGTAAAAATTTAATAATCCGCTCGAAAGTTTCAGCCGAGTTTAATTAGTTTCAGTACCAAAAATGGCTTTTTTAGTGTAAAAACAGTAAGTTTTGAAGACGATTTTCTCAATTTTTAGGACAAATTTTTCGAAATTTTTGATCGCAGAAGAATTACGAACTGCAAATTTAAACTCGATCTATTTTTAAAAATTGTGGTGTGGCAGGTCTAGAGCAAGGAAAAATTTCAGCATTTTTATTTAGTTTTTTACAGATTCCAAACGATTCTAACGAGGTTTAAAAAAATAATAGGTTCTTTTTCCAGAGAAAACATTCCAAAAATGTCAATCATCCACATTTTTTCTAGAAAAACAATAATTTCAGTTCAATAACTCAAACAAAAACCGCAACATATTTTCTATATTTCGGATGAAAAAAAGCTCAGATACATAAAAAAAAATCTTCTTTGGAATCAAAAAATTATGCAAAAATGCGATTTTTGAGAGTTTTCAATTAAAAAAAAATACTTATTGGATAAATCTGATTTTTTAATTAAGAATTTGAGAATATCGTCTTTAAAACGCGAATTTTCATCCTAAAAATGAGATAACCCGGCTGAAACAACTAGCGAGCAGATTCTAAAAACTTCAAAAATGCCTAGATTGGCTATCCTTAACGTATCCAAAATTTTTTATTAAAATCTGGATATCAAGATTCCCATGTAAACTACAAAACTGATTTTTTTTCGGTTCACTCCTAGCAGGAAGTCTTTTCGCTAAGAAGCGAAGAACAAAAACCAGTTTCCATTTTTTTTTCTATTTCCGGAGCCCTTTCTTATCCCATCTTTTTTGAAAAGTTCAGTTCACACCTTTTCCGTGTCACTAACCATATATTTTCCCCATGAATAATTCCAAATAACCAAGTGGTGTTGCTCCTTATACACATCCACAACTTCTTCGAGAAAAGAACAAAACGATAGGGGTGGTGGAAAAGCTCCCCATCCACCCCTTTTTTGTTCCCTATTATTCTCGCTTTTTTGCACCCCATTCCTATCGCCCCAAATCCGTTGCTTCCTTCCTGTGTGCACTTTTCTTGCCCCGGTCATGAAACTTTTTCGTGTCCATGCTCTCACTCATAAAAAACACAGCGCCTAACTATAATTGAATTTGGGTAGAGGACATACAAGACTCCCATCCTAATCCGTTTTTAGCCAAAAAAAAACTTGGTAGGGGCTTGAGAAGAGACGGAAATTAGAATTGACGCGGCGCTCTGTGTTGCTTGGGACCTTCCCGCTTTTCCTACTAATTCGTTCGCTTTTGACTCAAACCTAGACGCCTACCAAAATTTCCTCATTGTGTACTACGTCTTTTCTCGTCTATTGAGACACACGATGAGCTTAGACCGGATGCTCTCGGAAGCAACAATAACGTCCAATCACACAGAGAAGAAAAGGATCCTTGGCGTCTAGGTCCTCCTTTTGTTGAGATTCTATAGCGATTAGTGTGTTCCGATGTTCTTTTAATTCTCTACTCCTTTTTCTTCATTTGGTATGTATTTTCAAGAACTTTGAATTTTCAGGGAATGAAACTTCAAAACTTTATACCCGATGTCATATTTTTAGGATGTCTGGCAGTGTTCACAAAAGCGGGTGAGGATGAAATATGAAATTTCAAACGGGATTTTAATGTTAAAGAATGAATTTCAGAACCATATCTAACCATCTGGAACTATGTTCACCACAAACGTTATGGATCTTTTCCTGAAGAAGTAAGACTTTTTTTTCTGAAAAAACTAAGTTTTATCAATTTTAAAATCTTCTTTTTTGAGGACCATATCAGTCTTGTCTACATGCTCGGTGGCAATTTCATGACCCGTCTCATGTTCATGCAACACTTCAAAAGTGTCTTGAGCTACTCAGATCACTACTTCCGATTGTATTTTATTGTGGACGATGATAACATGCAAGATGTTCAAGATCTTATGGCATCGTGGAATATTTCTAATTGTGAGTTTTTTTAAAGTTACAGTACCTACAAAAACGTACTTTTCCGTTGATTTCCGTTATTTTCAAGAGTATGGAGCTAGAATTTTGAGTTTCCTTTCGACTTGAGAAGTTTGGAGATTATAAAACAGATCTAGATTGAAAATTTCGAATTTTTCGAGAATTTCTAGTTTTCCAGCTAGTCACTAATTTCTAAAAGATACCTATTTTTCACATTTTTAGTACAAATACGGGCCAAAAAGGGGTATTTCAGAAATCGGCAATTAGCTGTAAACCTGAGAACTTTTAAAAAATTCTGATAAGGGAAAATTTCTAATCTAGGTCTGTTTTACACACACAGAAATTTCAAAGTGCTCGAAACTTTAAGAGCCGAGTGCTCCTGAAAATGGTCAATGTAGTCGAAAATCAACTAAAAATTATGATTTTTCAATATTTTAAAGACCGGTACTGTATATATTTTAAGCTATATAAAATTTTTAGGTGATTGGTTTTTCTACAATCTCACCGAGTATGAGGATCGCGTCAAATGGATTCCCAACTCTCATTATTCAAAGTACTACGGATTAAGCAAACTTTTGATTCCAGAAATTCTACCGGATACTTTGGGGAAGGTACAGTAGTCCTTTTTATTCTTAATGCTGAGAAACTTTTTTTTTCAGATAATGTTTGTGGATATTGACTTTGTATTCCGCACGGACATCTTCCATTTATGGCAAATGTTCCGGAATTTTGACCGAAATCAATCTTTGGGAATGACGGAGAATTTATCGGATTATTATTTGAACAAAAATGGAAAGAAGTCGGTTTGGACTGCAAGGGTGAGTAATATGTAGAAGAACATGAAAATTTAATTTATTTAAAAATAATAATAACGCATGCAAATAATAAATTAGCTAACTTGGCAAGTTATCCATATCCGCATCCACAGCATCCACATCCGCATGGGGCCATCGTTGCGCCTGGAGCCATTGTAGCACAAGTCACACCGCATCCACAGCAACCGCATCCGCATCCGCAACCGTAGTAGCGCTTAGCACGGATCACAACTCCGTTTGATTGTCCTTCAGACCCAATATCGTCCATTGCAGCGGCAATAGGAGTATCGTTGTCAATGACGGCAAGGCCAGTTTCTTCCGGTTGGGGTTCATCATTGTTAATTTGAGCCTGGAAATTTCAATTTTGAATTTAAAAAGTTTAATTGAATATGAAAAATTACCTTTTCCTCAACTGCCACAACTTTGCTTTCGGAATCCAAAAGTGATCCGAAGAGGTTGGCGTTGGCAGCGCAGAAAAGGAGAGCAAGAGAGATGATTGTCAAACGAAGCATGTTTGTTGTTGTCTGCACCATCGGCACCTTGCACTTTTATACCCTTCCAATACGTCACTTATTGTTTGAACATGTGTTGAATAGATAATTAGCATGCGCATATTGAGCCATTTTTTTGACGGGAATGTGTTTCAGGGACGTGGATTCAACACAGGGGTGATTATGATGGATTTGGATAGACTCAGAGACATGGATTTCAAAACCAAATGGAGAGCGGTGGCTAACAAATATTTGAGAATACATGGAAAAACTACCATGTCGGATCAGGTAGGCAAACATTGGGTTGTTATGGCATGAAGGAAAACAACCAATTTACATTTGATGCAGATCTGTGATTTATCGTGAAACTTGAAAAATGTATCAATTTACACATTTTTGATTTTTTGCGTAATAGCCAAAAAAATTGACATACTTGACAATGTTGGGGCTTTTCTATTTCAGCTTTTCCGGTAACCTGTATTTGAAATTCAAAAATTCGGGTGCTAAATTTTTGGAATATACACTTTTATAAGTTTTTATGGATGCTGCATCAAATGGCATTAGCTGTTTTTTGTATTCTAGAAGGTTTTTTGAAAACCTCAAAAAATGGGATTGGTGATATTATTATGACGCGCACTGTACATTAATAGGTTCACGGTTTCATTTTCTTTCAGGACATTTTCAACGCCTACCTCTACGAATATCCACAAGAAGTCAAAACCCTTCCATGCGCTTGGAACTATCAACTTGGAGTTCTATCGAAATCCGATAAGCTTTGTTTTGAAGAACCTCAAGCCCTGCATTTTAACTCGCAGAACAAAACGGTTAGAAAGAACTATCTGCTCTACAATGCCGTTCGGAAGGAGATTGATGGAATTGATGGAACAGAGCTACGCAAACGACGATCGCTGGTTTCCACACATCCAGCACCCAGCTCTCCAACACCTTCTAAAACCAACACATGTGAACAATTCCTACCATTACAAAACTTCCGAGTCCTCCCGAATGCTCTAGGAAAAATCAAAGAGAATCCAGAATTATGTCTGGTCACGCAATTTTCCAAGGATCGTCTCCACAGTTTTGTGAAAAACGCAAGGAAATGGAATCGCCCAATTTCTGCAGCAATTTACGGGAAGGATTCAGATTTGGTAATTGGTTTAATTTGAATCCAAATTTTCAAATTTCAAAAAAGAATTACAGGCTGAAATCGCTGATGTTATAAAAGCTCTAAACCGCTCAGATATTGCTATTCACATGGTGTTTGAGGAAGAATCGACGTATCCGATCAACTTTTTGAGAAACGTAGCTATTAACCATACTGAATGCGTGAATATGTTGCTGGCAGATGCTGATTTTATAATTTATGGAGGTAGAGGGATCTAGATTTTCAGAAAGGGTGATATTTGAGTTTCAGATTACAAAGAGCTGGAAGACCAGGCTAGAAACTTAACTGAGAAAGAGGTTTTGGTAATTCCTGCATTTGAAACTACAAATGCTTCGATGACAGATGTTTCTAAGTTCCCGCAAACCAAGAAAGATGTGGTTTTGTCGTTTTTCAATAAAACAGTGAGTGATTTTTGTCTTATCAATTAATTATCAAAGGTGTGACGGACCAATGAAAAATCGTTGAATTTTTCAATTTCACTGCAAAGCCTGTTATAGAAGAGTCCCCATAGTTCCTATTTTAAAGCGTTTCCTTCTGATTTTGGTAAAAAATAGACTATATTCACAAACCATTTATTTTTGTTTTGAATGTTATAGAGAAAATTTCATTAGTTTGCCATTTTCTCATATCTCTGTAATGTTCACTGGAAAATCACCATCTCTGGAGTCCTGTAAAATATTCCAGAAGTTTTCCGGTTTTCTGGAAAGTAAAAACTATACTAAACGTTGAAAGATATCAGTTTTACGACTTACATTATTCATTTCTCACTCCAAGCTGACGTGGTATGCCATTGATAACCAAAAAGTGTCAAAAATGCCAAAGTTTGCACTTAATTTAGAGTTGTGTTACTTTGAAAACGATCAACTCGCTTAGTTCGGTTTATACAAAGAAGTTGTCAATTGTAAAAATGAAGCTCTAGTTTTCTTCTGTATACTCTGGAATGTTTTGTCCAGCAGAGCTATTCTTGACAAATTTTATAGAACTCCGAATTTGACTACAGTAAGCACTCTAATGAAATGCCCCAAACTGTTGACTTTGAGCCAGTTTTTCTCCTTTCTTGTAAAAGATATCAGAAAATTGTCATTTGATAAAATACGTGTTATATTTCGATGCACCTTCCGTTAGTTAACTACTATTTGATATCTTCCACAGGAACCGAGATAAATAAGCTGAAAGTTGAGATGTAGGATGAACATTCTATTAGAGTGTTTACGGTATCGTTAACCTAACAGTTTGAAACATGATATTCTTATTAGCAATAAAAGTTACTTTAAAGGTAAAAATAATGTTAAACCCCTTGCGAATTTTTTTTACTTTACCGAAGACTATTTTGAAGGTGCAAATGTTCCGTGGGAAATCTTGGCCAAATGCACACAACGCAACAAATATCGTCGAGTGGATTGCAGCGGAACATGTCTATTCGGTATTTTATATGCAATGGTTCAACAAAACTTTTTATTCTCCAGGTCAACTACAACCGAAACTACGAACCCTATTTTATCATCAAGAAAACAAGTTTCCCAATGTATGATTTGCGTTTCGGCGGCTATGGATGGAATAAGGTGACCCACGTTTTGCACCTGCGCATGTTAAAGTAAGATACAATTCACGCTAACATATAAACTATACATTTTTCTCATTTTCAGCTTCAAGTTCCTGGTCTCCCCGTCCAGCTTCATGATTCATCAAGACCACACCATCTCTGAATCGCTTGTTCGTTGGCGTCAAGATTCTCACTATCAAAAGTGTCTTCACGACTTGAAATATCAGTTTCTCCGAGAAACTGCTACAATGCTTGGTTTTGAGCTACATGACTAGCCGCTTTCAATTTATGAAAGTCAATTTCTGACTATGAAACGAACGATTAGAGAATGTGTAACTGTCACCGGTTGTAGCTGAAATATTTTATTATTTTATACGTAGAAACCTATTTGTTTTTGTACTTGATTAACTGACATTTTCTGGATGTTAATCAAATATTGGTATCCAATAAAGATTAACTTTTCTGGGATAAATATCACATTTTTTCACTTCACAAGACTTTGTGAACCCAGAGTTCAACTCCAAGATAAATTGAAAATAGCCTATCTAAAAACCTCGAAAAAAAATTTAGAATCCGCTCGCCTGTTTCAGCCTAATTATATCAGTTATAAAACCAAAATTACGTTTTTAGTTCTAAAAAATAAACGATTTTCAAGAAACTTCCCAGAAATGGAAAAAATCAAAATTGAAAATTGCTGTTTTTGTAATGAAACGCGATTTTTCATACTGAAACTGTAATTTGGATGAAACTGGTAAGCGGATTCTAAAATTTTCAGAAGTGCCTAGTTATGTAGCCTGTTTCAAGATTTTTATCAAAATCTGGGTTTACAAGGTGTTGAGGTTCCCTTGTCTCACTCTTTAAGAAATTCCAATATTTGCATTTTGCCGTCTCCAGACAATTTTCTCTCTTCTTCTTCAAAGCACATAACGGCTACATATTATTGACACGGAAATTTGAGAGCAGGCGTTTCTCGATATTTCTTCCTCCATCTCCTTCTTTTTGATATCTCCTCATCACCAGTTCCGGTTGAAATATAGAACACACGCTCAAACACTTATCAATAGCATTTCAATTTTTTCCCTGCCGTCACACTTACATTTTCGATTTGAATATTCGTTCAGAAGTTGAACTTGGTAGCAGTCATTTTTTATGTATTTTTTTCTGGCTTATTACAGGTTTTGAATAAAAATTTGAAAAATATGTTCTGTTTATTTATTTTTCTTCTCCTTTCGTTTTTTTTTGTCTATCATGTACTGTAGCAGAAACCGATTCACACTTTTCTGGTGCTATGTCGTTTTTTCGCTCATGACAGCACACGCACGAGTCTTACTAACCGGATTTGCATACAAAATGGGGGAAACGGGGCCTAGAAGAGACTATTTTTGCGCAAATAAGAACGTTCCGTTCGCGATAGGAAACCCCCGATTCGTTTTTCCGAATCTATTCTCATCATTTTCAGTCGTGAAAAGTGACAATGATGTCTAGAACCAACGCCAGCACCACGACCACCACCGACTCTAGCAGCAGTGATTATGAACCATCGAATACTGAGGTACTGTAGTTTTTAAGGCGGAAAATTGACGAAAGTTTCAGGGTGATACTAGTAGCAGTGAAAACGAGTACAGAAAGGAGAAACGTCTTTTCTGGAGTGATGGATTGGTGGCAAAAAACTTGGAGGTAAGAATTGAGCCCTATATTTTTGAAAATGAAAAATTGGAATAATTTTAGTTGGAAATCCCCAGATTCAATACTGTAGAGTCCGGTTATCTAGCAGATGATGAGGTAATGATTTTAGATTTTCTTTTGTTCTAAAAAATTGAGTTGTAACTGTTTTTAGAGCGACACAGAGGAGAAACCAATAGAGAAAATGGAAGTGAAATTGAAAAAACGGTCCAACGAGATGTCCAAATCGAGTAGTCTCTTTTTGAGCGATTCTGACGGATTTGAGGAGCGAGCTGTTTTGTGAAAAAAAACAAATTGTAAATTTTTTGTGATTAAAAGTGTCCTGATAAATGTGTGAATGATTGCGGTAGATTTTTTCTGAGTATTTTTTCAACAGTGAAAACTTTATTCAAGTTTAGTTTAAAAATTCAACAGATGGAATTTAATAAAGAAGTATAAAATGATATTTGAAAAATAACAGTTTGAGATTTTGTTATACATTATTTAAGATCAGATTGTTTGCAGAAGTCCCTTGTCTTGCACCAGACTTCGCCGTCCTGAAATCAAAAAATTAAGAATTTTGAAATTGATTTAAATTTGAATCATCTTGAAAGTAGTCAATTTCGAGTGCCAAAAAATCTTCTTTAAGATTTTTTCCAATGCTTGAAAAGTTTATACTTTACTGAAAATTACATTTTATGCTTGAATGAAATTTTAGTCAGATTTTGTTCTAATGGGATGATAAATATTGAAAATGCCTAATTATGTCCAAAATCAGAATTGAACCAAAAATGTCAAAATTTCTCTGAAAATGATATTTGTGTACATAACTTCTAACGCGGTTATCCTATTTTAATTTTCAAAAAATCATCAATTTCGAAATTCTAATTCTAACTTTGTTCAGTATATTCTGAAATTATCAAAATAATTGAAAAAACCTGAACTAATTTTCCAAGTCTTCAAAATGTACTATTTTCCACCGAATAACCGTCCTTGCTTCGATAAAACCCAACCAGAGCCGTCAAATTTGGGTTCAAACATCTCAATTTCTAAGACAGATTGGAGAAATTTGTCAACTGGTAAATTGTTTATCAAAGTATTCCCAACATTTTGTCGGTTGACAAATGTTAGATATCTTCTACAGGAATCGAGATATTTCAACTCAAAGTTAAATCTATCATGAAAACCTGCGTGAATGCAATAGCAAATCTAATCAGGATCTCCCAAATATTTCAAAAAAAAGTGTTCTCTCACATCGCACATGCATTCGATGCAAATATCATTCGCATGACTCCATCTATCTCCACTCTTCTGTTTCTTTCCCTCATCATGACAGCTCTTCTTGGGATGATGTCGTCTCTTCCGCCGTTTTGCCTTCTCATCGCCACCAATCGCATTTCGCGCCAAACTTGAACTCGATGAGCACATCGCATCGCAGCACGTAGTCCACATGTTCAAATTGATTTCCGGCAGCGCATCGCAGCTCTCATAGAATTGTGTGCTGTTTCCGTGATAGACAAAAATGTCGCGCTAGAAAAAATTGTGTGATGACGTGCGATGGAATTTTCGGAAATTTGAAAAAACCTGAATTCTATCAATGTCGTCACCGTTTGTGCATATGATCTTTGACAGTGTCACTTTTTTGATTTGTCGGAGTTGAGTCTTTGAAAACATCTCGTCGTTCTCATACCAGAACCTATCACCATCTCTCAGACGTTTGAATTGGTCGGCAATGATGCAAGCAAGTGTCGGACCCATCAAAGCGTCGGCAGTCCGTTTCTCGGTGACTCCACCGACCCAAAGATCAATGTTCTCTGCAGAGAAAAAAGATAAAAATAACTCGTGTGGTCAGTGATCGGAAAGAATTATTTATGCAATTTTATGATTTTTGAAAATCATAAAAAGTCACGGGGGAATTGACTTTCAAAACACACCAACCTGGAACTCCATATAGCGATTGTAACTTGGCGATGACGGTATCATTCTGCACGATGTTTTTCATATCGGCCCAGGTTTTGGGGACAGTAAGGTTACAGAATTTTCGGTACTCTGTCCAAGTGGGGAGACCATGGTCACGTCCTCTTTGGATGTTCAAGGCGGCTAAGTCAAGAGCAACCTGAAATATCAAAATAGGGTTTTCTGGTTTCCAGATTTTTTTTATCCAACCTCATGATATCGATTGAACAACTTCTCGGTCAACTCCTTGTTCAAAACTTGGTCCGGTCTGGGAAGTTTGATTGGAGCTGCGAACAATCCACGCAACAATGGATCTACACCACCTTCAGACACTAGTCTCTCAGGGGCGAAGAACGCCTGAAAGAAAATACTTAAAATAATTATATGCCGTATCAAATTTGAAAAGAAGCCCAACGGTCAAATTTCGCTCAATTATTCCAATTACTGAGAAATATTTCAAACTTTTGCCAACTGACAGATTATTTATCATGATATCACCCATACTTAATTACTTGGCGTAATTTCAATATCTTTCACAGGAATCGAGATAATCGAGCTTAAAGTTGAGAGTTTGAGTGAGCTTATGTTAAATGAAATATGTTATGTTGCTACAGTTATCACCCACATTATGTAATGGCAAATGTCCCTCCTTGGTTTCCTTGAAATCCTTATCGAAACGAAATAGATGGGTGTTAATGAGAGTGTGAGCGAATCTTAGGGCAGCAGTGGCAAACTCGTTGGCTATAGTTGGGTTTGTTTCTGGATTGTATCCTTTGTATTCTCCAATGATTGTGTCATATGTTGCCTTTCCAAGAATTTTAGGAAGCCAGTCGTTGTAGGTGATATGTTGGAGCATGGCGCCAATAATTTTTCGGGTTTCTGGAAATGCACAGTAATTTGACTAGCAATTTATTGTATTTGTTCTAATAGAATCCCGTGCTCGTTGATCTCTATTATCTCGGTTCTTTCAAAAGAAATCAAAACGATTTCAGCTGATAGGTTATTGACCGTAATATTACCAACATTTTTAAGTTAGCAATTTTTTGATATCTCTCACAGGGGAATATTACAAAATGGGACATTAGAACTTAAACGGTATCCGTGATAAATTCACCTTGGAAAATCGTCTCCCCATCCCAATTCTCATTAACCTCCAACAATTTTGAAGCGATTCGATTGTGTTCTCTCAGGAAGATGGTATGCATGCTCATGAGGCCCAGCTGCAAGAAGAAGATTTTGTGACCCCCTGCGATTACATCACCGCCACCACCAACCTGCTCATTTGCTCTTATATCTCCGGCGAGGAAACACTTAATTGGATTCTCGCGGGAGTAATTACGACGGCAATCCATGTCGGAATCTTTTTCAAATGGCATGTACGGTTTGTTAGCACTGCAAAGTGAGTCTGTTGCGTCAAAGAAAACGTCACCTGCTTCTTTATCGGTATACGATCTAGTGTGTACTTAATGGACTAACCTGGAGACAATATCGAACCGTAGCAATCCGTGGTCACTGTACAAATCTCTCAACTCTAATGCTTGTTCCTCACTGTTTCCGTAGATTCCCGAGGCGTCGAGATAGGAAGTCAAAAGATTCAGTTGGTCCCGATAAGTGACTCTTTGGAAAATAGGCGACGTTTCTCCACTTCCGCAGGCTGCTCCATTTCTCTCAAATTCCATGCAAGGATGTTTTTGGTAAAGTCCGGTGTGAAGTTTTGGGTCGTCGGCTTCTAATTGAATGTTGAAGCAGGGGTCCGCATTTTCACATGTTCTGTTACAAAATGCGCCTTCTTTATAACTATGGCGGGTTAGGGCAGGAGCAGTCAATGTGAGATCGTGGTCTGTAAAATAGATTTTTGAGAATTTTGTGAGGTCGGGGTTTTCAAGATGGCCTTTACGAAATTTCTGGAATGTTTTGAATATTGAGTTTAAAAATTTCGAGATTTAAGAATATTCTAACTTTCGCAAATATCGAAAAATTACAATTTTTTAAAATTTTCGATACTTTCGAAAGTCGGAAACTTCAGAATTGTGCAATTTTCAAAATTTTGGAATTTAGGAATATTTGAAATTTTATAGTATTCCGATTTTTAAAATTTTAAACTTTCGGAGATTTGAAATTTCACGATAATTCAATTTCCGTAATTTCCGAAAGTCGGAATTGTCAAAATTGAGCAATATTCCGATTTTTAAATATATGGAGTTTCGGAATTTTGGAATCTTCAGAATACTCCCATTTTCAAATTTTCAAAATTTTGTAATCTTCCGAATATTCCGATTTTCAAAATTCAAGGAATTCCTGAATCTTCATAATATTGCAATAAATCGGTTTTTTTACGGAAACTTGTAATCTTCATAATTTGGCAATATTCCGATTTTTGAAAATTCGGAAATTCGAAATCTTCGTAATTTTGCAGTATTCTGATTTTCTAAATATTGAACATTTCGAAAATTCGGTATTTTGGAATATTCCGATTTTAAAAATTTCGGATGTTCGGAATCTTGCAAATCTTTTGATTTTCAGAATTTCAGAGTCTCTGGAATTTCAGAATCTTTGGAATTTTTCAAAATTCAAATTTTGAAGTAGGAACCCCATTTTCTTATCACTAAAGTGCCTCAAATTCCAAAAAAGAAGTGGATAAAAATATTCTCATCGGAAATTCATTTCAAAAAAAATCTTTGGAGATATTTTTGTCAGAATTGCAAAATCCGTTCAGAACATCCCTAGTCTCATGTTACTATACACAATGAGGATTATAAATAACACCTGTATCCCCTTACCAATGAATTGTCCCCATTGCATAGTCATCGCACTCAAGTGACTATGTGGTGTGGTCTCGTCCGTACCAATAAGTACTCTTGACACTTTTCTAGCGTTTGGCACTTGGTATCCGTTATACATCTTTCCTTTTTCCCAACCAACTGGTGTATTGAATCCGTTCTCATATCGTGGAGGCAATAATCGAAGGAACGCCATCTCGGATACTCCCCACCACGGATTCTCCTGATTATTGCACTGCCCATCATACGATCTGTACTTGGAAAAGAAGCAGTAATCCTCACAGCTTTCAGCAAATTGGCCAGTTTGACATCCCGACTTTTCCATCAGAGTTTGAACATAGGAAACTGGTAGAACAGCTTCATAGGACACATTTGGAGAGATCATTTTGGCTTCGAATGCAAGTCCTGGAACAGAAGTTTGGATTTAATAAAATTAGATGTTTCTATTTTTACCATTGTCAATATGCATCTGAACTAGTCTAATACTTTCTTCGTAAATCTCTCTGGCTTTTCCCAAATCCACTTTTTTGAGATTGATCGCAAACTTGAAAAGTTTTCTGAGATCGTGTGGACTCTCAATTTTATCCATTTTCCTTTGATCTTTGGTAGAAGCCAATGCACTGAAAAATCAATTTTTTTCAAATTATCTCGGTCCCTAAAACGCTCACTTCTCCACTTTCTGCTTCGCTTCCTTGGCAATTTTTTCGATTGTTGAGTCATCAAGAAGTTTATCAACCTTCTCCGTCAGTTCGGCGCCAACCAGTAAGTTGGCAGTGGCCACCGCAGAACCAACACTGTTGACTGCTTGACACGTGAATACTCCTGAATCGTGGCGTGTGACTTTTTCAATTGTGAGTTCGATGTTGTTGTCGGAGATCTGAGAATATTTATTTTCATGAGTCAAAGGCGTTTAATGCTTAGGGAGGAAGGGTCTTACCGTATATCTAGTGTTTCTTCTTGGGATACGAGTTCCTTCAAACAGCCAAACCACATCTGGAGTTGGGAATCCTTTAGCATTACAGCGGAAGGTGACTTGTTGTCCGATGGTTGCGTTTGTGTTCATAGGAGCATCAACAATGACCGGTTGCTCACTGCAATTGTTTATAAGCATTTTCAGTAGCGTTCAATTAGTGTCAATTAGATACACAGTATTGTAATTTTCCGTTGATTTTCTGTGATTTTTTACCATTTTCAGGAGTTTGGAGCTCGTATGTTAAGTTTTCTACCATTTTTATCATTTTAAAGGGTGTAAAACAGAACTAGATTAAAAAATTTGACTTTACAGAATTATTTGAAAACTCCTAATTTTTCAGCTATTTGCCGATTTCTGAAAGACACCTGCTTTTTCACATTTTCTGAACAAAAACGAGCCAAAAAGAAATTTTTTTTAGAAATCGGAAAATAGCTGAAAAACTGACAAATTTCAAAAAATTCTGGGCATTTCAACTTTTCATTCTTGTTCCGTTTAGCATTTTTCGAAATTTTAAAACTGATCCTCAGCTGAAAAATACTTTTTTGTATATTTTATGCTGTATAAACTTATGAGCTTCAACCATTCTCATGACACTTGCCTCTCTTTCAACGACACCGTAAACATGTGCGCTTCCGATTCCTCGTCATTCGTCGCAATACATTTATACTGGCCAACATCGGTATTCAAAAACGGGAAAATTTTCAGAACCGACCCATTCTTTGAGAACTTGTGCTTCCGAGACTCCACTAACTTCTAAAAAACGCGAATTCAAAAAATGTTAGAATACATATCCAAAAAAAAAAGCGGCACAGTACCTCATTTCCAAACATCCAAGACATCACTGGCATTGGGTCTCCTTCAGCTTCACACATCAGTTCCGAAGTTTCGCCATCTCGAGAAGAAGTGTCTGCTTGTCTGTGGATAAACATGGATTGATGATCTGCTTCTGGCATTTCAGTGGTGACAAGCATCTTCTCAGTAGTCGTCATTTGTTCCATTGTAGTCGTTGTGGTCTCCATTGTAGTCGTTGTCTCCATAGTTGTAGAAGTCTCCATGGTTGTAGATTCCGTGGTACCTGCTTGAGCCTTCTTCAACGAATGGATTGACTGTTTTTGTCTGTGGAATGCGCATTGATAATTTCTAGTAAATGGTCCATTAGAGAGCAGAGACCCATCTTTGTCACGAGCAAAATGTGCAGTGTGTCGGGCTTCCTTGTTGCTGAAAAAGCAAAATTAAGAATTTCGTTCTAACGCTCTAACTTACTTCTCCAGAAAGACGGAATCATAGTGGTAGGGTTCCATTTCATTATTTGGACAGCTCATTTTAAACATCCCATCGTCAGTTTTACTAAACTCGGGTTTGGTGCATTTGAAGTCTTCCAATTCAAGCTGAAAATCGATTATTTGTTTTGCAACTTGATATTGTATAACTTACATTTTTAAAAACTTGATTGCGAAGATCCTTTGGGAAGAAACATTTTCCAATTACAAACGTGTTCCGATTTGAATAAGCCAAAAGAGCGTTAGCCATTGTTTTGAGTTGTATAAGTCTGAAAAGATCGTTTTTATGTACAAAATTGTGTGAAGGTTAACCACCTGCAGTCACAACTCCATGGATTTCCAGCCATTTTCACAGTTTTCAGCGTAGGGACCATTCGATTGGTAAAGAAGTCATGAGATAAAGTTTGAACACGGTTTCTTTGAAGGGAGAAGGTTTGGAGGTATGGGCTGTTGGACATTAACTTCAAAACATGGCATAAATTAAATTCCTGGATAACAAAAAAGTGAAACTCACGTCATCATCCAGTTTTGAAATGTCATTATGTGCCAGATTCAAGCTCACCAGAGCGTTAGGAGACGTGGAGAGTTTTGGAACGATTTTCACTTTGTTCCATGATAAATCGAGATACTTTAGGCCGGGAAAACCATCAATCACTGTCTAAATAAAAAATAAGTGGACAACCTTGAAGATTAAAAAACCTCTTCAACAGTTCTGATAGTGTTGTTTGATACATCAAGATACTGTAGATTTGGGAGACTATGGAAATCAGATTTCCTCAAGGAACTCAATAAGTTGTTGGAAAAATAGAGATTAGTGGTTGCAATAGGAATGTGTGATGGAATTGTTGTTAAACCTGAAAGATATCAGGATTACGGTATTAGAGAATATATTTACTTTTTCCTTCGCAATGAACATCTAATCCAGAGCACTGACATTCTGAAGGGCAGGCGATGGTGAACGGTAATAATACCAGAATCAAGGATGCTAAGCGCATACCTGAAAAATTTCAAATTGAAGTTTTAATTTGAAAGCAATCGAGACAAAAATAACTAAAATAAATTTTCAAAAATGGCTATTTGTATAAAATGAGAAAAAAACCCCATATGTTTTTTAAATAATTGCATCACTATTATCTTCTTTTATTCCAACAAAACTAAATTAATGAGCCAAGGACTAGAGTAATAGAATGGCTCAAAGACCGAATGAGCCCGAATGAGCTACTAGAGCACACCACAGGAGGGACCGTCATCGGCTCGGATCAAAAGATAAGGACCGCGAAGAAGAGAAAAAAGACCGACAAAAAGTAGACAGCCGCTACTACACAGCCACTGAAGACACCAGATGCCCCTCGCGCGGCCATATCAATTTTCTCTTTTGTCTCCTTCGTCTTTACTGCTTCCCATATTACTCTCATAGGTTTTTTCTACGTTTAACCTTTCCGTTCCGCCCATATCATATCATGTTGAACTGTTGCAAGAGAGATGAAGAATAAGAGACTATTTAGGTCTTGATTGATTGATTCCGTGCGCTAATTCAACGGTTAGGGTCGCCCGTCTGCTAGGGCAAGGGTGTAATATTACAATATCCAGTGATCCTCTAGGGTAATATCCGATATGGAAAGTGCCCCTAATTGCGTAATCGCATTGAGTCATCGACAAATGTTGGCCAGACACCCCTTTGGTGCTCGGCGGGTGGTCTCTGGGAGTTTTATGGTGGTGGGCAAGGAGAGCAACTGCCCAGATATCATATGGTGGCTTAAACCGTAAAACCACTTCCACGTCACTCGAGCAGAGCAGAGAGTGGCATTTGAATCTTTCGCGCTAAGTTGTTATTCTGTACGATACCGGATATAATTGTTGTTTATGTGTCCGGACGGCTGGTACCAGCGTATACCGAACCAACAGGTAATTACTGTAGTCTGTCCATTGTTTAGGATGTTTACCGAATTGGAAATAGTTTGAAAGCTATTAAAAGGATTTTAGACAAGTGCGCAGCTTTTTTTACAAGATATCTTTTTTGAATTTTCGATTTTTCCATTTTTCAAAAATGGGTTGCTTTCGTAAAACCTGTAAGAGAAGTGTCTCTTGACTTTTAAATTTGAACCTTATATCTCGGTTTCTGTTATATGTATCAAAAAACTGTCAACTGATGAAATGTTTTTCAGGATTTTGCCAACATTTTATTAGTTGACAATTTTTAGATATCTTTAACAGGAACGGGGATAAGAAAGCTCAAACTTGACGTTTTTCTATAAGGAGATACGGTATTGGTTTTTCGACTGGTTTGCTCATCAGATTTGAAGTTTTTTTTCGAACTTCATTTTTAGAATTGTTAAAGTTTTCTAGAAGTTCCTTTCATCTTTAAAAATTTAAAGTAACATTAATTATTTTACCGCATGATCTCTGATAGGAGATCACCCAAACTGTCTACTTTAAGCTCAATTATCAATAATTATAGCGTAATTTTGCCAACAGATAAAATGTCTGTGATATCATGGTTCATAATATGTCAGTTGATGAATTTATCATATCTCTCATAATAATCGAGGTAAATGAAATTAAAGTTGAGAGTTAAGGATGGCTTCTCTTATCGGAGAAACTGTAAAACTTTTCTCGATTTTTTGTGTGATTCAGATTACTGTATATTTGAGTTCATTGTCTTTGAATATCAGTCAAAATCTAATATTTTTGCTCACTTGAAATTTTTTACATCTATTATTATTTTCGATCATTAAACTTCAAATAATCAGCTCAAAAATCATGTGAAAGTCATTGCTCATTGCAATTTATTACTGTTTTGAAAATATTGTGTGCAGTTTTCAATTGTTTACAGTGATTACGCAATTTCCGGAAAACGTTATCAATACTAGTGATCAACATTTTTTAAGATTCCGACCGGCTTACTCCACCTAAAACCGTTTTCTACTATCAGAGTAATTAATATTGTCTCTAACCATCCTTCCGGTGGTCTTTTCGGTTTTCAATCAAAAGGAATTTTTGTTTTAATTTCACATCTTTCTTCGAACTAATTGCAAAATAATCTGATAAAGTTTCTGGCGCCATCGTAACCCGCCTTACGGCGAATTTTCCCTTTCCAAGAAGACACGAGCCTCGGGGGTTAATGAATGAACGGTATGCAACGATGTTGTTGTTATTCTGTGCGCCATATCGCGCTCCGGCATATGACCCTCATCCGTTTTCAACGGCCTTTCTTTTCTCCCCCACTCTTCTTCCTGTATATTCTATTGTTCTTGCATAGAAACACACCAGCCGTTCCATGTATTATCGGTCATACTCCCCTCTTTCTCTCTGTCCTCTCCCAATGTCTGCGTCTCTCCTAGGTCCTCGTACAGTGCTCCATCTTCTCTGCCCTCTCATCTCGGTGTCATTGTGTTCCCGCAACCCTCTCGTCCTCCCCCCGCCGTCTGCCTCCATCTATCTATTCAAACGGTTTTTGTTTTCGTCGGATTAGTGCATTCGGTTAGTGGCAGCTAGGTTGTCATTATTTTGTTACGGTGCTACCCTCTTCTTCCCGCAGGAAGAACATGAGTCAGTGTGATTTTTTTTTAATTTTAAATATTTTTGGAACAGCTGTTTCTAGGCTAGGGACTCGTAGCGCTTGACAAATGATCCTAATATTTTATTGCTTCGGAAGATCGAACGATGACTGTGTAGAAAAACTAATTGAAAACTCTCTGATCGCAGCTTATCCAATGACTCATATTCACAATTTATGTAAAAAATTGTAAAAATAGTCTGAAAAAAGATGAGATTCAGTACTAGTGATCAACATTTTTTAAGATTCCTACCGGCTTACTCCACCAAAAACCGTTTTCTACTATCAGTGTAATTAATATTGTCTCTAACCATCCTTCCGGTGGTCTTTTCGGTTTTCAATCAAAAGGAATTTTTGTTTTAATTTCACATCTTTTTTCGAACTAATTGCAAAATAATCTGGTAAAGTTTCTGGCGCCATCGTAACCTTTCTGGTGCCATCGTAAAGTTTCTGGCGCCATCGAAAAAAGAAGATGCATTTTTCACGAAACTTCTTCATGGTGGATTCAACCTAATTTAAGCTGCGATCATTCAAATTTGGTCCCTATCATATTTTAATTTTGAAATTAAAGTTCCAATTTCACTAATTTTTCCAGCATGATTAATACCCCTAATTTTTAAGACTAAGCCTTTCCTAAGAACATCCCTTCTTTTTGCTTATCTTATCACAACTATTTCGCAAGGTTCTGGGCTATTATTGATAACTTTGTACTATCTCCGTCCAATAATCGAGAGATAAGATATCTTATATATACAATTCAATTTCAAACTTTCTATACAGCCAGAAAACCTCACTTTTTCCTTTTTGCTATGTCCCATCCTCCCCGGAACTCCCCGGTCTTACAGGGCATGTTTAATCAGGATTTGTGGTGTCTTGACCTTTTTTATTTACTTTACCCCACCCCCTAACACATACTTGTATGATCCAGGTGTTTGTTTGACCATTACTATGTACAGCTTTACCCCTTTCTTAGCCTTATCTAGTTCCTCATTTCCTGCTGCTTCTGCTCTAATAATAACGGGTCCAGAGGGTCGATGGGTTCACGCCGTCAGCTGTCAGATGTTGCGCGCGTGGTGGGGTGGCTCTTAATTATATGTGTACGGTCCGTTGGGAACGGACCACCTGCCTTTACAAAAGCATGGTCTGAATGGCATTCCAAACAGAAAGAATAAGTCAGAAAACACATAAATACGCCCTCTTCTTCTGCTTCTTACATTTTGTGGAGCTTGCTGACTCATCAAATGGTATTTATCAATGCGTGTGATGTTTGTATAATGTTATTTTCCCCAGTTTCTACTATCACTGCGTTCTACAACTCCTGCGTACTATTCCTGTTTCATTCTTCCTTTCTTTTCTCACTCATTTTACTCTTTTCTCTCTTCCTCTAACAGTTTTGAAACTGTAGGAAGAGACACAGGAATCAATATGTTCTAGGAGATTTTCACCCCCGTGGAGTAGCGATGCGTCATCTCCCATTCTCCAGTATTCACGCAAATACCCGCTTTCAATTTTATTATTGTTGTCACCCCGCATTCCTTTCACGCCATTTTCCCGAAATTAAAATCAAATCGTGTTACAGACCCACTCTGGCTGATGAAACTGCATTGAGAAGGACCACACATTACGGAATGAGAGTACTGCTTGGTGTACTGTACTTGGTTACGGCCAATTTTGCATATCAAGCGCCAACAATTGATGTAGAGGAACATTTAGTACAGGTTGGTGTAATTCTTATAAGGAAAATTCTGGAATATAAAGAAAAAAGCGAAAATCGGCTAGAACTTTTGTTTCTTGGAATTTTTGGTCCTTATTTCGGTCCTCAAAATTAATGGTTCTACAAGTTATGATGGTTCCTGAAATTGTTGAGATCAGAAAATCTACTAGACTATTTTTTTTTGTCTTCCAAAAATTAAGGATCGGATTTCTAAAAACCAAAAAAACTAAGGACTGGAACAAAAAACAAAACGAAGTCTGGAGAGTCAAAAATCAAATTTTGCGTTATGAACGATTTCCAATTCTTACCGAATTCCAGAAACATGCTAGCATCGGCCGATTTATTGAGTTGAAAGAACACGACACACTTATTCTGAAATGCCATGGTCGCTTTGGTATGTTTTCTCCCTCTCAAAATTGCTCCAATACCCTCTTCTTTTCAGATGACCTCACATTCAAATTTCCCAGCATGGATGGCCACTTTGGATTCGACCCGATCGCGTTTCAAAACCGAGTTGAGGAAGAAATCGACGACGGATTTGGAGACACCGTCCTAACTATCACCGACGTCAGAGAATCTGACACCGGCACGTATTCATGCGTCTCCGAGGAACATTCATCGTTAAATGACACAATCCATGTGTTTGTTCACGGCGCCCAAGTTTTCCTTCCGCTTACTTCGGTGATGTTTCGATACACAGAAGGCGACGACATCATTGTGCCATGTAAAACGACAAAGTTTGTTGAGAAAAACGATATTGAGTTGTATGCCAATGATGCGCTTATCAAGTCGGCTAGTAAGAATTTCGATCAACGGTGAGACTCTAATTAACTATAAAAATTTTAATTAAAACTCATTTCGTTTTTTCAGCGTTGGATACCAAATCACCAAGAAACTGTATGATATGAAATCCATCGACGTGGTCACCTTCACATGTAAACACAAAAATGAGCCCAAACAAGAAGTCGATTACACCATTTCTGTGAAGGAGAACGACGATTTGGACAACGATTTCAAATTTTACTGGGATAAGGGATTCGATTGGCCACACGTGGGATACAACTACTCTCAGACTTGTCATCTTGTGCACAATGGAACAAAGGAGTTCGCTCCTTTCTATCATGAGCTACATATCGAGTGTGATGAATGCTCCAATACAATGGGAAGTCATGTTTTTGTTGAGAGACATCGCTTAAGCGGAAATCAAATCTCCACGACCTTCCGTATTGAGCACTTGGAGCTTGAAGACACTGCAACCTATAAATGTGTTTGGAACTTTGACAAGAAACTTTTCAAAACTATCGATTACGAGTTGCATGTTGCTCCAACAAGACCTCAAATCAAGTTGATCGAGAGAAGCCCACAAATTCTACGAGTCAAAGAAGTAAAACAGACTAGCCTGTCAGCAAAATTCGCTGTTTATCCACTGGATGGAGAGAGCTACACAGCAACATGGAGTAGAACATACAACTCGTCCATTAAAGTCGGACCACAAAGTGAAACAATCATCACTGACGAGCTTCGGACCGTTTCTGCAAAGAATTTTGGAAATGGAGTGTTCTCTGAAACTCTGGACTTAAAAAGTGGAGCGATGACGACAAGCATGAGTGGAACGTGAGTGTTCATCTTTTTAATTAACAAAAATTGACCAATAATATTTTAGGTACCGCCTGTCTATCTCACACATGAATACCAGTCAGAGCGTGCAATGGGAGGTTGCAATTGAAAACGAGCAGCCAGATGTGCAAATTACGGTCCGTGAACCGTCTTCGTTTATTGTTTTCAACCAGCAATTTTATCCACCTGACACCCACCTCCACATTGATTGTGTCTCCATTTCGATACCTCCAGCAGATGTTACATTCGAGCGGAAGAATAGAGAAAGTGGCGATTTCGAGGAGATTGATCGGGAATTATTGATGAGTGTTGGAGGAAATTTCGAGAGAGGATTCATTTGGAACACGACCCTATATGACGATACAGAACTCAGATGTACGAGCACCCGGAATGGAAATGTGAGCTTTTATGGTCCGGAATCTTAGCAATTGTTTCTCTTTTTTAGAAGTACACTGCCATCAAATCCATCATTGTCGCCGACGAAGCTTTCACAGTCTTCTCTGCCATCGAGAAGAGCGACAAAGCTACATCATTGGAACTTCCAAATGTAATCTACGAGGGAGACAATGTGAAATTAACCTGTGTCGTACCAAATGGAGCAGCTGATTGGAATGTGTCTTGGAGATTCAAAAACAACGATTTGGAATCGTCGGATACAGAAGTTAAAGGACATTCAAAGCTTGTGGTGCTCGATTTGAAGTGAGTTTTATTGTAAGTTTGAAGGTTGAGGTAAAAAGCGAAAAACTCGATTATGAAGAACTGAACCAAACATTCATTCACATCAAATTCCGGGTTGGGCCGAGCCTGGTTGAAAAAACTCCTCATGACCGGCCCAACTCAGTCGGTTTGGACAGCTAATTAAAAAAAAGAAAAAATTCATCGAATTTCACCGAAAAAAATGTTTCTGAGTTATTCCGTCCTTACGAAAGTATCGGAACTATGAAACTTTTTAAAATTTAAATTAAAATTTCAAAATTTAAAACTTATAGAATTTGACCCGGGCCATGCCGAGTCGAACAGTTTTTCATTTTGGCCCGTCTCGGCTCAAAACTATGATTTTCTTTTAGTTCGACCAATAAACATTACAGAGACATCACACCAAGCTCCAGTGGAAAATACCAATGTGTTGTCAAGAAGGGCGAATCCGAAGAGTTCCAAGAAATCGTGCTTAAAGTGGAAAGCATTTCCAAACCATATCACACGGACGCTGAATCTCGTTCAACGGTTACTGTCAACTACGACGAAACGTTTGTTATCGATTGTGGAATGACTGGAAATCCACTTCCGGATGTAAAATGGTTCAAAGATGGACATCCATATACTAGTGGTGATATGGAAGGGAGTATTCTCAAAGTGAGCAGAGCTCGTGCTGAGGATGATGGACAATTCCAGTGTTTAGCTGTGAACCGTGCTGGACTCACCAGCAATTTCATCGAGGTTCAAGTCGACAACGTCCCTGAACGATCTTCATTCTTCTACTGGTTCTTAACAATCCTCGTCCTCGCTGCCATCATTCTAATTTGTTATCTTTTCTACAAACTCCGAGCCAACAAGAAGATCACTAAACAGAAAGACATGTGAGTCACTCGAGATAGTTCTATAAACCATATCAAATCGTTTTTCAGACAACTAAACATGTTATACCTCATGAAGCAGAACGATCCGGGACCACTGCCTGAGAATCTGAAACTGCTTCCCATTGAAGAACGCGCCGACTATCTTCGGTATCCCGAAGAATTTGAAATTGCCAGAGAAAATTTGGAAATTTGTGAGAAAATCGGCTCTGGAATGTTTGGATTTGTCAATAAGGGATATTTGTCAATGGCAGATCCTAAAAGTCAAATCGAGTACAAAACACGTCTTCCAGTTGCTATTAAAAGTACAAAAAAATCATTTGACATGGAGCTTCAGACAATGTTGTTCGAAGAGTTGAAAATCATGTGTGCCATTGAGAAACATCCCAATGTAATTTCTCTTATCGGTGCTGTCACGACTAACATGAGAAAGTGAGAGCCTCTCTCGTTCTGAACATAATTTTCAAATCCAATTGTTTTTCAGAGGAGAGTTCTATCTTGTCACCGAATACGCTGATAATGGGGATCTTCTGAACTACTTGCGAAAACACAGAGAGACATTTCACAATACGCTAATCGACATGGGAGAGCCAGTCATAGATGAAAACTATTTGGTGCCGAATAGCATTAAAAAGAAGAAGTACCTGTTTGATGATCAACAAACCGAATCTACCCGACTCCTTCCCTCTGGTGACCACTTGTCCACATCGGATCTTCTGTCTTTTGCACTTCAAATTGCAAATGGAATGGAGTTTTTGGCGGCTGTACCGGTAAGAATTTTAATAATTTTGACGTCATCAAACTCATCAATTTCAGTGTGTCCATCGAGATTTAGCTGCACGAAATGTATTGTCACATCCTCAAAAATCTGCAGAATTGCCGATTTTGGACTTGCCAAACGTTACACAGATAAAAATTACTATAGGTATGATCCTTTCAAATTTCCAACAAACAACTTGAACAAAAATGTTTCAGAATCAAAAATGGCAAACAAGTTACTCTTCCCGTCCGTTGGATGGCTCCGGAGTCTGTACAAACGTATAAATTCACTGAAAAGACTGATGTTTGGTCGTATGGTATCACGCTTTATGAAATTTTCACGTTGGGTAACCGACCGTATGCTCAAGTCCCAAATGAACAACTCGAAGAATTTTTGCGAAGTGGAATGCGGAACGAACAACCGGAATACTGTCATGACGATCTGTAAGTTTTTTAATACTAGTGTTCAATTGATTTTCGTCAAGATGAACTTGAAATTGATAAGGTTCTGTCCCTAAATTAACATTTTTGGCATTATACCTAAAACCAGGAAATCAATTTTTAATTGTTTCTCATTTTGGCCCCAAATTTTGTCAAAAAAATTTTGTTTGCCTTTTTATTATCAAGTAGAAAACAAATCTAATTTTGAGGTACGCACTTATGAAAAACTGTTGGCACAAATCCCCGGATGTTCGTCCAAACTTCAACACATGTGTCCACTACCTAAAGGCGCACCTGAAGGAATGTGCTGGCGAGGTAAGATTTTTTGCTCATTTTATTAGAAAAAACTTTGCGGTTTGCAACTCCTACAATTTTGATTTCCAGCTCCTCAACCGTGTCGACGGCCAACTTCACTTGGAGCTTGAAGAGCAGTACAAACTAGAAGAATGGCTGATGAAAAATCGCCCAGACATTCAAGGAGGAACATTCACCAGAAAGCCAAAAAATAATGAAGAAGAAGAAGCACCTACCGAACGATATCTCATTGTGGAAAGTTCCACTTGATTTTTATTATGGTCCAACCAGCTTTTTTACTCATGCCAGTACAAGATACTCTTGTCGACTACATGTATTTATGTGTTTCCTGTCGTTTTTTGAACATTTTCTACTGCCTCCTTCCCCACGCTAATTTTTTTTTAATTTTCAAATTTTTAAAATACCCTTTAAAACCAAAGATTTTTCTACCCCTCACACTGTACGGTTTCTGTTAATAGTCAATCAAAAAACAATCACCCGGTTCCAATTTTTTCTTCCTCGCCTGATTCCTTTTTGTACATTTCTACTTGAGTTTTTATGTAATAAATTAAATTATTGAAATTTTATGAGTTTTCTAAAATTGAGTCTAGAAATAAGTTCCAACAAGAAGCTGGAGACATGAAGTAGGTCAGATAGACGTTCGGGAAACTCTGACAAACTCTGAAGTCTCTACCTGCAAAAATCACTGAAACTCGAGAAAAATCGATCTGAAATTATAGCATTTCCACAAGTCTCATCGCCTCTCTTCTCCTCCCCTTTCTTCACTGCGTTGCGTGCAAGAGTAAAACATGTCTCGGTAGCCTAGTGGCCAGCAGGGAGGACCACGAATGCACACATGCAGGTTCGGGTCCTCGTTCTTTTATTTTTATTTTTTTTATTTTTTCAAACTTAAAAAGCCGTTTTCGAAAGGTTTGGCAAATGGGAAACTTTTATGAACATTTTCAATGATTTTCGAAGAATTTCAAAAAAAAAAATTTTGAAAAAAATCGCCATGGAGTCCTACCACACTTTTTTCATGAATTCTGAAAATTTTTTCAGAAGTGCAAAAAAGGATTTCAAACGTTCAGAAGGGATAAAAACATCATTCTCACAAAATATAATTTCAGATCGATTTTTCTCGAGTTTCAGTGATTTTTGCAGGTAGAGACTTCAGAGTTTGTCAGAGTTTCCCGAACGTCTATCTGACCTACTTCATGTCTCCAGCTTCTTGTTGGAACTTATTTCTAGACTCAATTTTAGAAAACTCATAAAATTTCAATAATTTAATTTATTACATAGAAATTCAAGTAGAAATGTACAAAAAGGAATCAGGCGAGGAAGAAAAAATTGGAACCGAGTGATTGTTTTTTGATTGACTATTAACAAAAACCGTACAGTGTGAGGGGTAGAAAAATCTTTGGTTTTAAAGGGTATTTTAAAAATTTGAAAATTTAAAAAAAACTAGCGTGGGGAAGGGGGCAGTAGAAAATGTTCAAAAAACGACAGGAAACACATAAATACATGTAGTCGACAAGAGTATCTTGTACTGGCATGAGTAAAAAAGCTGGTTGGACCATAATAAAAATCAAGTGGAACTTTCCACAATGAGATATCGTTCGGTAGGTGCTTCTTCTTCTTCATTATTTTTTGGCTTTCTGGTGAATGTTCCTCCTTGAATGTCTGGGCGATTTTTCATCAGCCATTCTTCTAGTTTGTACTGCTCTTCAAGCTCCAAGTGAAGTTGGCCGTCGACACGGTTGAGGAGCTGGAAATCAAAATTGTAGGAGTTGCAAACTGCCAAAATGTTTTCTAATAAAATGAGCAAAAAATCTTGCCTCGCCAGCACATTCCTTCAGGTGCGCCTTTAGGTAGTGGACACATGTGTTGAAGTTTGGACGAACATCCGGGGATTTGTGCCAACAGTTTTTCATAAGTGCGTACCTCAAAATTAGATTTGTTTTCTACTTGATAATAAAAAGGCAAACAAAATTTTTTTGACAAAATTTGGGGCCAAAATGAGAAACAATTAAAAATTGATTTCCTGGTTTTAGGTATAATGCCAAAAATGTTAATTTAGGGACAGAACCTTATCAATTTCAAGTTCATCTTGACGAAAATCAATTGAACACTAGTATTAAAAAACTTACAGATCGTCATGACAGTATTCCGGTTGTTCGTTCCGCATTCCACTTCGCAAAAATTCTTCGAGTTGTTCATTTGGGACTTGAGCATACGGTCGGTTACCCAACGTGAAAATTTCATAAAGTGTGATACCATACGACCAAACATCAGTTTTTTCAGTGAATTTATACGTTTGTACAGACTCCGGAGCCATCCAACGGACGGGAAGAGTAACTTGTTTGCCATTTTTGATTCTGAAACATTTTTGTTCAAGTTGTTTGTTGGAAATTTGAAAGGATCATACCTATAGTAATTTTTATCTGTGTAACGTTTGGCAAGTCCAAAATCGGCAATTCTGCAGATTTTTGAGGATGTGATCAATACATTTCGTGCAGCTAAATCTCGATGGACACACTGAAATTGATGAGTTTGATGACGTCAAAATTATTAAAATTCTTACCGGTACAGCCGCCAAAAACTCCATTCCATTTGCAATTTGAAGTGCAAAAGATAGAAGATCCGCTGTGGACAGAATATCACTAGAAGGGAGAAGACGGGTATATTCGATTTGCTGAGATGGTACCGAATAGTTTTCATTGACTACGGGTTCTTCCATATCAATTAGCGTATTGTGAAATGTCTCTCTGTGTTTTCGCAAGTAGTTCAGAAGATCCCCATTATCAGCGTATTCGGTGACAAGATAGAACTCTCCTCTGAAAAACAATTGGATTTGAAAATTATGTTCAGAACGAGAGAGGCTCTCACTTTCTCATGTTAGTCGTGACAGCACCGATAAGAGAAATTACATTGGGATGTTTCTCAATGGCACACATGATTTTCAACTCTTCGAACAACATTGTCTGAAGCTCCATGTCAAATGATTTTTTTGTACTTTTAATAGCAACTGGAAGACGTGTTTTGTACTCGATTTGACTTTTAGGATCTGCCATTGACAAATATCCCTTATTGACAAATCCAAACATTCCAGAGCCGATTTTCTCACAAATTTCCAAATTTTCTCTGGCAATTTCAAATTCTTCGGGATACCGAAGATAGTCGGCGCGTTCTTCAATGGGAAGCAGTTTCAGATTCTCAGGCAGTGGTCCCGGATCGTTCTGCTTCATGAGGTATAACATGTTTAGTTGTCTGAAAAACGATTTGATATGGTTTATAGAACTATCTCGAGTGACTCACATGTCTTTCTGTTTAGTGATCTTCTTGTTGGCTCGGAGTTTGTAGAAAAGATAACAAATTAGAATGATGGCAGCGAGGACGAGGATTGTTAAGAACCAGTAGAAGAATGAAGATCGTTCAGGGACGTTGTCGACTTGAACCTCGATGAAATTGCTGGTGAGTCCAGCACGGTTCACAGCTAAACACTGGAATTGTCCATCATCCTCAGCACGAGCTCTGCTCACTTTGAGAATACTCCCTTCCATATCACCACTAGTATATGGATGTCCATCTTTGAACCATTTTACATCCGGAAGTGGATTTCCAGTCATTCCACAATCGATAACAAACGTTTCGTCGTAGTTGACAGTAACCGTTGAACGAGATTCAGCGTCCGTGTGATATGGTTTGGAAATGCTTTCCACTTTAAGCACGATTTCTTGGAACTCTTCGGATTCGCCCTTCTTGACAACACATTGGTATTTTCCACTGGAGCTTGGTGTGATGTCTCTGTAATGTTTATTGGTCGAACTAAAAGAAAATCATAGTTTTGAGCCGAGACGGGCCAAAATGAAAAACTGTTCGACTCGGCATGGCCCGGGTCAAATTCTATAAGTTTTAAATTTTGAAATTTTAATTTAAATTTTAAAAAGTTTCATAGTTCCGATACTTTCGTAAGGACGGAATAACTCAGAAACATTTTTTTCGGTGAAATTCGATGAATTTTTTCTTTTTTTTAATTAGCTGTCCAAACCGACTGAGTTGGGCCGGTCATGAGGAGTTTTTTCAACCAGGCTCGGCCCAACCCGGAATTTGATGTGAATGAATGTTTGGTTCAGTTCTTCATAATCGAGTTTTTCGCTTTTTACCTCAACCTTCAAACTTACAATAAAACTCACTTCAAATCGAGCACCACAAGCTTTGAATGTCCTTTAACTTCTGTATCCGACGATTCCAAATCGTTGTTTTTGAATCTCCAAGACACATTCCAATCAGCTGCTCCATTTGGTACGACACAGGTTAATTTCACATTGTCTCCCTCGTAGATTACATTTGGAAGTCCAATGATGTAGCTTTGTCGCTCTTCTCGATGGCAGAGAAGACTGTGAAAGCTTCGTCGGCGACAATGATGGATTTGATGGCAGTGTACTTCTAAAAAAGAGAAACAATTGCTAAGATTCCGGACCATAAAAGCTTACATTTCCATTCCGGGTGCTCGTACATCTGAGTTCTGTATCGTCATCTAGGGTCGTGTTCCAAATAAATCCTCTCTCAAAAGTTCCTTCAACACTCATCAATAATTCCCGATCAATCTCCTCGAAATCGCCACTTTCTCTATTCTTCCGCTCGAATGTAACATCTGCTGGAGGTATCGAAATGGAGACACAATCAATGTGGAGGTGGGTGTCAGGTGGATAAAATTGCTGGTTGAAAACAATAAACGAAGACGGTTCACGGACCGTAATTTGCACATCTGGCTGCTCGTTTTCAAATGGAATGTAGCTCTTTCCATCCAGTGGATAAAAAGCAAATTTTGCTGACAGGCTAGCCTGTTTCACTTCTTTGCCTCGTAGAATTTGTCGGCTTCTCACGATCCACTTGAGTTTTACTTGCGCATCGTTTGCCTAGAGTGTTTGAAATAAAATCCTGCGACATACAAAGTTTTTCAAATGCCGTACCATTTCTTAAAATCATCATCTTGAAAAAAGCAAAATTTTGACATGTGACAGGACATATCTATAGTTAAACTTGATAGAAACGGCCAAACTTATTTTTTAACATAATCAGAAGAACGTAATCTTATCAACGGTTTGAACAGAATTTTGATTTAGGCCCTAGAATCAAAAATATTTACGATTTTCCGAGCCTGACCCCTATTTTTGGTGAAGTGTGACATGTGACAGGGCACATCTATAGTTAATCTTGATGGAAATAGCCAGACTCTTGTTTAAACATGATTAAAATGACAAAATCTTATCAACGGCTTGAACAGAATTTTAAATTAGGCCCTAAAAATAAAAATATTCACTGATGATGGGACACCTTTTGTCTTTGATCATAACCTGAGATTGAAAAAAAATATCAAAAAACTGATAACTCCATTCGATTTAAATTTAAAAATCACTATTAAAAAAATAAAACCAGCTTGGTTCGTCTAGTGAAAGTAGGTTAAATGAACGATTTCCGAAAGATATCCTTCCAGCTTCGGACAGCCGAAATCGACCATTTTCCATTTCACCTATTTTCACGATACGAAACAAACCAGTAACATTTGTCTAATAGTATTTTTTAATTTTAAATCGAATGGCGTTAACATTTTTTTGATATTTTTTTTCGTTCTCAAGTTATGATCAAAAACAAAAGGTGTCCCATCATCAGTGAATATTTTTATTTTTAGGGCCTAATTAAAAATTCTGTTAAAGCCGTTGATAAGATTTTGTTCTTCTGATTATGTTAAAAAATAAGTTTGGCAGTTTCTATCAAGTTTAACTATAGATATGCCCTATCACATGTAAAAATTTTGCTTTTTTCAAGATGATGATTTTAAGAAATGGTACGGCATTTGAAAAATTGACTTTGTATGTCGCAGGATTTTATTTCAAACACTCTAGGCAAACGATGCGCAAGTAAAAATTACAAAAACAAGTATGCCCCTCACCATACCGGCCGCCGAGGACAACGAATTCAAAGAAGCCAAGTACCAAAAATCGATATTTTTCGGCATAACTTGTGTGAGCATGATTTCCCCCGGGGTATTGATATGTTTCTATAGTAAATCAAGTGTGCTGAATTCAATGGTCATAATGAGAAAAAAGTTAACCTAGGATTTTTGAGATATCGAAAAATTTTTTGATTTTTTCAAAAAATCAATAATCCAATCAATAGGAAAAAAAATTAAAAAATTTTATTCTCAAATGTTCAATCAATTGTCTATCTACTATTTTTTAATTTCAACAAACGGGCAT